>NC_092465.1:317500-617500 GCF_047495875.1 Pithys albifrons albifrons | reverse complement strand
CTGCCAGCAGTGTCAGCACTGACTGAACCTCGTCCCAGTTCTCATGGTCCTCATGCCCAAGATAAAACTGTGGTGAATCCCATCAAACACTAAACTGAAAAACTGGCCTGGATGGAAAAAAAAACCATTAAAAATGCAGGTACTATTTTCACAGTTAGTTTATAGCAGGATTGCTACACAGTGTGCCTCAGTGAAACAGAGGAAAGGGTGAATAAAACAACCTCTTCAGACAGCAAGAGCTGCCACTGAATACACCTCACACACGAGTTTGCCTGCAGGAGAGTATCCAGAGCCTTTCAGCCTGCTAGACAAGTATCAGGAAGAGATAAAAGGCAAAAGCATAATAGAATAAAATGAGAACGTAGGCACTTCTGGGAAGATTCAAGTGGCAATTTGGTCTTGGCTCCTTTTAGCCACTTACAATGTCATCACCACATTCTTCAATGAAGTGGTGAGTGCCTATTGCCACAGAGAGGAGGGAAACGGTGAATGGAAAACTGGTCACACACCTGGACGGTCTGTCTGGGACAGGCACACACTGCAAAAGCCTGACCAAGCCTTTAACACATGTGACCTCTCCCCAGAAGCTGTTACTGAAGCATTTCACTGCATCTTCAGAGACACGAGCTTTTCTTTGGTCCATCTGTGACTCCTGCGCCACCAAGAGAGTTTGGGCACTACCAGAAGCTCCAACACAGTGGGATGTTCGAACACTATGGGAAATACTTTCCACTCTTTCCCAAAGACCTGGACTTGGCTCGTCGGGTCTGAGCAGTGCCGCGGGCTGTACGTCCGGAGGAGACACGGCGGGGCCCGGCCCCAAGGAGCGGGTCAGTTCGGGGGGACACGGCGGGGCCCGGCCCTACAGAGAGGGTCAGTTCGGGGGGACACGGCGGGGCCCGGCCCCAAGGAGCGGGTCAGTTCGGGGGCACACGGCGGGGCCCGGCCCTACAGAGAGGGTCAGTTCGGGGGGACACGGCGGGGCCCGGCCCTACAGAGCGGGTCAGTTCGGGGGGACACGGCGGGGCCCGGCCCCAAGGAGCGGGTCAGTTCAGGGGGCACACGGCGGGGCCCGGCCCTACAGAGAGGGTCAGTTCGGGGGGACACGGCGGGGCCCGGCCCTACAGAGAGGGTCAGTTCGGGGGGACACGGCGGGGCCCGGCCCTACAGAGAGGGTCAGTTCGGGGGGACACGGCGGGGCCCGGCCCTACAGAGGGGGTCAGTTCGGGGGGACACGGCGGGGCCCGGCCCTACAGAGGGGGTCAGTTCGGGGGGACACGGCGGGGCCCGGCCCTACAGAGAGGGTCAGTTCAGAGGACACACGGCGGCTCGGCCGCTCCAGCCCCTCCGCCCGGGCGGGCGCTCGCGGGGCACGTGGCACGGGATGCAGCGGGGCGGGCCCGCCTCTGCGGCACCAGTCGCCCCTCACTCAGCCCCGTCCGTTCCGCACCCGGCCGCTCGGCGCGCCCACCGCGCTCGGAGACTCACCGCGAGGGAGTCCCGCGGCTCCGCGGGCTCGTCCGACGGGCGCTCGCAGCAGGGCCACCCCGGGCACAGCGCCGGTCCCGGCGGGTGCGGTTCGCCTGGGCTGGGCTGGGTCCGGCTCAGTTCGGCCGGGCCCGGCCCGGTCCGGCTCCACCGGGTTGGGCTTGGTCTAGCTCAGTTCGGCTCGGCTGGGCCCGGTACGGCTCCGCCGGGTTGGGCTGGGTCCAGCTCAGATCAGCTCGGCCGGGCCCGGTCTGGCTCCGCGAGGTTGGGCCGGGTCGGCTCCGCCGGGCCCGGTCCGGCTCAGTTCGGCTCGGCCGAGCCTGGTCCGGCTCCGCCGGGTTGGGCCGGGTCCGGCTCAGTTCGGCTCGGCCCGGTCCGGTTCCGCCGGGTTGGGCCGGGTCCGGCTCAGTTCGGCTCGGCCCGGTCCGGTTCCGCCGGGTTGGGCCGGGTCCGGCTCAGTTCGGGTCGGCCCGGTCCGGTTCCGCCGGGTTGGGCCGGGTCCGGCTCAGTTCGGCTCGGCCCGGTCCGGTTCCGCCGGGCCCGGGCCCAGTCCCAGTCCCGCTCTCGCCCGCCCCGTCCCCGCCGCTCGGCATCGGTAACCACGGCAACCTCAAGTCGTGCCGCTATTGGCGGGTTTATCGCGGGGCAGCAGCCAATGGGACGGCGCGCCGCTGGCCGGCGGGCCAATGGGCGCGGGCGGCGGTGCGGGCGGCGCGTGACGCGTTGCGCGGGGCGGGGCGTGGCCGCCGATGGAGCCCCCGCGGCGGGGCGGGCGCGCCCGGCGGGGCCGCTGAGGGAGCGGAGGGAGCGCGGGGGGAGCGCGGTGAGTGCGGGCCGGGCCGGGGCGTGAGGGGGCCGGGGGAGAGGAGGCGAGCGGCGGAGCCCGACGGGGCTCCGTGGCCGAGGAGCCGCCGCCGCCCGGGGCGGACCCGCGCGCGGCCCGCGGGTGGAGCGCAGCGCGCCCTGTGTGCCCGCGGAGCCGCCCGGAGCCCGGCGGGGCTGTGCGGAGGGGCCCTGCGGGCGGAGGGGCCGCTGCCGCGGGCGCTGCCGGAGCCCGGGCCCGCCGGGGCCGCGAGCCGAGCGGAGCCGCAGCGGGAGGGCCACGGGCGGCGGCGCGGCCGGGGCGCGGGCATGGATGGATGGAGGGATGGATGGAGCGAGCTGAGCCCGCAGCGCCGGGGACTGCGGGGGCTGCCGAGGGCTCGGGCTCCCGCTGCCGTCCGGGGGCTCCCGCGTGTGCCCGGCAGCCTCGCGGTGTGCCTGGGCGGCCCCGGCCCCGCCGCCCTCGCGGTGTGCCCTGCGCGGGATTTAAATGTGTGTTCATGCCGTGTCTGCCAGCAGAGCTCCGGGCCGCGCTCCCGCTGGCCGGCACCGGCACCGGCGCAGCCTGCCCGGCCCGCACCCGGCGCGCCGGCTGCGGGAACTTTGTGCGGTGTGTCCCCCGCGCTGCCTGGCGGGGACACCGGGATGGGGCTGGGACACCGGGGCGGTGCGGGGACACCGGGACGGGGCTGGGGCGGCGCTGGGACACCGGGACGGGGCTGGGACGGGGCTGGGACACCGGGACGGGGCTGGGACACCGGGACGGGGCTGGGGCGGTTCGGCGACACCGGGACGGGGCTGGAGCGGTGCGGGGACACCGGGACAGTGCGGGGCTCCGGGATACCTGCCTGCGCTGCCCGCGGAGCCACCGCCGGCCGTGCCCGGGCTCGCTGCAGTGCCAGAGCAGAAAGTGCTCTGCAGGTGCCGGTTACCGGGGGCAGCCGCTGGGGCTCGGGCTGGGAGAGCTGGGAAATGAAGTCTCGGCACGATGCTGAAGCTGGGCTGTTTCAGCTGAGATAAAACAGAGTCGGTGGCTCGAGCCCGCTCTGCCCGTTCCCGCTGGCGCTCCGCAGGCATCCCCGGCTCACCGGCACACAACGGGGTGTTTCTCAAGCGCCTTGATTGCCCCAGAGACCTTTGTACTCCTTTCTCCCCCTCTTTAACAGCCTCCTGCTCCTTGTTAATTTTAGATTAGTCATTGCTTCCAGATTCGACTGTTTGAAGGAAAAGGTGTGGTTGGACTGGGAGCAGCAGTGTTGCATGAACAAGCCTTTCAGTTTTTACACATTCTTTTTTTTGATAACTTGGAGTTTGGAGATTAGGGCATGACAAGGACGATGAAGTTTTTCCCTTAACAATAACTATATTCTTGAGGTAAATGCCAAATATTTGTTCATTGTCATAAAAATATGGGAACCTACTAAATGTACTTGTTCAGTTTCTGGAGAGACGTTGATTCAGGCTTGTCCATCCTGTTTGAAGTGGCGGGAGTGTGGTTGGGGGGAAGAGCTTTTTGTTGCTTTATCCGCTGTAATGTCTCAGTTAAACATTACATTGTTACAGTCAAATGAATGTAACCTGTCTGTGGAAAGCAGGTTGCTGTAACGTTCTGTTGAAATTACTTTTGAAGGGCCTATTGCTACTGGAATAAGTTGTTATTAATATTTTTAATTAAGGGAGATCAGTTGATGAGCCTTTTCCAGTAAAAATGATGTCTTTTTTTCCTTTCATCTTGTTAGATGTTCAGGACAAATAGCAGTACTAATAATAGAAGTTCTGCTACAAAATGCAGTTGGAGCAAGTTTTGTGAGAGGGTAATCTTCTATAAGAGGGGAAAATTTGTTCTAGTTTTTATTAAAATTTCAATGAGATAACACCTTTTGGAGTTTGCTTTTTTAAAAGCAACACAGGATCCCTTCATCATAAACATGGTTTCAATCACACAGTGTAAGCAAGGAAAGTGCTAGGATACATTATTTTTCTTATAGCAGCTTTGTGTAATAGCCAGATAGGATCTACAGTGAGTTTTGGTGTATTTTTTATGTTGAATGATAGAACGTGCTGTGTACAAATAATAGTAATCTCAATTAGTAACGTGTGTCTGGTGTTTAGTAATCTGCATGTCCTGTGAGAGAAGCCTCTGTGGATAAACACTCTGCATGTTAACCAAACAGGAAACATAATTAATAACTTTGTGTACTTCTGCCCCACTTTATATAGATTATTTAAATACATTTAGTACAGATGAAAAGCTAAAGCAGTTCTGAAAGATGCGACTCCGTGAGTAATATTTTAATTCTCTGTGGGTTTTTTTCTTTCTTAATTGTGATGCTGAAAATGAGCAAGTCCTGCAACACTGGGTTATTTGTTTGGTGCAGGAAAGCAGTGACTGGTTCAGGGAGCTTAATGAAATTGTTGTGAGTGTAAGCAAGCGTAGTTGGCTTTAGTACCAGGGTATACTTATTGTAATATTTGACAGAAAAGACCCCTAAAAAGCAAGCAGAACTTGTGATCCTTGTCTGGCAAAGCATCCCTGGGAGTCTGTTACCAGCCACAGCCTGTGCTGCTCTGTTAGTCCCTGTCCTTGGCAGGGATCAGAGGTCTGGGTTACAGGTCCTGCTCTGGGGGAGCGGCTTTGCAGCCATTCCCAGCGTGGCTGGGGAGAGCAGCCCCGGGAATGGGACCTATCCTGTAGGCTCTGCTGTGCTGTGCTGAGCTCTGGCCTTTGCTGCAGGGTCTGCTGGGCTGAGCTCTGGCCTTTCCTGCAGGGTCTGCTGTGCTGGGCTGTGCTCTGGCCTGTCCTGCAGGCTCTGCTCTGCTGGGCTGAGCTCTGGCCTTTGCTGCAGGGTCTGCTGTGCTGAGCTCTGGCCTTTGCTGCAGGGTCTGCTGTGCTGGGCTCTGGCCTTTGCTGCAGGGTCTCCTGTGCTGAGCTCTGGCCTTTGTTGCAGGCTCTGCTGTGCTGAGTTCTGGCCTTTGCTGCAGGGTCTCCTGTGCTGAGCTCTGGCCTTTGTTGCAGGCTCTGCTGTGCTGAGTTCTGGCCTTTGCTGCAGGCTCTGCTGTGCTGGGCTCTGGCCTTTGCTGCAGGGTCTCCTGTGCTGAGCTCTGGCCTTTCCTGCAGGCTCTGCTGTGCTGGGCTGTGCTCTGGCCTTTGCTGCAGGGTCTGCTGTGCTGAGCTCTGGCCTTTCCTGCAGGCTCTGCTGTGCTGGGCTGAGCTCTGGCCTTTCCTGCAGGCTCTGCTGTGCTGGACTGTGCTCTGGCCTTTCCTGCAGGGTCTCCTATGCTGGGCTGTGCTCTGGCCTGTCCTGCAGGCTCTGCTGTGCTGGGCTGAGCTCTGGCCTGTCCTGCAGGGTCTTCTGTGCTGGACTGTGCTCTGGCCTGTCCTGCAGGGTCTCCTGTGCTGGGCTGTGCTCTGGCCTGTCCTGCAGGCTCTGCTGTGCTGGGCTGAGCTCTGGCCTGTCCTGCAGGGTCTCCTGTGCTGGGCTGTGCTCTGGCCTGTCCTGCAGGGCTCTGCTGTGCTGTGCCAGCCTGGAGGCCAGGGCTGCAGGAGTGCAGGAGCTGGGTGAGAGGCTACCCAGCTTCGGGGTGGTACCTTCCCGTGCCAGGGGTGGGTGGGCACAGCTGGGAAGAGCTGCCGCAGGAAGAACATGTTTCACCATCTCATACAACGAGCACGTGGACATCTCAGCATCTACTGAGGAACCTGTGCTGGAGCAGGTCAGAATTCCGGAATTCCAGCAGCTCTTGTTAGGTTTGGAGGTTTTCCTCTAGTGAAAGTAAGACATCAAATCCTTATGAATATGGCATGTACTGTCACTCCAAAAGTAAACTGGTTCAAACTTCAGTAAGTGGGTAGGAAAAAGAAAAAGGCCTGGGATAGCTTTATGTGTAAGTGGCTGGAAAGCTGGATCTGAAGCTGGGCTGTTGGGACTGGCCCACAACTATCACTTGCTGCTGTTCCCACCTTGACTGCCGTGTGCTGCCATCAAGGCAGTCCCAGTGCTAGTGAGGATGGAGAGTAAACGTGTCCCCACGGCCCTGAACCAGAGCCTGTGGAAATGGCCCTTCCCAAGGAGCAGGATGCTCTGGCAGCAGCGCTTGGCATGGAGCTGGAGGGGCTGCCAGCATCAGGAGCTCCCTGGGCACGCTTGGGAGCATCACTGATTCTCTGCTGCTTTTCCTGAGGCCTCTGAGACTCCTAGTTCATTGGATAACTTCTCCTGTTCTTTTAGCCAAACAGAATGCTCATTTATTCTACTCAGGGGAGGTTTGCAGGGGGAGAGGAGGAGGTGGATGAAGACAGCCAAAAACTGCCTCTGGTGACCTTCCCAAAGCTTTTGCTAGCACTGAAGAAAATCAGTGTCTTGTCAGTTAAATCTTGCAGCTGACAGCAGTGAGCAGAGCTTTGTTCTGTTCCCGCATTCTGAGGTGGAGGAAAGAGACCTGGATTTCTGGAGGAAGGAAGGAAGGACTCCTGCGCTTTCAGAGGAGATTCATTAATTTCTTTTTTGGTGATGGAATCCCTGTCACTGTCATTCCAAGGGAAGGCTGGAGCAGACAGGTCCCCGCACGCCGTGGGAGGCGGCGGGACGCGGTGGGGCCGCGTGTGCGGGGTCAGGGAGGTGACTGGGGCTCAGACTCGCCCTCCTTGGGACGGGCTGAGTCAGCCCCGCTTCCTGAAGAGCGAGCGGAGTGTGCTGCGGGGGCAGCGCCGGGAACCGGCCCGGCCAGTTCGCCTCCACCTCGCAGCGGGACCGGCGGGGGGCCTGCGGCTGCCGCGGCTTCCTGGCCCTCTCCTGCATCCCATCCTACAGGCAGAGGGGGCACAGCTTGGGCAAGGGGGGGAAATACCTTCTTTGAGTACAAGATTTTTAAACAACATACCTTTTAACAGATTTTTTTAAAAGGCATAATTTTATTATTCATGTTTTCCTCCTGTTATTTTAATTTTAAGATATTGGAGTTTCAAAAGAAAAAGAAATTGCTGGTTTTCTCCAAATGTATCCATGACCATCTATTACAGATCTTCCACCTCTTTTTTCCTTTGCATACCATTGTAGAGAGTTCTTACCTAGCACTAGGAATTGAGGACCAGTCAACTTCCTGTTTAATAGGTTTTAAAAAACATTTTAAATATGCCTTTATTTTAGTGGAGAAAATGAAACTGGGAGTTGTTACTTTGTTTGAGAGTGATTGATCCATTATTCAAGAAATAATTAAAATTAGAGCCCCCCTGTACAGTGTTCTAACTAAAATGTAGTGTGTTTTTGTGAACCTTAAATCCACATTATAGCTGATCCAATGTTCCAATTGGTATCGTGATTAATTCATTACTAAAGAGGAGAAAGGAATCTGTTGTAATTCCTTTGAAGGTGTACAAGCTGAAACTTGCTTTCTGCATCACAGCTCAGTGGGGGGATTTTTAATGTGTTTACTGTTAGTGCAGCTGTGGGGTGGTGGTTGTGGGCAATGAATGAAATTCCCCCATGGCTGTGGGATCCACGGGATGTGTCCCTGTGTGTGGGATCCACGGGATGTGTCCCTGTGTGTGGGATCCACGGGATGTGTCCCTGTGTGTGGGATGCACGGGATGTGCCCCCGTGTGTGGGATGCACGGGATGTGCCCCCGTGTGTGGGATGCACGGGATGTGCCCCCGTGTGTGGGATGCACGGGATGTGCCCCCGTGTGTGGGATGCACGGGATGTGCCCCCGTGTGGGGGATGCACGGGATGTGCCCCCGTGTGGGGGATGCACGGGATGTGCCCCCGTGTGGGGGATGCACGGGATGTGCCCCCGTGTGGGGGATGCACGGGATGTGCCCCCGTGTGTGGGATCCACGGGATGTGCCCCCGTGTGGGGGATGCACGGGATGTGCCCCCGTGTGGGGGATGCAGGGGATGTGCCCCCGTGTGGGGGATGCAGGGGATGTGCCCCCGTGTGGGGGATGCAGGGGATGTGCCCCCGTGTGGGGGATGCAGGGGATGTGCCCCCGTGTGGGGGATGCAGGGGATGTGCCCCCGTGTGTGGGATGCACGGGATGTGCCCCCGTGTGTGGGATGCAGGGGATGTGCCCCCGTGTGTGGGATGCAGGGGATGTGCCCCCGTGTGTGGGATGCAGGGGATGTGCCCCCGTGTGTGGGATGCAGGGGATGTGCCCCCGTGTGTGGGATGCAGGGGATGTGCCCCCGTGTGTGGGATGCAGGGGATGTGCCCCCGTGTGTGGGATGCACGGGATGTGCCCCCGTGTGTGGGATGCACGGGATGTGCCCCCGTGTGTGGGATGCACGGGATGTGCCCCCGTGTGTGGGATGCACGGGATGTGCCCCCGTGTGTGGGATGCACGGGATGTGCCCCCGTGTGTGGGATGCACGGGATGTGCCCCCGTGTGTGGGATGCACGGGATGTGCCCCCGTGTGTGGGATGCACGGGTTGTGCCCTGTGCAGGCTGTGGGATCCGTGGGATGTGCCCTGTGCAGGCTGTGGGATCCGTGGGATGTGCCCCCGTGTGTGGGATCCGTGGGATGTGCCCCCGTGTGTGGGATCCGTGGGATGTGCCCCCGTGTGTGGGATCCGTGGGATGTGCCCCCGTGTGTGGGATCCGTAGGATGTGCCCTGTGCAGGCTGTGGGATGCACTGGCCTTCAAGGTTCCCTGAGTTCATGCAGAGCAGTTGAGGGCACTGGGTCCCCACTCTCTGATGAGTGAGTACCCCTTGGAGCATTGGGTGGGGAATCTCCGGTGGGATTCACTTGTCTGGGGGTCCCTGGCAGCAGGGGTGGCCCTGCACAGTGTTGGGCTGGCCCAGGACATGTCCCTAGGCTGACTGGGACTGTCTCCAGAGGCAGCAGGAGCAAGAGGGCCAATGTCCTGGGAGGGGCTGGAGGTGAGAAGGTGGGGGCAGCTTTCCTAGTGCCAGACAGGGCAAGGAGTAGCAGAGATCTGGGAGCAAGTGAGGAAGAGGAGGAGCTGGGGTGTGGTACCAGAGGTTGCTTTTTCCCTCTTGAGGTCCAGCTGTAAGGGAACAAGGAAGGAGCTTTAAAAAATCTCTGGATTTCTGTTTGGTTCTGTGGGTGCCAAAAGGGTTTCCTGTCTTCACCTTCTCACAAAGGGTCCTTGTGGTCCCTGCATGCTGTGATAAGTGGTAGGTTATCACCTGGGGTATGCTTTTAATAGGTTTTTGGAAATGTACTCAGAAGGATTTGCATTGCACGTGTCCAAATAGAAAGCACCTAATTTATCCCTTAATTTGCTTAAAATGATCTTACTTAGCCCATCTGTGCTAGAAATCTGAGACTTTCCAGTTTGTGGTGGGTTCCTGTCCTCTTCCCCAGGAAGGCAGCAGCAGGCAATGCATCCTTAGTGCTCCAAAAGGAAACTTTTTCAGTTCCAAACCCATGTTCTCTGTCTTGCCTTGGCAGAATTTCCGGTTGTGTAACCCGGGAATGGAGCAGTCGTGCATTTGTGATCATGGAGGTAAATCTGAGTGGTGGAAACTAAAACCGAATAAATTCACTCATCTCTGAAACAATTGCAGGCAAATTCTAACTCTTTAACCTCCATGTCAGTGTGACATGCTTAAAGCTGAAGTCTTTCTTCTCTTTCACCAAATAAAGCCGAGCTGGTGTGTGCAATGTAACTGATTTCAGGGGCTTCTGGACAAGGGGAGATCTGGAGTGTTAACTGGAGACATTTCATGCACAGGTGTTTATGTGACTGTTCCCTGATTGTCAGCTGCAAAATCAGGCTCAGGTTTTGCATGGTATCTAAAGATACATAGGGATACAGATCTCAAAATGAGGTAGTATTTTCATCTGTTCTTATGTAAAAACAAAGTTGCCATCTATTCTTATAACGAAATAAGACAACAGTGTTGCAATGAGAGCATATTGTGGCAGAGCTTTGATTTGTACCTTACCGGTGCCTGAACTCCAAACTGATGTGCCCGTCTATGAAGCAGAGGGAGGTCCATGCTCTGCAGAGCTTACAAAGAGAAAGGCAACACTTAAACTGATTAATTGAGTGGAGAAGATCCCAAGAACGTGCCTGTAACTCGCACCTTGTCCGGGGTGCTCGTGGTCCAGTCCTGCTGGGCTGAGTTATTTGATTCAGCCTTAATCAAAGATATGCTGGCAGAACCTGCCATCTGTTGCTGCTTCATATCCTTCATATCCAGCTTTGTCCTCGTAACTAATGTAATGAAAATGCCCAGTGCCATATTTCAGCTGAAACAGAAAATATTGGCAGTGAGATGACTTGTGTAATGTATTGCTTTTCCTGGGGGGGGTTGTATTTCAGACTAGAGATGAAAAAACATTTAACCCAGAAATCTCAGACTGGCTCACAGACCTGTGAGATTTGCCTGTTTGCTCCATGTGATTTTGACTACCCCATAAAGAAAGAAAATTCCTGAGTTTTCTTAGTTTTGCTGTTGTTTCTTAACATAAACCACAGCAACAGCATACACTGAGATTTGGGAGAGTCACTGTCGTTAAACCTGTTCTTTTCCAGAAGATGGATTTTAAAACCCCTGTATTTAGAGTTCTTTGCAGAATAGACGGACTGATAGAAAAACTTCCTGTGGTTTAAGGACTTGACATTTCTTAAGGAAATTGTGAAGTTGTGGTGGAGAGCACTGCCTGTTGTGGGATGCTTTTTGTTCAGGCTGATGTAGTCAGTCTTTCAGCACTGAGAGAGTTTGTTAGTTTTGTTGTGGAACTCAGAGGTTATTTTTCAGCAGCACAAAAATATTCATGGAGTCATGTACTGACACTGAAACTAAATCAAACCCCCCACAACAACAAAAAACCCAAATCCAACAACAAAAAACGCACACCAGAGATCTGCAGTAACTTACACGGTGTTGAATGAGGAAGGCACCTGAATCCAGGAGCTGGGTTTGTGTGAGGAGCTGCTCAGCTGTATCTTGGCCAAGCTGGGCACTCCGGGGGCAGTGGGGGCACCACCCGGCCCGTGGGGATCCAGGCTGGGAGTGCCTGCGCTGGGGAGGGGGAGAACAGCTTTGTCAGACTTAGTGCCTTCATTGCCATTCATAATGAGTAGAGTTTGAATATCTTTGCACTGTAAGAGATGCAAAAGAAGATGCCCTGAATCACAACTTCCCACTTTTAGGAAGAGTGGAGTGCATCAGTCTTGGGAAGCCTTGCCTTGGTAGAATGCTGGCAAATGCTGTTTCAGTTCATGGTATTAGGTTATATTGTATTATTGAATTGGTTTGTATTAGTAGCATATTGATTTAATCTATAATATAAATGTTACTATGTTTCAGGCTGAAATTTTAAACGCTAAAGGAAGATACTTCTTTCAGATAGCTGAGATAATTCAAGTTATGGCAATTTTTTCAGAGATTTTCTTTGTTTTCTCTGCATCTCTCAGCATCACAGGCATCACATTACAACAGAACAAAAACATTTTACTATGGCAATATTCCAATATTTTTTATTTTTTGTAGAAAGTTGAAAAACTGCTCTGTGTGTAGGATAGTGAGGGATATGGGGTGGTATTTTCACGTGGTCAAGCGCTGCAGGTTTCGATGGACCATCTGATGAAGGCTGTTGTTAGTCAGCCCTGTGTGCGTGTGCTCACAGGCAGGGAGAGCACTGAGGGAAGGGCCAGCCTGGGGCAGGAATTGCCGTGCAGGGGAGGGTCAGGGCAGGCTGCAGCACTGCAGGTCACACACACCTGCAGGTCACACACACCTGGGCCAGGCTGGGTGCAGGGGCTGCTGCAGGCACACCTGGAGCCCTCAGCTCCCCTGGGAGGGCTGGGGCTGTGTCCTGGAGCTCACCGAGTCCTGCCTCTCTGAGCTGGTTGTTCTGCACCTTGGTCCTGTGACTGAGGGCTGTGAAAACAGAGGGTCCTGCCAGGCAGACGTGTCCTGTGCTCTGAGGCATGAACATGATCCCTGTGAGTGGAAGCCGACTGACCACACTTCAGGTGAATGTCCCTGGGTGAGAGGCTCAGGCAGCCCCTCCACCAGCTGTGCAGCCCTCACAGGCCAGCACTGCCTTCTACTTGTAGGAACATTCTTCTTCCAAAATGAAGAGCTGCTGCCTCTGAGCAGGTAACTTGAGTAGCTCATGATTCCCTTGGAGCTGGTACCTGGCTCTTCCTTCCCCCAGGTTCCCTGACTCAAGCAGGCCTTTGGGAGAGCTTGTTGCTGTTGTCTGTGTGGCAAACAGCCACCTGCCTGCTGAGGCTTTGCTTTCCAAATATTTGACGTGTCTGTCTCAATTCCAAGTTTTCAGATGGGCAAACTTAGACATGTTGGAGGAAGGGAAGGCAGGACGTGCCACTGCATGGTCTGTGTTTGGCTGTTTCCCTGCTTGCCAGGGATCTCATGGAGGCTGCCTCAGCCTCAGCTGACTGGACACTGAAAGGGTTTGCATCTTGCATGGGATTATAGCCAGGGTAGAGATTTCTGTCTCAGGAGGAAAGATGCCTCCTAAGTCTAGAAATTCAAGGATGGTGTGTCCTTTTCCCCAGTACAAGCATAAATACCTCGTGTGAAAGCTCTGCACTGTCATGCTGCTAATGCTCAGGAACTAATTAACAGCCAGCCACAGAACCTCTGGCAATTTATAACAACCTCAGACAGGAGGAGAGCAGAGATGTACGTGTGGTATCTAAACAGGCTTCTTAAGTTCCTGGATTTTATCAACCCTCCCATTGTATTGCTGTCTTTTGGATTTACACTTGTAAATGGATTTTATAATTTCTTACACTAAGGTATCAGGTGAAAATCATTATGGAAGAGAAAAGTCTGTTGAAATTCAAACCTGCTTGCTTGACCTCTATTTCGGAATCAAGGTACCATACAACAGACAAATAACCCCTGTTCTGCTGCATCTTTCTTTGGCAAGAACCAATTGTACTCAAAGTTTTAAAAGAGGATTCCTTACAGAATGTAGGGGAAAACCCCCTGAAAAATGGCTAATATTCTGTGTTCCTTCACAGTGTTACTTTGCACAACTTTTTAAAAGATACCGTAAGTTGGGACGTATCTGCTTTACAATGAAACTCCCTTAGCTCAGCTCACCGCAGTAACTCCAGGCTGGCAGATGATGTGGGTGTGCAGCTGCCTGGTTTGTGGTGGAGGCTGGGGGAGCCCTGGGTGCAGAACCTGCTTCTGTGTCCCTGTCCCAGCACCCACCGTGTGCTCATCCACAGGGATTGCTGTGCCAGGGGATTGCTGTGCCAGGGGATTGCTGTGCCAGGGGATTGCTCTGCGGCTCTGCCGCTGCTCCCCAGGCTCTGCCCTCTGGGTACCTGCCTTGGCCACGGGCAGGTGGTACTTGGAGCCTCTCAGTCTCTGCCATGGACAGTCCAGTCCAAGGGGAAGGCAATGCTTTTCACTGAGGCTGTGCTGCTTTGGAATGCTGCTTTCTTCCTGCTGAAGCGTTCCCTGCTCTCACGTGGTGCTGAGTGAGCAGCTCTCTGTGCTTACTGCTGGGGGCTTAGTTTGCCTTCCAAAGGCCCCTGCTGATGGACAGCTCTGTACAGTCTGAAGTTTAGACTTCTTGCCAGTGTATTTTTTCCAGTATGAGTGTGAAGCAGTTTGGTGTGATGTGTTAAATTTGTGAGAAGACTTCATAGGTGTGCAAACATCAATGCCAGCCTTTCAGTTTCGGGTGTGCCTTAGCTTTTCACACAGTTTTCCTTGAAGGCAAAGCTGGTGCTTGTGTGATTTGTCTTGTCTGGGATCCTGGCAGTGGGCCTGGTGACACTGACTGATGTGGTGCTAATCCCTGTGGCCTGTTTTGTCCTGGAGTGTGTGCTGGGGGATGCAGGGACTGTGCCTCCTCCTTGGCCTGCGTTAGGTGAGGCTGTGGCTGTCACACTGCCCACGGTGTGGTATCTGTGGGTTTGTGTGGCAGCCTCAGACAGAGTGGGGACATGTGTGTGCACTGACTTGGGCAGGGCCCTTCCAGCATCTCCCCCAGGTGGGATATTGTTTACCATGACACAACTACAGCTGTGTAGGTTTTTTCCTGTGCTGCTTATTTGGGTTGGTGAGAGCAGCTGTGGCCTTGACTCACTCTATGATGGGCAGACAGGATCAGATCCCTGCTTATTCCATGTGAACTTAAACCAAGATGTGAAGTCTTGACACAGAACTAGAAGGGGGAAACCAAGTGTCTTGGACTAATTGTTGTCAAATGCCAACTTGTACCTTTAAATGAGGTGGGACCTCAGTGTGTGAGTCTGTGGGTGTCCAGACGTACCTGGTGTGGTGAGGGAGCTGTGGGTGGATGCCAAATGCACTGACAGCTTTGGTTATTAGTTAGTTGAGTACTGTATGAAGATACTGGTGTATATTTTATCCAAGAGCCCTGGTGGAAATGGCCCTACCACAGAAGGGAAGCAGGAAAATCACCTTGGTTTGACCTTAACATTTTCCAGTCGCAGAGATGCCAGCAGGATGTGAATCAAAACAGTACTGCCTGTAAACATATCCCAGAGAAGCTGCTGGTTTAACTCTGATTGAACTAGTTTGGCTTCCCTAAAGGTAGATATAATTTTATTTGTATAAATAAGAAAAATTAAATTGGGTATACTGAATAATAGGACTCCACTCTAAGAATCCTAACAGTGCAGTTACAATGGTGGACAAAATAGCCACCCATCATTCTGTTCTCAAATGATATATGCACTGTACTTTTTTCACTTCTCCAGATGTGCATTACATTGGGGAATTTCCTAATTTGTAGTTACAGCAATAAATCTCATTTAGGACCTATTTGTTCTCCTCTCAAATGTTTCTTTATCCTCATTTCTATCCCCAAGTATTCATAGAAAACAATATCTCCTCAGTTTCTGTTTTGTAAGGGAGCTGATGGTCAAAAAGGAGGGTTTGGTCCCTTTGTCATCATGACAGCCTTTGAATTCAGGCAGACCAGCACAAGCAGCTGCAAATGTGAGAAACGAGGCCTGTGCTGGGTGAACTTGCATTTCATTATAATGGCAGTAACACTTCAGATTTCTGCTGCAAGTGTGTTTTTGATGTTCTCTACACCTGCCTGTGCCACCTCCCAGGAGCAGCTGGGGAACCCGTGCTCTTCTCACCAGTGTCACTTCTTGGTGATGGCCTTGCTGTCTGTCACAGGAAGTGTCTTTGGCACTGTCTGGCTTGGGTAAAGGGCAATGGCAAGATGTTCCTTGAGGTCTTCCATAATAATATGCCTGAGTAACTGCCCCAGCCTTTTTTGCCTGCCAAAGCCCCCACAGATTTGAAAGCCCTTAAGAGGCTGGAGAGCAGTCAGTCGTTTCACAGCAGAGTCCATGTTTGCCTTCTCCTGTCTGCGGTACCTGCTGGGGTGTTCCCTGGCTGGGATCCTGTGCAGACAGGTGTTTGTCACCCTTTGTGTCTGTGCTGCTGTGGCAGGCCCTGTTTGGCTCACTAGTCTCCAGCTTTCTCAGAACCCCATTATTATTTGCTTGGCAAACAACAGTGGAGTGGACAGGTAGATTTCTCCTCTCCCCTTAGGCTGCAAAGGGAGCAGTAACCTACTTCTGCATTTCTGTCTCTTTTGAAGTAGGTGTGCTTCCCAGATAAGGAATTCTTCCTTGGCTTGGATGTACGTTGTGTGCTTCTGTGTGTCGTCCCTTCCACTGCTTCAGGAACTGTGCATTTGTTCAAGAGCATTGGGCAGCCCTGCTGGGCTCAGCTGGTTCCTTTCACCACGTTGTTTGCTATTTCATAAGATTTGTTTGTCTCAAATCTACCCCTGAAGTTACAGGTCTGCCTGCTTGAATTATCTTTCCATTTAAAATTTTAATCAGCCCATAATAATGTGCTCCAGAGTGATTTCAGCAACTGATTTTTTTTTCTGTTCTGTGTTTGAGTTTGTTGAGTAATCCTTTCTGTTTATTTTTTTCTGTCACAGCATCTGTGGAATGAATACCTGAGCCCCAGCACTGATGGTTATTCATGCCTCCCTCCGTGCCTAGAGAAGTCGAGTCTTGCAGGACCAGGATTACATGGCACCTGTTTCTAACAGAGCTTCACCCCAAAGAGTGAGTGGCCACTGCTAGCAGCTCTCTGTGCTGCAGGAGAGGGACTGAGCAGCATTCTGAGTTACTGGTTGTGCTGTAAACTCTGTGCTTTGGCAGAGGAAGGAACTCTGTTGCAGAGCTGAGCAGTCTCCAGAGAGATGACTTTCCTCTCAGTAACATGACTGTTCCTATCCTTTGAATTTTCCTTTGGTCAGTAGGGCTCACAATTCACCAGTGGTTTAAGATTATAACTAATAATTGTAAATATTGCAGAAGTTTGTTGTGAAGACACTGAATCAACAGTTTATTAGAGAAGACTTTTCTGTTAGAAGTTTGTAGCTTTGAGCATGCTGTACTTTGTATGGACACAAGTTTTTCCATCTTTTGTAAAGAAGTCCTTGGTGAGTTTGGTCATCAGTCCTTCGAATTCAGTGTGAAACCTGCAGTTCTTGGTGCCTTTCCAGTAAATAGTTTCACAGAGACTTATTTGGGGATAATGAGGTCTAAAGACTCATCCCACCATGGTGTTGGTTGGTGACAGGGACAGACCAGCCTTGTGGCAGAGCTTTGTCATGTGCCAGCACTACCAACTTTTCCTTTCTTTAAATGTTTTAATTTCTCATTCCTGTTGAGGACGTTGGGTACTGGTGGTGCTGATCCTGGTTTTGAAGGTGTTTCAGCCTGGCTTCTCTGAGATGGGGGCTGGTTTCCTGGCACCACTCCTGGCCCTGGACACAGTCCTGACCCCAGGGGCACAGGGATGGTGCCACAGTTGCCCCAGTGTCTGTGGTTCTGCTCAGCCCCTGGGCTGGGCTGACTGTGGCTGCCCAGGCACAGGGATGGTGCCCCAGTCCCCCCAGTGTCTGTGGTTCTGCTCAGCCCCTGGGCTGGGCTGACTGTGGCTGCCCAGGCACAGGGATGGTGCCCCAGTCCCCCCAGTGTCTGTGGTTCTGCTCAGCCCCTGGGCTGGGCTGTGGCTGCCCAGGCACAGGGATGGTGCCCCAGTCCCCCCAGTGTCTGTGGTTCTGCTCAGCCCCTGAGCTGGGCTGTGGCTGCCCAGGCACAGGGATGGTGCCACAGTTCTCCCAGTGTCTGTGGTTCTGCTCGGCCCCTGGGCTGGGCTGGCTGTGGCTGCCCAGGGGCACAGGGATGGTGCCCCAGTCTCCCCAGTGTCTGTGGTTCTGCTCAGCCCCTGAGCTGGGCTGTGGCAGCACAGGGATGGTGCCCCAGTCCCCCCAGTGTCTGTGGTTCTGCTCGGCCCCTGGGCTGGGCTGGCTGTGGCTGCCCAGGGGCACAGGGATGGTGCCCCAGTCTCCCCAGTGTCTGTGGTTCTGCTCAGCCCCTGAGCTGGGCTGTGGCAGCACAGGGATGGTGCCCCAGTCCCCCCAGTGTCTGTGGTTCTGCTCAGCCCCTGAGCTGGGCTGTGGCTGCCCAGGCACAGGGATGGTGCCACAGTTCCCCCAGTGTCTGTGGTTCTGCTCGGCCCCTGGGCTGGGCTGGCTGTGGCTGCCCAGCCTGGAGGGAGCCCTGCTTGTGTCCCCAGGGGCCTGGGGACAGCAGCCCTCCAGGGCAGTGTGGGCAGGACACTGACAGCTCAGTAGTGAGTAAATGCTGCCTTTTAAGGTGACCATAACTGACAAGTGAAGAGACTGCTGGATTGTTCCTGGGCATTTCCTTCCTTTGGCTCAACAAGAGGATGTTGACAGGCAGCAACAGCATCAGAATTAAAAACATAAGAAGGGAACAAGGCAGTGCACGTGTGTGTTTGCTGTGCTGAGTGTGTGTGCACTGCTCTGGAGTCTGCATTAACTGAGGGCTGCCTTTGACACACAGAACACGATTTTGACAGTTCATCAGAAGGTGTGTTGAGAGTTATTTGAAGTTAACTCTAACAGCATTACTGTAGAGAAACAAGTTACAAACTGTATTTGCCATCGAGTTTTTGTTGTGCTTTTGTTTGACAAAAGGAGTGGGGTGTTACACACCTCCCCTATCAAGGTGCATGCAGGGTAGAGTTTTGAGCCTGATTTTGCCCCTCCTTGCTGGGCATGTTCACATTTGCTCTGACATTTTCAGCTTCACCTGCTGGGTCCTGGGAGAACTGAGTAGAGAATGTAGCAGGTGAGCTGTGAAAGGGGAAAAAAGGTTGAACTCCCTGTAGAACTCCTGTGCCTTTGCTGAAAAGCTCCATTTGAAGTCGTTTGAATTTGAAGTGGCCTCTCACAAATAGGCAAAAAATGCAATTGGGTGGATACACATCCTCTTCCATCTGTAAATGGTGCTGCTGTCTGTGATGTTCAAACTGGCAGCTGCCTTGGAGCACCTTGCTGAAATGGTTCATTTTCAGGTAGCAGATCTGGTATGTGTGCCAAGGATTTTCAGTTCCTGTCCTGGAGTAATTGGGGTGTTTATGGGTCCCTCCCTTTCCAGCAGGTCGGGCCCAGAGCCTGGTCCTGCCCAAGGGCTTGGGGCCGTTCCTGCTGGGGCTCTGCTGCTTCCTCTGCTGTGCTCGACAGCACTCAGAAGGCTCAGTTCAGTAACAGCTACCTGAAATTGTGTATGTTTGTATGGAGCTTAAGTAAGACATTCTAAAACTGGAAAGCTGGCCCGTGACTGCAGTTCCTGGGTAAGTGTTACAGGGAAGGGGGATCCAGGCAGTGGAAGTGCATTCCTTGCTGCTGGTGTCATCCAGGAGTGCATTTCCTGAGCTGGTGTATTGAAGCACTCCTGGACTTGCAGAGAGCAAGCAAGAGCAGGCTTTCTGGAGTCTGGAAGTGGAAATCCCCTGAAACAGTAATTAAGTGTTGTATTTTTGTAAGACTGAAACTTGCGTAATATTCCAACTCCCTCTGAGAGGCTTTGCTTTTGATCGCTGTGTTAACTCTTTGTTCAGAGCTTTGTGTTACAGCACACGGAAAATAACTGATGAAGTTCATAACTTTACTGGTGGTGCAGTTTTTAGTTACATATATCAGTATTAATTGTTAAGTATATCTAAGTCCTAGCTGTGAGTGTTTAATTTTTTTCTATTATCTACAGTTCTGAAATGATCTCAAGAATGGAGGTAGTTGGAATTTGGAGGGGGGGAAGAGCCACCCCAGTATCCCATTTAGAAGAGACAGCAACACTTAAATAATTAATGTCATTGATATTGCCTGATACTGGCAAGAAGGCAGCAGTACCTCTTAAATGTTATCCTTGCTTATTGTTTTGTCTTTCCTGCAGTGACTCCAATATTTCAGCTGTTACCGTTTTTCCCCATAGTCTCTGCTTTGTATCCAAACACAGGAAACTTCTGCATAAAATTTGCATTGCTTTGGTTGCTTTCTTCTGACTTTTCAATTGATCCAACTTGAAATCGGTTGCATAAAACTTCAGTGTAGCAGACTGGGAAGATGGTGCATTTTGGTGCAGTGGGAAATGGAAAATAGCAAGAGGGACAAATGAGATAATCTTTTTTTTTAGTTTTCCTCTCCTTGCCCCAGGAAAGCGCTTTGATTAGAGGCATCCCGTGTTTTCCTCAGAGCTGTTGTTTTGCTGGTTGTCTCCTCTGCTGGGTCTGTACCTGCTGCTCTGAAGGACTTGGTCCCCTCTGTCTCACGAGCCCACGTGGTGGGCAAGGCTTCATCTTCAAGGTATTTCTCTAGAGCTCTTGTCCTAGAGCAAAATTAGGCACAATTGGTATGGTCTACTCTTGCCAAGGCCGTGCTCTCTCCTAACTCTAAGTTCTAGTGCCTGGCATGGTTTTGGTGTGCTGAACTTGCCCTGCTCAGGAATTAGCATGTGACTAAAATATGGGGCAGGGAAGGCAGAAAAAAGGATGATGTTGTGACCACTGTTGAGATTGCTTTGATCTGACCTTCTAAAATACATTTGAGTCCTAGTTTCGGTCCTTCAGGAGCCAAGGCAGGAAAGGTATCTGAGTGCATCTCCGCCTGGGAAACTGCTGCCAAGTGTTGCCGTCTCAGGACAGGATTGCACGCCTGCAGCAGGTTTTACAGGAAGAGATCTCTTTCACTGCAAGGAGTAAATCACCTCTTAGCACCTCGTCGTGCTGCAGGAGGATGCAGTTCTGCTGCCCAGCAGGAAGCCTGCGAGTGCTGCTCCCAGGGTTTCTCCTGCTTTCACCTGAGCATCAGTGAACAACTCGAGCCATTTGCCTTCCTTCACTGTTTGTTTTGCTTCTTAACCATTTCCACTCTTAATCTGCATTCCTTCAAGATAGTTTTCTATCCCCCTGAGTTTTTTTGTTGCTGTGTGCCGGATTGGCTGCATTTTGCACTGTGGGCATCTGCTTTGGAGTGTGGTTACAATTATTGACATTATTTAATGTACCATTGACCATACTTTGCCCCCCGGCACTTCTGCAGAGTCTCCCTGCCTGGCCGGGTGTTTTAACCTGAGTCTGCCCAGTTTGTAGCCGTGTTTGTGTCGCCCAGCCCTGCCATGGGGAGGCACACGGGTCACTTGAGTGGGAGCAGGTCGTGTGGGCTTGTGTTTGTCAACACAAGCACTTCTCTTGGTGCTTTTCCTCAGGTTACTCAGTTCTCTTTGATCTTCTCTAACCATGATGTCACTTGTGAATGTTGGTGCTTCACAGCCCTTCATCTCTGTATAATGTATTAGAAGAACTGAATTCTCTGTAGAGTCAGTTTTGTGTAATCCTCCTGCCAGTATCTTATTAAGGGTGAACAAAGTCAAATATACCTCAGAAAAATAATACCAATAATACCTCTTCTTTGGGAGACTGGAGGACTGATGGATGTATTGGTAATTTTGGCCTAAAAAGCCAGATGCTTGTTGTCTAATTCATATAGTCTGTCCCTACCTGCAGGTTTTTTAGTGTCTAACTTGGAGAGCAGAAGAGGAGAGAGCTCCACTTGCTGAAATGTAGAAGTTTGCAGGTAGAGCATTCTTGGCAGCAAAAACAGTTTTGCTGGGCAGTTGTTTCAGAGCAGAAGAAAGAGGAAAGTGCAGTTTAGTAACTGATAAAACTTCATTGTAGTAAAACCTTTTGCTAACCCATAACCATGTTTATTGAGTGATATTACTCAATCTATCTTTATGGAAATCAAGAATTTGACATTTCTGTGGTAGCCATTTGACTAGGAAATTCCATAGGCAACACTGAAGACCCTGTAAATGCATCCTGAGTAAATGCAGGTGCTTCAGCATCATCAGTTTCTAATTTTTGCAGGGACGTGGTTGGGTGGTTGTCCCTCCCAGCCCCGGGTCAGCTGGTGCTGGTTGGTGGCTGGTTCCTGCCCCACAGCCTGTGGTGTCCGTGAGCACTCCTGGCTGTCCTGGGGGAAGCCACTGCTGGGCTGGTGCTTTCTGAGGGCAGGGGTGGTGTCCAGCTGCAGTGACACACCTTGCACCACATCCCTCAAACAACGGGCAGCTGTGGGAATCTGTAACTCTCCAGCTGTCTTTAAAGCTGGAGTTGTAGCTGATAATTTTTATCATTCAAAAAATGGTTTGTTTGGTTTTTTTGACATATACTGTATGACAAAATTGAGAAGCATACTTTTATAAATGCATATAAAACAGATTTAGGTTGATAATGCTTCCTGTTGAGGTGTGTAATCCCAGTGGGGTTGGATCAAAGGTTGGACTTGGTGATCTCAGAGGTCTCTTCCAGCCCAGCTGATTCCATGGCTCGGTGTCTGCCTGCAGCTGGTGTGCATTAACTCTGGCAGTAACAGTCACACTTCAGCAATAGTTTTGCAGGACTAGGAGAAAATCCAGGTGGCCATTGAATAGCAGGTGCAGCCATTGTTGTGCTTGGTAGTGGTTGTATCCCTGTGTACAGCTGTCCTCAGTTGAACTGTTTGTGTGAGCAGGTGTGGTTGGGCCAGGTGTGGGGCAGCAGTGCCGGGTGCAGGAGAGCAGGGCTGGGGCAGCAGGGCTGGGGTAGCAGTGCCAGGTGTGGGGCAGCAGGGCTGGGGCAGCAGTGCCAGGTGTGGGGCAGCAGTGCCGGGTGCAGGAGAGCAGGGCTGGGGCAGCAGGGCTGGGGTAGCAGTGCCAGGTGTGGGGCAGCAGGGCTGGGGCAGCAGTGCCAGGTGTGGGGCAGCAGTGCCAGGTGTGGGGCAGTAGGGCTGGGTGCAGGAGAGCAGGGCTGGGGCAGCAGTGCCAGGTGTGGGGCAGCAGGGCTGAGTGCAGGAGAGCAGGGCTGGGGCAACAGGGCCAGGTGTGGGGCAGCAGGGCCAGGTGTGGGGCAGCAGGGCTGAGTGCAGGAGAGCAGGGCTGGGGCAGCAGTGTCAGGTGTGGGGCAGCAGTGCCGGGTGCAGGAGAGCAGGGCTGGGGCAGCAGGGCTGGGGCAGCAGTGCCAGGTGTGGGGCAGCAGGGCTGGGGCAGCAGTGCCAGGTGTGGGGCAGTAGGGCTGGGTGCAGGAGAGCAGTGCCAGGTGTGGGGCAGCAGGGCTGGGTGCAGGAGAGCAGGGCTGGGGCAGCAGTGCCAGGTGTGGGGCAGTAGGGCTGGGGCAGCAGTGCCAGGTGTGGGGCAGTAGGGCTGGGTGCAGGAGAGCAGTGCCAGGTGTGGGGCAGTAGGGCTGGGTGCAGGAGAGCAGGGCTGGGGCAGCAGTGCCAGGTGTGGGGCAGCAGGGCTGGGGCAGCAGTGCCAGGTGTGGGGCAGCAGGGCTGGGGCAGCAGTGCCAGGTGTGGGGCAGTAGGGCTGGGGTAGCAGTGCCAGGTGTGGGGCAGTAGGGCTGAGTGCAGGACAGCAGGTGTGGGGCAACAGCGCCAGGTGCGGGGCAGCAGAGCTGGGGCAGCAGTGCCAGGTGTGGGGCAGTAGGGCTGGGGCAGCAGGGCCAGGTGTGGGGCAGTAGGGCTGGGTGCAGGAGAGCAGGGCTGGGGCAGCAGTGCCAGGTGTGGGGCAGTAGGGCTGGGTGCAGGAGAGCAGTGCCAGGTGTGGGGCAGCAGGGCTGGGTGCAGGAGAGCAGGGCTGGGGCAGCAGTGCCAGGTGTGGGGCAGTAGGGCTGGGGCAGCAGTGCCAGGTGTGGGGCAGTAGGGCTGGGTGCAGGAGAGCAGTGCCAGGTGTGGGGCAGCAGGGCTGGGTGCAGGAGAGCAGGGCTGGGGCAGCAGTGCCAGGTGTGGGGCAGCAGGGCTGGGGCAGCAGTGCCAGGTGCGGGGCAGCAGTGCCAGGTGTGGGGCAGCAGTGCCAGGTGTGGGGCAGCAGGGCTGAGTGCAGGACAGCAGGGCTGGGGCAGCAGGGCCAGGTGTGGGGCAGCAGTGCCAGGTGTGGGGCAGCAGGGCCAGGTGTGGGGCAGCAGTGCCAGGTGTGGGGCAGCAGGGCTGGGGCAGCAGTGCCAGGTGCGGGGCAGCAGGGCTGGGGCAGCAGTGCCAGGTGCGGGGCAGCAGTGCCAGGTGCTGGCAGTAGGGCTGGGTGCGGGGCAGCAGGGCTGAGTGCAGGACAGCAGGGCTGGGGCAGCAGGGCCAGGTGTGGGGCAGCAGGGCCAGGTGTGGGGCAGCAGTGCCAGGTGCAGGGCAGCAGGGCTGGGGCAGCAGGGCTGGCAGCACACCTGTCTGCAGGTACTTGGCTGGCACAGTTTGCACGTTACCGTGACATTCATTCTGAATGACTTCATTCCCCAAACTGAGTCTGTTCCAACACCACACTGACAACTTGTGCTTCTGTGCATGGTTGGATGAATAATCGATGAATGTCCCTGTCACCTGACAGTCTGTTTGGAAAGCCTGAAATCCTTCTGTGATGCTGCATGTCCCTCCTCCCCCTCAATCTGCAGGAGGATGAGGCTGAACTTTATCCCTGGAGATCTGTCTGCTGTCTGTGCTGCTCTGCAGAGCTGGCTTTGAGCACTGGCTCTGATGAGGCTGCCCTAGATGGCAGTGGGTTCAGATACCACTGCAGAACAAAGGGACACAGCCCTGGGATGGCCCAAAGGAAAGGTTCAGATTTGAGCTCTCTGGTTTCTTTTAACTCATGGAGCCTTGTTGGCTGAAACTACTGAAAACTGTTTATTGCCATTTAGCTGTGGGTGCTTCTTACACTTGCAAAGTGTGAACACGCTCCAGACATCCTTCAGATGGCAAGGGAGGTTCTTCTCAGGTGAGCTCCAGACAGTGCCTCGGGCCCTGAAGGATGTGGTTGTAAATATGCCTTTATTCAAAATGGTTGTCTTGCTATACCTGGCTGAGACCTTCTGGTAAATGGCTCTTTTGAAAGCTATAAAAAATATTAGTCTCTTGAGCATGTCACAACTGGATATTTGGGGAGGTAGAATCTTGCCTGCTCACTGGAGTGAA
The DNA here is from genome assembly GCF_047495875.1 of Pithys albifrons albifrons. NCBI lineage: Eukaryota > Metazoa > Chordata > Aves > Passeriformes > Thamnophilidae > Pithys > Pithys albifrons. Next base: position 592,916 of record NC_092465.1, on the reverse strand, counting down.
GTTAAAGTATGTAGCCATCAGCCAAAAAACAAAAAGAACCAGAACCAGGAAAACCAACACAAAACAACAGAACTATTTTTTCCTGGGCGCTGTAGCAAAAATACTTTTATCCAAAAGTCAGGGCAATAACTTTTAACATTTTCTAAAGCACATAGCACCAAATGCCTTTTGAACCTGCATGTATTTAAATATAAAAAAAAGTGGAAAAAATACGTCCTGTAAAAAGAAGGGATGAGGAAGAGGCTAAATTTAGCAGTCAGTCAGTTAAACACCTCTCATGTTTCTCTGGCAGGTGGAGGTTCCCTTTTCACTGTGGGACTGGGTCTGCACAACTGTGCAGGTGGGTTCTATCCTGTCATTACACAGCTCAGTTTCTTCCATCTTTTCATCAGATAATAATTTTAGTTCCCTGGTTTACAGTCCTCATGAATAAAACTTGTGCACTGCTAATGTCTTTAAAGAAAGGGGATCTCTGCACTGTGCACTAATAGCTATGAACTAATTTTTTGAGGGATGAAATGTGGTTGCTTGTTTTCCAGCAATAAATCAGTTATCCATACCCAAAGGAGTGAGTAGCATAAGTCCAGGGAGTCTCTCCAGTGGGTAAATCTCAGCCTTGTGTAGAGAACAAAGGGGTTTCCTCATGGACCCCTCTCAACTTTCTCCTCATTTGTGATTTTAAGGCTCTCCTGGAACCCGCACTGGCTGTTTGCTGTTCCTGTAAGGTGAGATGAGAACCTGACCTGCCTGTGAGTGCCTTTGCTCCCTCCAGCAGAGAGCCTGGGCAGAGCTGTGGGGTGGGGATGGGCCCTGGGGCATCTCCCTGCTCTGCCACCCCAGCTCAGAGCCTGCCAGCAGGTCGGGCTGAATGGGCAAACTCCTTTGTCAGCTCAAGTGTGTGCCTGAGTGTTTGTAGGATCGGAGCCAACAGTTGTCTAATCCTGAAATCCAGATTAGAAAATGAGGAACTTTGCCAAGAAATGTGTTAATTGCAGGAGCAGCAGTTAAAACAACTGCCTGTGTGAAAGGGTGGAGTTCTCTAATTACATCTCCTACACTGAGATAGATGCACATTTAACACTGACACCTTCACTACTAATTAATGTGATTGATTTTTATCTGAGTGTTGTTATTAGATATCCAATACTGGCGATATTTTCTGTTCAGATGAATTTGCACACTTCCCAGCCCCTTCACATGGATGTTTTCTGGACTAGTTTGTTACAGAAATTTCCTGCTGACAGGTTGAAAAGTTATTCACAGTGAGAGGAGAGTGACAGAGGAAAACAAGAAAAAGACAAACTGAGATAGTCTCACTGCTATGCTCATTATATCATGTTTTGCAGTGTTTAGTCCAGTTCTAAGCATTCATTTAGACAACATCACTTAAGAGGAAGCAGCACTGCATTTTTGTAGTGTGTAATACATTTTTGGGTTTGTGGCACATCACAAAAGCTTGAAAAAGTTAAGTGCTTTCTTTAAAGTATGTAACGAAAAAAGTGCTTTGCTTTCCCTCATGTTTTTAAGTAAATGAAAAGGTCTCACTTGTTTGGTAAAGACTGCACTGATTTCAGGGTTTCAAGACATAACTTGTCTTTTGTAAACTGTAGTTGGACCTTTGAAAGGTCTGGAAATACAGAAGTGAGGCCATGATGGTGTGTTGGCAGGGCCTGTGCACACACCTTTGCTGTCTCTGTCACACTGTCCTAGCTCAGCTCAGGAGTGTTTGCACTTTTGGATGCTCCCCATCCCAAGGGAATGGGGGGAGTGGGGCTGAGCCACACAGGTTAAACCACAGCACACTTAAATAGTTTGTTTAATTGATTTGAAGCTGCAAACACACATAACTCTGCATAACTGAGAATTCTGTGCTGCTTAATTTAAAATCTTGGCTTTATTGCCCTGTATTTGTTCCTTCTCCCCTGGAAATGCCAAGCCAAGCAGGCACTCCCCTGTTCCATACAGGTGGAGCACGTTGGGATTATGGCCCAGCAAGCAGCCACTTCTGAGAGAAACCCATCTGTGACTTGTGAGAGTTTTTGAGATTTGTCCTTTTGATTACTTAGCAAATATTTCTAAATGAAGGAAAAGCATGACTGGGTAGTTTTATGACTTTGTGATATGCTTGCAAATTTAACAGTTCATTTAGAAAGCTGAAACACTGAGTGTAGTAATAGAAGAACTGTGGAAAGTGATATAAAAGATCAGGTATGACATGAAGAATTGTGGCAAATACTCTGTGCTTCTTTGGGTTATTGCTGCTTGGTGAAAGAGTTGATTTTTAGAAGTAAAACCTTAAAGGAACCATTTTCATTTTCTAAAACTGTAAACTTGCGTCTTTGACTTTTCAAAATGCTGTTATACAACTATTAGAGTTTGGTTTTTATCCTGCTTACTGGATTGCTATTCAATGGGTCCTGCAGAGCAAGGTCCTTGCAGCTCTGGGGGTGCACCCACCTGATGGGCAGCCTTGGCTCTGCAGGCCTGACAGAATAAGCCAGAATAAGGGTTTCAAACATGGCCAGCTATGGCTGGTTGTTCATTGTGGCACCTGGGAAGTCAGGCAGGGTCCAGTGATGCTTTATGCCCATCAGTAAGTGCTTTGCAGTTGCAGGAGCTCACCGTGCTCTCCCCCAGCCTTGCACACCCACGGGCACGTGGGGTGGGACCAGCAGTTCCCGTGGGGAAGGCCTGGGGTGCCCTGGCTGTGCAGGGAGGGAATGGAATGGGCCCCCTGGGCTGCAGGACCTGGGGAGGAGGAGGAGGACAGTGTGGTGTGTCCTTGCAGTGCCAGGTGTAGGGGAAGGCAGTACAGTGGCTCTCGGTGCAGCTGAGCCAGCCCTCCCCAGTGTCCCTGTGCTGTCCTGGCACCAGAAACCTGGCAGTGCTGGGTTTGTGCAGTTCCATTTCCCTCGTTCCAGAAGATAAATGTGATATGGATGTACAGTGAGAACAGGCCATTCCCACAGGCTCATTTCAGGGTACAGGATGGACTCCCTGTGCTATACCTGCAAGGTGCTGAGGGGAGGAGGAGTCCTGCCCCAGAAGTGGCTGATTCTGAGTCAGGCTCCTGCTCTGATGTGTTTGGGAAGCAGCTTTTCCTTCTCATTTGCAGTGGTAGAAGCTGGTGGGTGACCAGGCTCCTGCACCACAGGCTGTCCCTGTGACTGCTCCACTGCCTCTCATCACTCACTGCGCTTGAGTTCCCCTGAAACTGGGTGAATCCCTCAGTGATGTGAAACTGCACATGGGCTGTGTCACCAGCACTTTAAGCAGACTGGAATGGTGTGGTTAATAAAGATCCCCTGCTTGGAGAGGCTCATGGGCCTGGGCAGGGGCCATCCCTCTCACGGTGTGTGTGCCACTGTACAGAAAGCAGAGTGAAAGTGCTTGTTCTTCCACCCTCCCTCTTCAGTGTGCGCTCACCCTGCCTGCCCAGCCTGCCCACGGCAGCACAGCACCCTTCTGACAGCACCATGCTGTGCCTGTGCCAGGGCAGAAACCTCCCAGGAGACCCGTGATCCCTCCGGGGGCAGCTCCAGAGCCCTTCCACCCCAGTCAGAGCAGTGCAGCACAGGTGGGCCCTGAGCTCGTGTGCTACCCCAGCTCTGGGGCATTCTGTGCCCACCCAGGGGGTCATGGCTAATGCAGGGCTGGGCTGAGGGGCCTCACAGGGGGGTTCCAGCCTTGGGGCCTATTTGCAGCATATGTGTGTGTCCCCACTGTCTGTGAAATGGAGATGGGAAAGAAACCCGTGTTTATAGTTGTCTGCTCTAGGAATATTGAATGAGTTTGTTCTGAAAATCTAAAGTGAAGTATGGGCTACTTGTAACATTAGACCTTACTAGATTCATTTTCTGAAGGATATTCTATTATATGTGTGCAGAAGCTACATGAATGCCACCTACTTGCTGTTTTCAAACCATTACACACACTTCATAACCATCTCTGTAGTATTAGTTAAAAGTGACTTTGATAATTGAACAGATGAATTACGTTCCTGCATGGACTGGAATTGCTGGTGCTCTGCTCTGCAATGATCAGCTCAGGATTCTTGGAAGCTGATCCTGTCAGTCCTTTCCCTGCTATCCATTGCCCAGGGCAATTGCTTTAACCTCAGTATTTTAATTTCCTCTTTTGCAAAAAGAGCCCTAGAAGCATTATTCCCATTATGTTTTGATTACCATAATTAGTCTCTTCCGTGGTTTGCTCCTGACAGCAGAGCACTCTGCTGTTGCTGCCATTCTGTGCTGAGCACTGCATGTGGCAGGCTTGGGCTGATCCTGCATGTTCTTCATGCTTAACACCAGGATTTTTCATGCATCTTGAGTTTTGCTAGTTTAGTGGCCACCACTGTTTTAGTGGTGTTTTTAAGAATAGTCTCTAAAGGTCGTGCTGCCTGTTTGCTTCTGCCCAGTCCTCGTGTTCTGTGGAGATTCTGGTCTGTGCTCGTGAAGGTGAAGCACCATCAGAGCAATGTACATTGATATTAGTAATGCAAAGTTCTCTGCTAATTTGGTTTAGTTGGGGAGGTTTTTAGCAAAAAGTACAAGATAATTTGTAATCCTGAAAACTTGAATTTTAGACCTCACTGGCTCCAAACATTAACTATCTTAAAACTCTTGTTTTTGCAGGCAAAATGCCAGCCCCTGAGCAGAGCCCACTGGTGGAGGAGATGCTGCCACAGCCAGCACAGGAGGTGCCCACAGGCCCAGGCATGGAACCAGAGGCTACTGCCACCACCATTCTGGCTTCTGTGAAGGAACAGGTACCTGCTTTGTGTCCAGCAGTTCCTCAGTGCAGTGTGTGTGGAGTTAACCCCTGTCTCCTATAGCATTGCTGGAAAAACACCCCTGCTTGTTTCTATGATGTGTTGCCCAGCATCAGTGTGGTCTATTTTGTGCATCACTCTGGATATAAGGGGTTGAGTTACCTGCATTGAACAGGAGCATTGTCCTGCTGCTCTGTGTCCCTTGGAATGTCTGAATCGTGTTGTAAGTCAGACTGGAAATGCAGGTTTAGTGTTGAAAAAGGAGAAAAGGTCGTGTTGAATTGATGGAACTTTGTACCAGTCCTCGTACCTCCTGCAGGGCAGTGTACAGGCTACAGAGACCTGCACACACAGATGGGTGGGATTGACTGTATTTTGCTAGAGAATGGGCTTAAACTTTGAGTTTGGTTTCAGTTATCAGTACCAAGGTATGAATATATTTTCAATCTGCAACACATTTATGGGTGTGTATCTAAAGTGATAATCTCTATAAGAAAAATAAAATTGTATTTGCAGTCAAGTTCAGCCTTAATTTGTAAAGATCATTCAAGGGGGGAAAAATTGCAGTTTTATGAAGAATCATTCTGATTAAAGTTTTTGTTGGTGTTTTGTTTTGTTTTTTTTTAAGAACACAGAGAAGTGGTAGTTTGGCTTTCATTGTATCAGAATGAGAAATAATGATGTTCTTTCTTGGCTTAATACACGGTTTGTAACATCTGAATTTCAGAATAAATCTGCTTTGCTGTCTCTGTTTCGCAACTTCCTGTAAGATGAATCAGTGAGTGATTCAAGATGGTAACTCTGAATGCAAACACTTGATGTGTTCATTCTCATGTAGTCCCATAACAATATCAGAGGGGTGACTGCTGAGATCTCCAGGCAGGATCTCAGTGCCCAGAGCAGGGTCAGTGTCAGTGCTGGGCTGTCCAGGCAGGATCTCAGTGGCCAGAGCAGGGTCAGTGTCAGTGCTGGGCTGTCCAGGCAGGATCTCAGTGGCCAGAGCAGGGTCAGTGTCAGTGCTGGGCTGTCCAGGCAGGATCTCAGTGCCCAGAGCAGTGTCAGTGTCAGTGCTGGGCTGTCCAGGCAGGATCTCAGTGGCCAGAGCAGTGTCAGTGTCAGTGCTGGGGCTGTCCAGGCAGGATCTCAGTGCCCAGAGCTGGGTCAGTGTCAGGGATTGCTGGGCTGTCCAGGCAGGATCTCAGTGGCCAGAGCAGGGTCAGTGTCAGTGCTGGGCTGTCCAGGCAGGATCTCAGTGCCCAGAGCAGTGTCAGTGTCAGTGCTGGGCTGTCCAGGCAGGATCTCAGTGCCCAGAGCAGTGTCAGTGATTGCTGGGCTGTCCAGGCAGGATCTCAGTGGCCAGAGCAGTGTCAGTGATTGCTGGGCTGTCCAGGCAGGATCTCAGTGGCCAGAGCAGTGTCAGTGTCAGTGCTGGGCTGTCCAGGCAGGATCTCAGTGCCCAGAGCAGGGTCATTGCTGGGCTGTCCAGGCAGGATCTCAGTGCCCAGAGCAGGGTCAGTGTCAGTGCTGGGCTGTCCAGGCAGGATCTCAGTGCCCAGAGCAGGGTCAGTGTCAGTGCTGGGCTGTCCAGGCAGGATCTCAGTGCCCAGAGCTGGGTCAGTGTCAGTGATTGCTGGGCTGTCCAGGCAGGATCTCAGTGGCCAGAGCAGGGTCATTGCTGGGCTGTCCAGGCAGGATCTCAGTGCCCAGAGCAGGGTCAGTGTCAGTGCTGAGCTGTCCAGGCAGGATCTCAGTGCCCAGAGCAGTGTCAGTGCTGGGCTGTCCAGGCAGGATCTCAGTGCCCAGAGCAGTGTCATTGCTGGGCTCTCCAGGCCATCTCCAGGATGTCCCTGCCCAGAGCAGGGTCATTGCTGGGCTCTCCAGGCCATCTCCAGGATGTCCCTGCCCAGAGCAGTGTCATTGCTGGGCTCTCCAGGCCATCTCCAGGATGTCACTGCCCAGGATGACTCTGTGCCAGCCACTGCAGCAGTTGTGGTTCCTTCTGGGGCTGCAGTTGGGGCAGCACTGTCTGTAACAGCTTCACACACAAGTGTGCAGTAAAAGGGACTTGTTGGTGTTCCCTTGCCCACCCAAGCAACACTTTTGTCTTTTTATAGTCTTAAAGAAAAAATTATAATGGAATATTTCTTCATTTCAAAAATGAGGTTAGAACTTTTCCCCCTTTCCATTCATAAAAGGACTGTTAGACACGTGAGCTGCTACGTAACTGAATCTGATGAAAACTTAAAAAAATTAAAATTGTCCTTAATTGTTAGCATTACACAAACTTGAGAACTGGAGCCTTACTGTGAAAGGCACAGAGACACAAAATGAGTGTGAAGGGAAAAAGATGTAAACTGTACTTCACTCTTGGAAGTGATAACATGAAAGAATTAAGAGCTGAACTGTTGCTTTCTGGTATTTTTTCTGTTGATAATAATTATGGACACTGACATGTTCAACACCCTTCCTGTGTGGCAGAAAGCCCAGAACAGAATATTTTCCAGTGCAGTTCTTTATAAGCTTGAACAGAAACTACTACACTGTTTGCTGTGGCCCAGCTTCCTTTGGTGCAGGAATTGCTGTGAGGTGCAGCAGGTCAGTGTTTGTAAAACTGAGCTGCCACACCCTGACCTCAGCACTCCAGAAACACTGCAGTGCAAACACAGTCCAGAGAAGTCTTTATTATTACTTGTAAAATTGCCAAGATGTTAACAGAAACTTTTAAAATAGATAAATGTAGTGAATAACTTTGTTCAGCTCTCTGCCATAGCAGATATGATAGCCAGGGTTATATAAAAAGATACACTCATGAGCACTGCCTGCCACTTCTAAATAAACTCTACACTTGTTCCTTTTTTCTATTATCCCAGATTTGTTTAAAACAACTGTTTTACCAAACTGCTGTGTGTCCCCTGAGCTCCGAGCAGCCCCTCACTGAGGCAGGTGTCAGACAGAGGGTAAATCTGCCCTGGTCATGTTTTAGGAGAGAACCCTTGCAATTCACTCTGTGTTGTAAAATAATGGATGCAGAACAAGTGTAACCTGTGAAGGAATTTACATCACTGCACCTTTGTGCTTTGCTGGGAAAGCTCAAGTTCCAGGGCACAGGGACAGGAGCAGAGGGCACGGCCTCAGGCTGGGCCAGGGCAGGGCATGGGGCACAGAGCAGGAATTGCTGCCTGGAAAGGGTGGGCAGGCACTGGCAGGGGCTGCCCAGGGAGGTTTGGAGTGCCCAGCCCTGGAGGTGCCCAAGGCAGGACTGGCCGTGGCACTGAGTGCTCTGGGCTGGGGGACAAGGTGGGCATTGGGCACAGGGTGGGCTCCATGGGCTGGGAGGGCTTTGCCAAGGTGGGCATCAGGCACAGGGTGGGCTCCATGGGCTGGGAGGCCTTTGCCAAGGTGGGCATTGGGCACAGGGTGGGCTCCATGGGCTGGGAGGCCTTTGCCAAGGTGGGCATTGGGCACAGGGTGGGCTCCATGGGCTGGGAGGGCTTTGCCAAGGTGGGCATCAGGCACAGGGTGGGCTCCAGGGGCTGGGAGGGCTTTGGGTGTCGGGCACAGGGTGGGCTGGCAGAGCTTTTCCAGCCTGAATGATGCTGTGATTCTAGCAGAGGAATTCCTTTTTGAATGCAGGGAAATCCCAAGGCTAAGTGTAACAAATTGTAATAAAGCTGAAACATATTTTGACCTTTTTTGTCTTTTAGTGGGTTTGATGGTGGATTGAGGGTATTTTGCTTTTGTTGTGGTTCGGGGTTTTATTTTTTGTTTAGGGAAGGGATTTTTTTCTGTGGATTTGTTTTGGAGGTAGGTTGGATTTTTTCCCTCAAAATATGTATTTCACTTCTAAAATGCTGTGAGGCTTCCACACTATAATGGATAGAAGTATCTTAAGAATTACTGAAACAAGTTTTAAATAAAACTAAAGCATTAAAAGGTACTTGTGCATACTGCTGAATCTTGGGGATTATTTAGGTAGAAGTTTGGTTCAGTTCTGTAGGGGGAGTCTCTTATCCATATTAAAAGTAAATAGAGTAATTTCATCCTAAAATACCAACTTGTTAAGAATTGCAGGTGCAGCAGCATAGCAGTAGCTGTCTGAGGGGTTAAATGTGGGGCAGGGAGTTGCCAGCTGCTCCTGGTAGGTTTGTGGAGTCTCTGCTGCTTTCCATGTGCAAACTGTACCCTGCTGGATTTGGAATGAGCTGCTGCTGAACTGGGAAGATTAAACTGGATCATTTGGAACTGTGGAATTCCTGCTTAGCATGTTCGTTTTCAGTGACTGGGCTGAGAGAAAAGGCTCACAGGGAAAACCACCCATCAGTGCAGTTTTCCAAAGTGACTGGAATATGCTGATTTTAATGTCTCTGCTGAGAGGGAAGAAGCACTTGCAGCAGTGGCAGGTTTTGTGGTTTGGTCTGGCTGATACTGACACATAGAGATGGGCAACTTTTCACCTTTTCTTTTGTTAACCAGTGGCAGGGTAAGAGCAATTGGATGTGCTTTTAGATGGATAATCGTAAATTCTTTGGGTTTCCCTAACTGTTTTCCTGGCAGTGTTCTGTTGTTCAGCACTTCAGCAAGATCTTTTCCTTCTGTATAAGTGTATTGAACCCTGTTGTATAAGGACAGAACCTGCAATTTGCTTTTTTTTCCTTCCTTGTTTAAGTACAAATTTTTCACGTCGTTCTTGAGATGTTATTTATAGGGTTTGGAGGGAGCAGGGGACAAACCCCTCTATGTTTTTCAAGTGGAAATATAGGGAAAAATGTTATTGCACGTTATACCATCTTTACTAGAATGAGAAGTGTTTTGATACTGAGTTTGGGAGATGACAGCTCAGATAGGTAGTGCCTTATGTCCACTGCTCTGTGTAGTCATGTCCCTTCACCTGGACACCTGAAACAGGGACTTGCTAAATGCACTTCCACACACACTGAGGCACAGTCTCACTTGGAAATTCTGATTTGTGCCCATCTAGTGACAAATGTGTGGCAGTTCTGAAGTAAAGGCACTACTTTTCATTAAATGGACTTCCAATCTCAGCCTGAGTGAAAGAAAAATCTTGGTCAGCATTTTCTGAAGGGCTGGAAGAACTGGGGGCTTTTTCCAGCTCTCTCAATATTGTGTTCAGTTACATAGGCCATTCTTCCCTGTTTAATCCCAGGACCTGGAAGTTTACAGTTTCTGGTGTTTACAAGCATTTCTAGTTTCAGTGACTCAGGTTTGAGAAGTCAACTTCCCAAAGGTTGTGTCCTAGGATGGAATATGTGCCATCTGTCTCAGCTGAAATGGCCAATTTGTTTCCTTAAATAAAATTCTCCTTTATCCACGTGAAGGTCTAGAAGTTAATTCTCCTTCTCGTGTGTTCTGTTGTGCTTCTGAGGAGAAACTGCCCTGGTGAGAGAGCCTGTCCAGAGCTGTGGGTGCCCCTGAAATGCACACTGGAGCTTTGACACCTTCTGTAGCACCCTTAGTAGTTCAGGTTACCAGCCTGTCTTCTGGGCAGTGGCTGAGCCCCCCAGCCCCGCTGCCCCCCAGCCCCAGTATCAATGCCCCAGCCCCAGTGCTGTCCCTGCCCCCAGCCCCGCTGCCCCAGCCCCAGTATCAATGCCCCAGCCCCGCTGCCCCAGCCCCAGTATCAATGCCCCAGCCCCGCTGCCCCCCAGCCCCGCTGCCCCAGCCCCAGTATCAATGCCCCAGCCCCAGTGCTGTCCCTGCCCCCAGCCCCGCTGCCCCCCAGCCCCAGGATCAATGCCCCAGCCCCAGTGCTGTCCCTGCCCCCAGCCCTGCTGCCCCAGCCCCAGTATCAATGCCCCAGCCCCAGTGCTGTCCCTGCCCCCAGCCCCGCTGCCCCAGCCCCAGTATCAATGCCACAGCCCCAGTGCTGTCCCTGCCCCCAGCCCCGCTGCCCCAGCCCCAGTATCAATGCCCCAGCCCCAGTGCTGTCCCTGCCCCCAGCCCTGCTGCCCCAGCCCCAGTATCAATGCCCCAGCCCCAGTGCTGTCCCTGCCCCCAGCCCCGCTGCCCCAGCCCCAGTATCAATGCCCCAGCCCCGCTGCCCCAGCCCCAGTATCAATGCCCCAGCCCCGCTGCCCCCCAGCCCCGCTGCCCCAGCCCCAGTATCAATGCCCCAGCCCCAGTGCTGTCCCTGCCCCCAGCCCCGCTGCCCCAGCCCCAGTATCAATGCCCCAGCCCCAGTGCTGTCCCTGCCCCCAGCCCCGCTGCCCCCCAGCCCCAGGATCAATGCCCCAGCCCCAGTGCTGTCCCTGCCCCCAGCCCCGCTGCCCCCCAGCCCCAGGATCAATGCCCCAGCCCCAGTGCTGTCCCTGCCCCCCAGCCCCGCTGCTCCCCAGCCCCGCTGCCCCAGCCCCAGTATCAATGCCACAGCCCCAGTGCTGTCCCTGCCCCAGCCCCGTCACGGGGCTCACACAGGATGTCACAGGCAGCCCGGGAATGCCTCCAGTGCCATCTTTCCCCGCTGCCGCTGCCATCAGGAAGCTTTGTGTGAACTGCTGCAGTTTTGATGCCTCGTCAGCCAGAGCAGCACTGAGTGTTGTACCAGACCAGTGAACAATGCAGGCCTGGAAGCATTAAGGGCTTTAATGGTCTGCTGCTGTTGAATGCAGAGTAAGTGTGATCAGCCAGTAATTGTAGCTATGTCGTTTCACATCCTGTAATCTGTGATTCTCTCTGCACTGTCCAATTTTTTGTCTTTTGTCTCCTGTTTTGGAAGATGCTGAGATACTGAGAGCATGCAAATGCAGTTGTGTGCGTGAGTAAACTTCATTTTACAGAAAATATTAAGCTTGCCCTAATATGGTTAAAGTACATTTTTTTCCTGAAGCAGATGTTGGTAGATCATTTAAATATCAGGTCACCACAGTATGACATTCATGTTGGACAATACAGGATTCAACATGTTTTGAAGTAGTCACTTGCTGGATCTGGCTCTGACTTACAGCAACTGGAAATGTAGCACTCTGCATAGATCACTGCAGGAGGTTAATGTGAAGGAAGTTATAAATGAACTTAATTTTGTTTGTCCTCTTCTTTGTTTCACATTTGTATCATAAAAATCTCTACAATGTAATTGCCTTTTCTGTAGTGCTGTGTGAACTTTCACAGGTGGTGGGAGCTGTGTGGCTCTGCACTGTGTGGCAGTCGAAGGAGAAATAGTAAATGCAAGGTAAAACATTCCTCTCAAATAATGCAGGATGCACTTTCTTAGATCAGCAACTTGAGCTGTTGAAAGAGGCTGAACTCGATTGTTCAGCTGGCAACGCTTTTGTGATTAGAAACACATTTCATAGTTCAGCTGACAATTACCTTGGTTGTATTTCACAGACAGTGACATTTGGCACTTGAAGCTCCTTAGCACATCCCAGTGTACTGCACCTTGCCCATCCATGTCCTGTCTCCTGCCACAGCAGCCACTGGGAACTGCTCAGGTGAAGAAGCTGCAAGAGATGCATCTGCTGTCAAAGGCATCATCCAGCTCAGTTGCCCAGTCTGGGGCTGAGTAGCCAGGCAGGAACCACCCACAAGGAGTCTGTGACTGCTCTGCTTGTGCCATTGCTGCTGATTCCTGCAGAGCTGTCACCAGAAAACCTTCCATTTGCCGCCTGGGCCACCATTTGTTTCCAGTTTTGCCTGGGGTGTTCACAACAGGGCAGGAAGAAAGTAAATTTTGATTTTTCAGCATTGTAATGTAGATTCTTCATTCTCACCCATGTTATTGAAGGATGAAAGTTCCTCATTAACAGAAACTGAAAGGCTGAATCTGCAACATGGTGTCATGATGGGACGCAGACAGAAGGCACAGAATTGCCTCTAAACCTTCTTTTATTTATTATCCAGAGGCTGCAAAGGGAGAAGGACACTCTCCATGGTCAGTCATGCAAACTGCATTCCTGTACTCCCCCACTGTCAAACAGCTGCTGGCAGTAGCCCAGCACACTGTGTTGGGTGGCTTTTGTCCCTCACCAGGGAGCCACCAGCCTGCCAGAGGAGCTCAGCTTCCACCTGCACAGAGGATCCAGTTGTCAGGATTGCTGTAACTGGTCCTGTCTGTACCTGGTGGCAATGAAGGGTCATCTCGAGGGAGATCTCAGCATCACTGCCAGGGAATTACCAGGACACACAGACCTCACCAAGGGAGAGCTGTGGCCACCTGGGGTGAGCACCATGACACCAGCACCCCATGCAGAATTTGTCCTTCCCCCAGAAGGGAATTGCAGAGCTCTGAGGTGTGCTGGGCTCTGGGTCCCTGTGTGCCTGCAGCAGGTACAGCTGCCCCCAGAGCCAGCTCCTTTGCACCATGTGTGCCTCCTGCTCTGGGCCTAAAGCTGTGCCTAAACTGGCCATTTGTGTAGTTTCCTGCTAAGAGTTAGGGTCCGTGGGTTTTGCAGTGGTATTTGGGTTATGAACACAAAACCTGTGGTTGGATAAGATAATTAAGTAGTTACTGCTACAGAAGAAGTGAATAGAATTACAGGTCGGGGGTTTTTCCCTTGGTGTATGTTGGATAGTTTGGGAAAAAGTAGTTCTGGCCAAGCCAGTGCAGTGTGTCTGTGTGAGGAGGTTTGGTTGCTCCCTGGAATGCAGTATGGCAGCGTGCTCTGTGGTCTGCACCTGTAATTTCAGGATGTGCTGCCACGTGGATGTTCTGCTGCAAGTGCTGATAAGCTTGTTGAGAGTTGTACTTGAGTCCTGCAATGCCATTTTGTCATCAGGCAGAGCAGTGTAGGCAGTGAGTTGTGCTGTGTGCCCAGGGCAGCAGCTCCTCTCTGCTGGGAGCTCTCTTGGAGGAGTGTGCTCTCCCACTGCTTCCAGAGCTGGCTGGGGACACAGATTCCAAGAAATTCCTGCCAGCACGGGTGTGCTGCCTGATGGATACACACTGGGGGAGCAGGTCCATTCAGAGTGGTATAAAATGTCACTGTAAGGAATCATAAGCTAGGAGGGTGATCAGTTGAGAACTGATTAGGACTTAGTTTTCTATAAAAATATGATGATTTGAGCTACAAGAAAAAAGGCTTAATGTACTGAGGTATTCCAGCTGTAACAAGATGGTGGCTCTGAAACAATCCCTTGTGTCTGTCTATGCAGGTGTTTTAGACGTGTCACCTCCAGCTGCAGGTACCAAATCTAAGAAGGCACACACAAAAGTCAGCACTTGTTTCCAAAAGTCTGTACACTGCAGCCTCCCAGGCTGCCCACACCAGAGCAAACGCTGCAGAAAGGGCTGGCTTGGTTCTTCCTGCTGGGCTGGCCCTTGCCAAAGCACAGGAGATTTCCCAAAGCATCAGGGTGATTAAAGACTGGCAGGTGAGGGGCAGCCTCTCACCTCTGCTGCTCAGTCGCTGTGGGCTTTGTGGGCAGCACCAAAGGAGAGGGGCACAACAGTGTGGGCACCTGGTGGTGTTGGGCCAGACTCAGCTGGGCAAGAGCTTCAGAAATGGCTGAGCAGATTTGGTGTTTCCTCCTACTTCTCCTCAGAACAGATTTTCTGATGGAATTGAGTGAGTTTTATTTTTAAACATCACGTGAATAAATGAAGTAAAATTTATTGCTCTGTTGCCCATTTATTCCATTCACTTTTTCTACTCTCAAGAAAAATAGAAGTACAGTTTTTTTAACTGGCTTTGAATTTTTGCAGTCTGGGGCAAAAAAATAGGGATTTTTACTTAAATAGGCAATTTGTTACTTCTGATGTTATGCAACAAGGCATCTTCTAGAATAATGTGTTCACTAATGCTTCTGTATGTAATGGAAAGGCAAATTAATAGAGATTGGTTGAATGGAAACAAGTAATGGCCATCATAGGTTTTATTTTATTCATCTAATTAAAAGATCAGTAAATAACAATAGGTTCAGATTCGGAGTTTGCATCCATGACATTGCTATTTAAATATTGGTTTAAAGGTAAGGAACAGGAAGCAGCTTTAACACAGGCTTAGTGTTTTCTGTTATTTCTGCAAACAAACAGCACAGCACTGTTTATTTTAGAGGTTTGTGTTTGTTACAAGCTGTATGGTACAGCATAATTTACTCTGAAAGAAGCTTGTCTTGCTGACATTTGCTCCCAAACTTGCATAACTTCAGCATGTGAATGGTTTTGGTTTGTTTGAAATCACAGCACTCTCCACTAGCATGTGAGTGACATTCTGGAGAATCAGCTTTTAGGTGGACATGTCATCTGTGTTCTGACTTAGAATTGAGAGAGAAATCATCATTTGTAAATTTCTTTGACTTATTTTGCTTAATGGAATTTTTAATACCTTCTCTGCAAAAGTCAACCTGTCCAAATCAATAACTGGAGCCTGTGGACCCTTGTGGTGTAACATGAAGCTGAACCAAGCCAAGCCCTGGTGTCAGACTGTGACAACTGGGGCTGTGTCCTGCAAACCCTTTGGATGTTCCCTGTGCTTTCTATTCCAGCCACAGGCCCACGAGGTTTGTGGTGCTCTCTGGGTTATCATATTTGTAAGGTCTTAAAATTAAAATGATTTAGCTGTAGAATTCTGTTGAAGAGCAGCTTTCAGTGAAATCCAAGTTTGGAACATAGGTCTGAAATGCTCTTTCATACTTGAGCAGGTGTGCCAGGCTGTGCCAGTGCTGGGGCTGGACAGCAATGCCAGCCCCATGGAGGGGTGGGCTGAGGGCCAGCTCCCCTCCTGTGGCTGTGGCATGTTCTGCTCTGCTCTCTGAGTGCAGCCACAGTGCAAAGGCAGCAGCTCTGGGGGTGCTCATGTCTGGGGGCAGCCCTGGGAGAGCTCCACGTCCTGGTTGCAAAAACCCATGTTTGTGATGTTAGTGTGGGTTTGTTCAGTTTGGTTGGTGAGCTCTCAGGAGAGTTTGGAAGTGCCCACAATCCCTTGTATCCTCTGGGACAGGCAGTAGGCTCTGTGTGTGTAACAGCCAGTGTGGGGGAGGACTCAGGTCAGACTGTCCAAAGCAGCTTTTTTGGTCCTGTCATCTCACCTGGTCATTTCAGCAGGAGGCCAACTGCTGTTTGGCCTGGCCCAGAGCTGCCTTCCTGCTCAGAGGGGTGCCAGGGAGGCTTCTCGTGCAGGGTTCTTGGAGGGGATCTCCTTGTGTTGTCAGTGCTACTTCTGCAAAGGAAATCTTGGGTTTAGAGCAGCTTTTCCCTGGTGTTACCCTGAGTCTCCTGGTGTTACCCTGAGTCTCCTGGTGTTACCCTGAGTCTCCTATTCTTACTCTGAGTCTCCTGGTGTTGCCTCGACTCTCCCGTTACTACCCCGAGTCTCCTGTGGCTACCCCGACTCTCCCCTATGCTGTCGAAGCCCCAGGGCTGGAGGGTGAGCAGAGGTCCCTGCAGTGCTGCTGAACCACCTCCACCTTACTGAAAAGGGGCACAGACTGCAGGGAGAGCGGGAGGTGGTTCAGCCCGTGCCATGTGGTGGAAGTGGCACAGCTGTGACCCCTGGCACTGCGTGGGACGTGCAGCTGCTGTGCAGGGCCAGCACAGGAGTTACACTGAGGGAACACCTGAGCAGTAATTTGAGCTGTCAGGTCAGAGGAGTGCTCTGTGCTGCACTTGCCCTGTGTGTGAGACTTGCTTCATGAGACCATTAAATACTGGTGTTGGTCTGTTTGTATGTGGTGTCGAAGTTTCCTTAAACTGCAGGGGGTTGCAGTTCCAGAGTGAAAACTGATGCGATTGCTCGACAGAAGCTTTTTTGTGGTTCTTAAAGCTGACTGTGGGTGAAAACAGCCCAGTATCCCCTGATGTGACACACTCTCAGTGCAGAGTCCTGTAGGAAGGTTCCAGGTTGCAGGGACACCCCTCCTGTGCAGCACTGGCACGTCCCATGTCTCCCTCGAAGCCTTGTGTCTCACAAGCCTGTTACAAGGCTGAGGTTTGGTGCCTTTGACCAAGAAATGTGACAAAAGCTGGACTCAGAAAAGGTGAAATGTCACAGCTCCACCCTCAGCCAGTTTGAAATGGTGAATGTTGAGGTTCCCGAGTACAGAAGTCAGAATGTAGAACAGTTTAGGATGGGGAGGTTTGTGGTTTGAAGGGTTAGGGTACGATGTTTTCCAGTTTCCTTGTTTGTCAATGACATTGAAGGCTGACTTGACAGGCACAGCTTTTGTTGGATTGGGGCAACATAAGGAGAGACAAAAGTTTTAATTGCAGGAGGAATAAAATCCAAAAATGCTTAAACATGTTTGTCTTTTTGTCACAGGTGATAAATCAACATTTGCATGAATCACTGATTTAAGGAACCATTAAATTTTCACTTTTTTATTTTATTCCCCTGAGGAGGAGTCAAAACAAAAAACATGATTGTGATGAATCAGTGATTGTTTCAGAGTTAATCCACACCCATTTTTTTAACGTCAAGAATGCTTTTCTTTTTATTTTGAAATTTCAGGAGCTCCAATTTCAAAGACTTACCAGAGAACTGGAAGTGGAAAGGCAAATTGTGGCTAATCAGCTAGAGAGATGTAGGCTGGGAGCAGAGTCACCAAGTATCGCCAGCACAAGGTACAGGTCCTGATGACTTTCCTTTCATTTGTCCCATAAGTTAAAGGCTTTTTAGTGGTGCTTATGTCCTCTCACATATTTTCACTGATAGCTGTTCACCTCCATTAATATCCAAAGTATTAAAAAATGCAATTTGCTATTAAGAGTTATGGGACAGTTTCAAGGGGTCTTCTAATATTTGATGGCATTTTCAATAGAGTGCATGTAAAGCATTAATTTCTCTCTAAATACATTGAATTTTACTTTTTAGCTTGAGCCCAGGAGGAGTACAGTAAACTGAGACATACTTGTGTCAAAGTAGCAGTGCTAGTTAAATGCAGTAATCCAATTATTTTTTTTCCTGAATTAACTGTCCAGTTTCATTCAGCTTTTCTGAGACTGTCTGTTGTTACGTGTGTTTTTCAGGGAACATCTGGCTGTAAGTGTGTTGTTGGCATATGTAAATAGCATGAAACACTCCTGATGTATTTCCCATGCAAAGACTGTAACTGTGGCAAAGCATTTGTTGGTATTTCAGCCGTAATGAGTATTCTGATTATTGATTTGTTTTAATTCCTTAGCAATCATTGTAAGTCTGAATGTGTTTGGGCACTCACTCATCTCAAGCATGTCCAAGGATTGATCTGAAATCAGTCCTGAATCTGAAAGCCTCAATAAGGTGTGTCCTTATGAACCATCTGTACCTGCAGTTTGGGTTCCAGCAGAGCTCCTGTTGGGGTGCATGTGGAGTGTGCTCTGAACATTGGTGTGTCTTGCCTTAAACACTCTTTGTTTCTGGATTCCTTCAGCAGTAAACCTGCGTATCATTTGGAAATGTTTCCCCCTGTGGTCATAATAAATATTTCTGCAAGTTGTTCCTGCAAGACCTTAAGAAACAGGAGGCAATTATTTAAAAATAGATTTTGAGAATCCACTGTACCAGCTAACACAGGGATTTTTATGCATCAAACTGCTTGAAGTGTGAGTGCCATGCCACATGACTTTTGTACTGAAGGACATGGTATGGGCAATATGTTCTGGCATGTGAGTGGTGTTGGTTCATGCTGGGACTGATTCTGTAAGGGGGATATCCCTTTTAAGAGATGTGTAAGAGGCTGCAGAAAACCAGTTAATCTGTATTTGAATTAGAGGCTTTCATTTCTTCACAGGCAGATGCTTCCAGTGTAGTTAGAAGAGTTGTTGAAAGATGTAAGGGAAAACAATCTCTCTGAGCAGTTTCACAGCAAACATAAATACAGCAGCAAAATTTAGAGCCATGAGAAGTTACCTGTGTTTCCCCAAAGTGGGTGATGTAAATGTTTTGCTAAGGCTGACAAGAAACTAAACAAACATGAAGAGAGCATGGAGAAAACTCTTGGAAACTGAATGCTGTGTTGAGAGATGGGCCATGGACGGCTGACAGCCTGCTGCCAGAAACAAGGAGAGCTTGGCTTGGAAGCAAGGTGAGGTTTCTCCTGGCCAGATGAAAGAGTTGCTTGGCAGAGTCTTACATTATAAAACAAAAAACTCTGCCCCTGCCAACGAAACAATTACAAACCCTAAAGAAGCCAGCAGAACTAAAGCATAAGTGTTGTACTCCTTTTTGTTTTTATCTTTTGTTCAAGTTTTCTGTACCTGAGGAAATCGGCAATTCTTTGTTTCAAAGCCAGTACTTTAATCTCTTTTATTGTGGGAGCATTTCACGTCAGTCCAGCTGGAGGGTTTGCAGACCTCGGTGCCAGAGCAGTGTCCTGATTCCCCCTCTGCTTCCCTGGCCCTGGTGTGGCTCTGCTGCCAGAGATGGGACTGGCAGCTCCTGGGGGCACCTGGGGAACTCCCCTCACTGCAAGGCTCCCTCTGCTGCTACTGGTTGGAAGAAATGAGTGTGGCTTTGTACAAATGGACAAAGCAAAACAAACACAGGTCCTTGTGGGTCAGGCTTTTCCATCCGTTCCCTCCTGTATTACAAGTGCATTGTAAATCCAGGCAGGACAGAGGAGTGTCTGATTTGCCCTCCCAAGATGGATGTGAAGGGTGGGAATGGGAGCTGACTGTGGATCCTCAGCAGCTGTAGAGTGGTGGGTGGAGAAGGAAGCCCCCCATCAGCTGCAGCCCTGGGCTCCAGTACAGTTTTGTTCCTGTGTACCTCTAAGCCACTTGCATGTTGAAATTGTTTCTTCTCATAATTAATTTTTATAACTGGGTATTGTGCTCAGTACCCCTATTTGATGGCATCCCATGCACTTTCAAACCTCTTAAGAGCCTGAAATGACACAATTAGTGTCACATGTGGGTATTAAATATCTTTAGCTGTACTATGCATGATGAGACTGGGGATAACAGAGTGGGGAATCAGTGTGAGGTTTCAGTTGCCTCCTCTTGGTTTTTGTTTCATGCTGTACCATGCACAGGTTTCTGTCAGAAGCTGCTGGGCTGTCCAGCCTTGCATACAGAGGCAACACTGCAGCTGCCATTCCCTCTGCAGTGTGGCTGCAGGGTTCAGTTCTGGGCTGCCAGGTTTGTGGGAGCACATGGTGATGCAGGTGGGCAGCCACGGGTACCAGGGCTCAGCCACGTGTGTGGGACAGACACTGGTGCAGGGGGACAGCCATGGGGACCTGGGGCAGGCACTGATGATGCAGGGCTCAGCCATGGGTGCCAGGGACAGGCACTGGTGCAGGTGGACAGCCATGGGCACCAGGGACAGCTTGTGGGTACCCAGGACAGCTGTGGGCACCAGGGACAGTCGTGGGCACCAGGGCTCAGCCGTGGGTACCAGCACAGGCACTGGTGATGCAGGGGGACAGCCATGGGCAGCAGGGACAGCCATGGACACCAGGGCTCACCCCTCAGCACAGAACACGCTGCCTGGCCTGGCTCTCACAGCTGGCTGGCTCTTTTCCTCAGTTACTGTTGGAGGGTGGAGTGGTGTGGGAGGAACCAGAAGGCTCTTGCTTATCAGTGGGACAGTCCTGCACTGATAACAGCAGCTTGTCACACACAGTTCAACAGGAGTGTGTAACTGGCACACCTGACTCATTGGAATGCAGCCCCTTGGGCAGCACTGGAACTGATAAAAGGAAATTCTAACACTCCTGACAGTCACTTTGAGTAATGATGTGCCTGCGTCTGGTCCTCTGGGTTTTGTAAGATCAAACCTTCTTCGTAGCCACAAGGGTGGTTTTGTTTTCTCAGCTTTTCCCACTGCCCAGTGGAATAGCAGGTGCAGTTCTGTGGCAGCAGGAGATCCTGCAGAGCAGTTCAGCACCTGCTGCACTCTGTGATGGAGCTCCCAAACTGCCTGTGAGCTGCACATACACTGCATTTCAGGGGCACCGTTTTTCTCTCCCAAGCTGTGCCTGCTGTCCCACCAAGGGGCAGTGCCTTGTGGGACACCCCAAGCTGTGCCCACCCCCTGGCAGGGCATTCCACAGCAGGCAGGGGCATGTTTGTCCTGACCTGAGTCTCAGTGAGCTCCTCTGGGGCAATTATCCTCACAGAAACGGGTTTCAGTTTGTTCCAATGACATGTCAAACACCTCAGCATTTCCAAGGGTATGTTTGAAATTGTTTGCACATATTGATGTTACCAAACTTTCACAGCAAGTTGTAAACTCAAAAAAATTACCTTTAGAATCAGAGGACTTTTGGGACGTGCTATCATTTATCTTGCTCCACAGAAAGTTAAAGTGCTCAATTTACATGTCTGCACCAAAAAGAAGTAAAACTTGTGAAGTTTCTTGTCACAGTTCCCAAATCCATATTTTTGTTTTCTTTACTCAGACTGTAAGCCTTTCTGGAATTCCACCAAAAATTTTGAATGCCAGAAGAACTGAGGAATTTGAAGGTTTTAATGCAATTTTCTGATGATCAAATATGAAAACAAAAATTGTAGCTTACACATCAGTTGCTCTGGTGCCAGGGTGGGTAGGGTTGGTGTGACGCTGACTTTGGCTGTGGGAGTCAGTGCTTGTTGCCTCACCAGGGGCGGCCTGGGCTGCAGAACCTCCTGCTCAGCAAGGCCTGAGGGCAGGGCCTGTGCTGGCTGAGCTGGGGCTGGCCCGGGGCTGGGGCCACTGAGCCACGGGCTGGGGCCACTGAGCCGGAGGCTGCAGCAGGTGGCACATGTCCCCTGTCACCCTCAGCAAGGGCCCGAAGTGGGCAGGGCAGTGACCCCTGTGGCACAGCCAGCACTGGGGCTGCCCCGGCACTGCCAACCAGCACCAGGAGCTCAGCTGCAGGTCCCTGGCACAGACTGCCAGGCCCTTGGCCATTCCTTCAGCCAGGTGATGTCCCAGTCCCTGCCGTGGGCAGCACCATCCGTGAGGGTGAGTGGCCACATCCAGGTGTGGTACTGTGGGCACAGCTTTCTGAATTCACCTCTGGAGTGGGAGTGCCTGCCTGGGGCAGCCGGACAAGCCCAGGCCCACCTGCTCCTGGTGGCAGTGCTGGTTAATTTGGGGGGAACATGGAATGGCTGTGGAACCTGGCACAGAGTCTGGCACAGCAGGTAGAGCAATGAGGCATACTGGTGAAATCTAAAGGTGTCAGAAAAGTTGAAGGCTGAGAATCACCTCATTTAGTTAAAATACTTGAGAAAGTTGTCTGCTTACCTGTATCAAGAAGAAAAGCAAAAATACAAAATCTGATCACACTGATTTTCCTGGTTGCTGGTTCCTTGTAATGTGTATTACAAGTTTATGGAGCTGAGTAAATGGCATTTGATTGAAGACATCCCTCTATACCAAGAATTTACAGTCACACACAGCTTTAAGCCTTCATACTGCATATCATTGTAAAGGTGTTGTTGCTGTAGATATTTAAAATGGAAGAGAAAGGACAAGTGAAACAATGCACTCAGTCTGAATGGGCATTGAGTCCTGGCTGGCAGCTCTGCCTGAGCTGGACCCCTGGGCACGGCACGGATCCCTGGGCACAGCACGGCCCGTGTCCCTGGGCACAGCCCGTGTCCCTGGGCACAGCACGGCCCATGTCCCTGGGCACGACCTGGAGCCCTGGGCACGGCCCGAGTCCCTGCGCACGGCCTGAGTCCCTGGGCACAGCCTGAGTCCCTGGGCACGGCCCGAGTCCCTGGGCACGGCCTGGAGCCCTGGGCACAGCCTGAGTCCCTGGGCACGGCCCGAGTCCCTGGGCACGGCCCAGAGCCCTGGGCACAGCCCGGAGCCCTGGGCACAGCCCGTGTCCCTGGGCACGGCCCGGAGCCCTGGGCACAGCCCATGTCCCTGGGCACAGCCCATGTCCCTGGGCACAGCCCGGTCCTGCAGCTGCCTCCCAGCACAGATGTGCTCCAGTGATGGAAGTGCAGCCAAGCAGTGAGCTGGCTGGAAGATATAAGTTTTCAACAGAATTATATTTTAGCTTTTTACAGCTTTTCACATTTTATAAATATTTACTAAATAATACCAAATTTTTTCAGCTGTTGCCTTTTTTGATGACAGCAGCAGTGGAGGTAGGTGGTAGAAATCACTGCTTTTATCTCAAGTGCTGCTGATACTTTTCATCTTATGGAGTACTTGCAAAGATAATAGGCTTAGACTGTCTCATGCCATGTAATACCTGTGAAAGATGCACTGGGAATAGAACTGCCCAGTCAGGGAACTGGGAATTGTAGTTGTGTTTGCATCATTTTTTTACAATAGCCCACAAAATCAGCAATCTGAACTCAGAATTTCCCAGAGTTCCTGAAGCTTTGCTGTCCTGTGACCTCCAGCAGCCACTTGTGCCTCTGCAGGGTGGCACAGCCACAGCACTGAGAGGGGTGTTGGCCCTTGCTCCAGCCTGGAAATCCAAAGCTGGAAAGAGTTTGTTTGAGAGCTGCCACATGAAAATGTGAAATAGTGCTGGTGATCCTTGCTGTGTTTTGTCTCTAAATGACTCCCTACAAAACCTTTTCCATTTATCAGATTATTATATTTTCCACATTGGCAGCTGGTTCAATTTTGTGTCCAGGACAGCTTTGAACTAAAGCTGTGAAATGGCAAAGAAAAGGTGTGAAATTAAGAAAGGGGAAAAACAAATTACAAAAACCCAAATGAAACAAAACCTCAAAGAAACGTCAAATACCAATCCGGATACTTAGGAAATACAAGTGAGGAAAAAAATGTAAAGGGTCAAAAAAAAAAAGGCTTAGACTGATTTCAGGTGAGTTTATGTGTGTGCTCCCTCTCCAGCTACTAAATGTTCATGTTACTGTCATAATATTTATCTTCTCTAACTGAAAACTGTACATTGTACCAACTGTTCTGAAGGAAACGTGCAATTTCTGCATGTCTACTCTATTAACCTGATTAATTTTCAAGGATGATCGTGGGCTAAAATTTGGCATTTTTCAAAGTGCAGTCCCCCCATGTGGGCTCTCTGGGATGTCTCACACGTTGTTGTTGGGAGGGGAGGGCACTGCCCTTGGCATGGGCAGGGCCCTGTGTGGCCCTGCTGGCTTTAGTGGATTGAGGTGCACTGGGCTTTCTGCCCAAAGCTGAAGGACTTGGTAACTTCAGAACATTTCACCTGCCAGGTGACACAACCAGGTGATGATGTCAGTGAGTGATGTGTGCTGGGCTTGTTCCAAAATCATTTAATGAGAGCCAAGTTCAATGTGTAACTCATTGAAGTGCTGGTGCAGCAGCTTCCTGTGTGTGATCCATGGTCAGAGCAGCTTCTCAGTCCTGTGTCCTGTGCCAGGACAGGAGCTCAGGGGGCCAGGTGTGCTGGGCAGGGTGGGCTGGGGGATCAGCCCTGTGTGTGTGACAGGGAAATGGTGAGTGCTCAGCCCACACCAGCAGCACAGAGCCCTGTGGGCTCAGGGGGACAAACTGAGTTTCCAGGAAGGCTGAGGAACAGAGCAAAAGTGGAAGAGTGTAAAACTCTGTGTTCAGGTGGCATGAAAGTTCTGGGGCCAGAGGTCACGGGATCTGTCAAATGAACTTCGTATTTCTTTGATCCAGAGTATCAATGAGTAAGGTAACAGTAATTGATTAATGACCTGTTCTGTGCAAGTCTGCTCAGTGAAGAGGAAAGAATATATTCTGGAAGGAATTTGTGTCAGTTAACTGACGTTCAGAACTCAGCTTTCAATAACGAAACTTAATTCCATGTTATACAAATTCTTTTTCATCTAATACCAGTTTGGGTACAAATTTCCTCATGATTTTGTAACAGTAGAAATATTTTTAAAGCTTTAGTTAAAACAAAGGTCAGTTTGTAATCAAAAACCCCCAGTTAAGTTGCACAGTTTCCATTGGTGTGTGGCTACAGTCCCCAGACTACACTAGAGAAACATTCTGGAGTTAATGCACTGGTCAGATTCCATAGCAGTGTACCAGGAACAAGAAGCAGTTCTAGCTTTTTGTTTGAACTGGGGGCACTGTGGGCCAAGGCTGTGCAGAAACTGAGATTTGGTGGCCTTGGCAGTGGTGGAGCAGCCAGGTGATGGTAACGCAGCTCCTCTGCTGCAGAGTTCAGGTGTCTGTGGGTGCTGCTGCCTTTCCCAGAGCCACCTGCCCTGTGTGCCACACTCCCTCAGCCTCATCTCCTGCAGAGGCAGCTGTAGCAGCTCCAGAGCTCCCTGTGCAGCCCTTTGCTCCCCCCTGTTAGCTGGGGGCTGTGACCTTCTTCCCTGGAACGCCTTAGCAGGCTTGGTCATGCCAAATCTGGGCTTGGTTAAATCCCAGTTTGAGCTGTACCACTAAAGGTAGTTTAACTAATCCACCTGCTTTGTTCTCGAGTGGAATGGCAGAGCTGCTGGTTGTTGAGGGTAAGTCGGTCAAACCCCCGTAGCTGAACCCCCAGTGTGCCCGGCAGGTGCCCTGTTTGCCCCCCGGCCCAGGCCGTGGCAGGGTCCCCGCTGTGCTCGGTGCTGTGGCACCAGCTGTGTCCCACCGCCACAGAGGGGTCTCCTCAGGTCCTTTGGCCTTGGGGCTTGGACCAGATGGCCCTTCAGAGAAGGGCAGCCCCTGTGAGTGTTCAGAGGTGCCTCCTGGTGTGTCAGAGCCCAGGTCTGAGCACTCTTGTCTCCACAAGCAGCTCAGGGACACAGTGGAACACAGAGACACTTCTGGGGGCAGCTGAGCCTGGGAGGGCTCACCTGGAACTCCGCACCACGTCCTTTGAACTGCAGCACTTCACCTGCATCCTCAACAAAACAGGCCGTGGAGCACCCCAAGAGACACTAAAATTGCAGACTGAGGGGAAGAAATAGCCAAAAAGTAGTGAAAATTCTGTTATGCCCCAAGTTTGAATTTGACTGATTTCAGACACCTGAAGCCTGTACTGGAACTCTTTTTCCTGAAGTCTCATTGTAACTCTAGTGCACTTTCATACAAATACTTTGTTTCCACTAAGGGTGCTAAATTATATGTTTCATTTTAGAAATTAAGTATCTAGTGCTGTTTATCCTGCTGTGCTAAAATTTTTTATAATTAGTGGATGTGGTAGCGAGGAGTAAAATAAATAATCTTGTAGAAAGAGCTGCATCTTACCCAAAATCAGTGTCATGCTGATATTTAGACATACCAAAATCTGATGGACGTGCCTGGTTTTCCTTTAAAGAGCATTTCGTTTGGAAAAAAGCATTTATGATCATTGCAAAAATGATGGAATGCTCAAAGTTTGACAGTTTATATTTAGAGTGAGGAAATGTATTTTCCCATAAAAATATGTAGATTAACTAATGCCAATGACACATGGATGAATTCTGCATTTGTGTGCCCTGAGCAGTGAGTGCTGCTGTCTGAGCAGCGTGCCCGGTGCTGGTGGCACTCCCTGGCTGTGCCTGCTGGCTCTGGGCTGGTGGCACTCCCTGGCTGTGCCTGCTGGCTCTGGGCTGGTGGCACTTACGGGCTCTGGACTGGTGGCACTCCCTGCCTGTGCCTGCTGGCTCTGGGCTGGTGGCACTCCCTGGCTGTGCCTGCTGGCCCCGGTGCTGGTGGCACTCCCTGGCTGTGCCTGCTGGCTCTGGGCTGGTGGCACTCCCTGGCTGTGCCTGCTGGCTCTGGGCTGGTGGCACTCCCTGGCTGTGCCTGCTGGCTCTGGGCTGGTGGCACTCCCTGGCTGTGCCTGCTGGCCCCGGGGCTGGTGGCACTCCCTGGCTGTGCCTGCTGGCTCTGGGCTGGTGGCACTCCCTGGCTGTGCCTGCTGGCTCTGGGCTGGTGGCACTCCCTGGCTGTGCCTGCTGGCTCTGGGCTGGTGGCACTCCCTGGCTGTGCCTGCTGGCCCCGGTGCTGGTGGCACTCCCTGCCTGTGCCTGCTGGCTCTGGGCTGGTGGCACTCCCTGGCTGTGCCTGCTGGCCCCGGGGCTGGTGGCACTCCCTGGCTGTGCCTGCTGGCTCTGGGCTGGTGGCACTCCCTGGCTGTGCCTGCTGGCTCTGGGCTGGTGGCACTCCCTGGCTGTGCCTGCTGGCCCCGGGGCTGGTGGCACTCCCTGGCTGTGCCTGCTGGCTCTGGGCTGGTGGCACTCCCTGGCTGTGCCTGCTGGCTCTGGGCTGGTGGCACTCCCTGGCTGTGCCTGCTGGCTCTGGGCTGGTGGCACTCCCTGGCTGTGCCTGCTGGCTCTGGGCTGGTGGCACTCCATGGCTGTGCCTGCTGGCCCCAGTGCTGGTGGCACTCCCTGGCTGTGCCTGCTGGCCCCAGTGCTGGTGGCACTCCATGGCTGTGCCTGCTGGCCCCAGTGCTGGTGGCACTCCATGGCTGTGCCTGCTGGCTCTGGGCTGGTGGCACTCCCTGGCTGTGCCTGCTGGCTCTGGGCTGGTGGCACTCCCTGGCTGTGCCTGCTGGCCCCGGTGCTGGTGGCACTCCCTGGCTGTGCCTGCTGGCCCCGGTGCTGGTGGCACTCCCTGGCTGTGCCTGCTGGCTCTGGGCTGGTGGCACTTACGGGCTCTGGGCTGGTGGCACTCCCTGGCTGTGCCTGCTGGCTCTGGGCTGGTGGCACTCCCTGGCTGTGCCTGCTGGCCCCGGTGCTGGTGGCACTCCCTGCCTGTGCCTGCTGGCTCTGGACTGGTGGCACTCCCTGCCTGTGCCTGCTGGCTCTGGGCTGGTGGCACTCCCTGGCTGTGCCTGCTGGCCCCGGGGCTGGTGGCACTTACGGGCTCTGGGCTGGTGGCACTCCCTGCCTGTGCCTGCTGGCTCTGGGCTGGTGGCACTCCCTGGCTGTGCCTGCTGGCTCTGGGCTGGTGGCACTTACGGGCTCTGGGCTGGTGGCACTCCCTGGCTGTGCCTGCTGGCTCTGGGCTGGTGGCTCTGGGCTGGTGGCACTCCCTGCCTGTGCCTGCTGGCTCTGGGCTGGTGGCACTCCCTGGCTGTGCCTGCTGGCTCTGGGCTGGTGGCACTTACGGGCTCTGGGCTGGTGGCACTCCCTGGCTGTGCCTGCTGGCCCGGGTGCTGGTAGCACTCCCTGGCTGTGCCTGCTGGCTCTGGGCTGGTGGCACTTACGGGATCTGAGTGCCATAAATCACACTCTCACCTGTTCTGTAGCAGACAGGTTGTGCTGTTGGTGCCGTGCCATGTTACAGTGAATATTTCCCACTGACTAACACAAAATTAAGCTCAATAACCAATGGTTCATTTGTCGGGTGTAAAGCACTGCAGGGTGTTTTTACATGGGTATTGAAACTGTATTTGCTGGGGCTCTTTGTACAGTTTCCTGTGCTATGGTTAAAACCAAAATAAAACAAAAAAGAAATCCAAGCTCGCCACATGGTTCGGTTTTGTGATAATTTTTTTTCTTTCTGCAGCTCTACTGAGAAGTCATTTCCTTGGAGATCCTCAGGTATTATTTTTATGTGTACAATTTGCTTTAAGCCCAAAGAGCTTTGTTTTCCTGGCATTTATTCCTTGTTTTGATGTGAATGGAATGTTTAACAGCAGTGCTACGTGTCTTTTCCAAGTGTCTTTTCCAAAGTGTGACATTAACATGTTCTTTGTCACACGTGAGACACTTGTGTGTTCCTGTTACCACAAAAAGTGCTTGAGCTTAGAGGTAGTTGCAGGTACTTTTCTTGCTGCTTTTTGTGCCCTTGTGTTTCTGTGTGAGCTGTGACTGTAATACAAAGCTTTTTGTGTATTGGGTCTCCTTTGCAATGAACTAAAATTACTTGTGAGTCCTCCCCTGGCTGGTAAGGACCATGAAAAAATACTGTTTGTTTTAAGCTTGAAAACTGATCTTTTTTTTTTTTGCAGATGTTCTTACTTAACTGAGAAAGTCTTTAATAAGCGAAGGTTTTTCTGAAAAACCCAAACCCATAACAGCTCTTAAACCTGTGCATGGTTGTATTTCCATGATTTCTGTTCCCCCAGCTGAACTGAGGCACACAGTAGCTTTTTCCTTCCCTTTAAAGCTGATATTCTCAACAGCCCACTTGTCCTGGCGTTGAACTTTTGCCAGTCATGATGGTGCTTCTCAGGGATTCTTTCAGGTGGCTTTAAACTGAAGTCGAATTTGTTTTGTCCAGTAAATGAGAAATTGATTTTACTTATTCTCTCAATGTTAGCATTGGTTTTGTGGGGTTTGGGGGTTGGTTTTTTAACCACATTGTTTCCCCTGGTTCTGCAGTGTCCAGTGACAGCTCTGAACTGGTTCAGGTTCCTTCTGACAGCCCTCTGGTGTTCTGCTGATTTATCTCAGCCAATTGCATTCCACTGCTTTGTTTCCTCCTCTGATTTTCCTGTGACTTATTCTTTGTCTGTTGTTTTTCTCCTTGATTTTCTATTAGTTTCTCTTTCTTTCTCTCTTTCATCCATCCAGCTCATGGTTTTAGTTTATCCTTTAATTCTCCCCTCACATTTGTGTTTCTTTCCTTTAGCAATGTCCTGTGTGCATTCCTGCTAAGCAGTCACTTGACATGTGGCACAACATCCTATTGCAGTTTCAGTGCTGGGTGTGTTAATCCAAACTGAGATGTGGATTTCTCACATCTCTGTACCCAAAGTAGCCTCCTCTGCAGTAATTGCATATTGGAAAAACCCCTATTTCTTGCTTAGAATTTGCTGCTCAACATTTCATTTCCTGTTTACACTTACACTGTGATTGTGGTGTGATTGTAGCTTTTACTCCTCAATTCACTGTGGGGCTCTGTTTTGTACAAGTGCTGTGAGCTGCTGCTTTACCACCTGCAATCTGAAAAGACTGGAGTTGGAGATGGATGAAAAGAGTGCCTTAAATCACCTTCTTCTGAGTGTAGATGGTGGTTTATGTCAGAAGCATCAGTAGATGATAAGATGTGACTGTAGCTGTAATTGCTTTCTGCATCAGTAGAATTGTGCAGAATTTTCACAGAAATATAAAATGATGTTGTTTTGCAGATGCTTATAAATAGAATATTAGCTCAGCAGCCATTTATAAAAAGGCTATTATTTTATTCAGGGCACTCCTCATGATTTCTGGTAGAGGAGAGAGATATAAAGACAACAATTTATTTTATTGTGCATTCTGGCCTTTGTTAGACAGTCTAAACAACCTTTATTTTTCAGTCCTGTGAAAGCTTTTGCTGGTGGCCAATGTGTGATGGGAGCAGGGCTGGGCTCAGAGCTCTGCCTGAGCAACATCTGCACTGGGTGGCACAATTGGCCCTTTTTCTTCCTGGGTGTCTCTCCCTAAACTGATTATTTGTCAGCCTGACATTGATTTAGTATCATGTAATATCCAGTAACTGAAACAATAGGGCCTTGGATTACTTAAACAAAAGAGATTGAAGATTAAAGTATTGAAGTTGGGTGTAATTCTAATGTAAAGTCTGAGCCCTCCAAGTGTTTTATTCCAAAGGCCATGGAATGCCCCTGGTGGCTGTGGCCTCTGGTGCTGAGCTGGTGGAACAGGCAGTGCAGGGAGCTCTTACTGTTGGCTCCCTGACCATTTCTAGGCAAACTAGAACTAAGGGAAGTAGAGTAACACATCTTATTAAATCTTAGTTAAATTTGATCATAATATTCCTATGGTAGTAAATTAATTAGCATCAAATTTTACAAGCTGGTGTTGACCTAAGAATGTTGCTACTGAATAAATAACTGTGCTGACTGTCTGCAATTTCCAAGATTGCTTGATTTTTTAATTTTTTAAAACATTTTTTTAAATCCAAATAGTGTTCAAATGTTCCTGGTAATAGCAATTACTGAACAATTTTTTAGCATGAATTGTACATTATGGCTCATTGTGCCAACAGTGAGACACCAGCATTTTGTGTAAATGGTACTGGTGAAACCCAGAGGATTTCTGTGCAGCAGGACCTGCTGCCCAGAGCTGCAGCCCCTGGCACGGAGCAGCCCTTGGGACTGGGCTGTGTTTCCTTTGGGCTCACCGTGGGCTCGCTCAGGGATTTCTGCAGTGAGAATTTACACTTCTGGTATTGCCTTTGAACAACCTCCACTGCCCACCCTGCCTGCTCGGGGGTTCAGGTGGGCTATTGGGAAAGTGCCCTCAGGGTGAGGGCTGCCCAGGGCAGGGTGCAGTTCCATCCCTGAGGGACTGAACCCCCACATACATGTGGCACCTGGGGACATGGGGAGGTGGCCCTGGCAGTGCTGGGGGTGACTGGACTCCATCTCAGGGGCTTTTCCAGCCCTAGTGATTCTGTATTGCATCTCTGCTGCCTACACAACATTGTGGCAATTGAATGCTCAATATTTCTGTCAAAATAATGTTGATTCAGCGTCCTCATCTTTGTGCTTTTCTTCCTCAGCCTCTGTTTAGCTTTTTGCTTTCTTCATGAAAGCACTGCCGTGGCCCCTTTGCTTTTCCTTAGGGCACTGTCCTTTGTCTGTGCAGTTCTGATGACAGTCTTAGAGCTGAAGTTAACTCGAGTTGCTGAGAAACAAATATTTAGGTAGTAGTATATGAAGTAAAAAAATATTTAAAATTTGCAGCAACTGCTGTTGGTAGGACACAAACAGGGATGAAATTGAACCCAGCCTTTAACATCTGGAGGTGTTGATTACAGGCCCTGGAGACAAGGGTGGCTGTCCCCTGGGCACAGCAGCACAGCTGCTCAGTGTTTCTGCTCTGCAGGGTAGACCTGCTAGGTAATCAAATCATTTTTCATTAAAATAGGTTAGAAAATATATTTGAAAAATCAGAATTGTACAACTACATTAAAACTTCAAGGAAACAAAATTCTCCAATACTCACATTAGCATTCTTTTTACTGAGTTTGAGAGATGGCACCTGTCTGCCAGTGAACTGTTTCTGTTGGGATAAGCCCTTTGTTAGCACATGTGAGAAAATTATGATGATTGAGTTTGCAGAAAACTTGCATATGAAACATTGGATTTATCTGATTGGTTTGTTCTTTCAGATCCTGCCCCCAGCGGTGTCAGCAAGCCCCAGGTGTCAGAGGGTGTTCTCACCAATGCCTATGACATTAGGAGTGAAGCAGAGCAAGGGACCCTCTACTCACCAGAGCAGACATCTCTCCATGAAAGTGAGGGTCTGTTGTGTGCATTTTAAATATTAGAATACATTTCTATAGTGATGGTCTAAAAATGTAATACAGTTATGAATGCTACAAATAACACATTTATATCAGACTTTGTGGAGTTGATCGATGCTTTTATTCTTCTGCTGGCTTCATATCTACAGGGTCTGTGGGTAACTCAAGAAGTTCAACACAAATGAATTCTTATTCTGACAGTGGTTACCAGGAAATAAGCAGTTTCCATAACAGCCAAAACCTGAGCAAGTCAGAGCTCAGACAGCAGCACTCCCTTGTTGGATCCACCAACAACCATGTGGTGAGGAGCTCCCGCGCCGAAGGGCAGACGTCAGTCCAGGTACCCTGACCAGGCACTGCCCCTCTGGCTGTGCAGGAGGGCTGAGGCAGAGCTGGGCCTGCTTTGTGTGGGCTGGACTGACAGGAAATGACAGTTTGGGTTAACACTTCTGGGGGTTCAAAAGCCAAAATGACTTGTGGCAGACAGGCTTTTTGCTGGCATCAACACACAT
Organism: Pithys albifrons albifrons; assembly: GCF_047495875.1. Taxonomy (NCBI): domain Eukaryota; kingdom Metazoa; phylum Chordata; class Aves; order Passeriformes; family Thamnophilidae; genus Pithys; species Pithys albifrons. The sequence continues at coordinate 560,706 of NC_092465.1, read as the reverse complement.
GTGATCTGGGTCATTCCGGGGAGCTGAAATGAGCCAACACTTGGAGCACCTCTGGCTGCAGAGGACACTGCTGACAGCATGCTGAGAAAGTACCACTCACTCAGAATTCACTGTGACAGTGGGGAAAACCTCCTAGAATTGAGTTTGTATGTGAGCTCAGTGCTTAAAGGAAGGTGGTGTTTGTGCTCCTGTACCTTCTGTTTCTGGCTTTGTCCTCCTTTTTCACTAAATGAAATGATAGCAGGACAGCAATTGTCAGAACTTTATGAGCTTATCCCAGAACTCTCATTCCTGCTTATGAGTTTTCAAAGTGGTTGAGTAGTGAGGAAGGAAAGCGTGGGTGCAGATATTAGCATAGCAATGAGAAATAGATAGGTTTTTAATGTGGAATTGCTATTTTATATACTATGAAACACTGGTTAGGAAAAAATGTTGCAGGAAAACTTGAAGGGATTACATTTAGGGTTGAAGCTGCTCTCCAGCTGCCTGTATATGCCACTAAATTGTGTACCTTTCCTGCCGCCTTGCCGTCTTACAGGGGAGCGGTATGCACTGTGTGACCTGAGTGAGGAAGCTGATGAGTGTTCTTGTTTTCCAACAGCCCTCAGCAAACGCCGCTGCCGGCCGGGTGATGAGGCGGGTCAGTTCGGTGCCGTCGCGGGCACAGTCTCCCTCCTACACGGTGGGCACGGGCGTGTCGCCGTCGCGGGGGTCGCTGCGGACGTCGCTGGGCAGCGGGTACGGCTCCCCCGGCGTGGCCGAGCAGAGAGCCCTGGCTGCCCACGGGTACTCCTCCACCACGCTGCCCGCGCCGCGCGCCAGCTCCCCGTACGCCGCGCACAGACCCGCGTCGCCCGCGGCCGTGCGGCGCGTGGGCTCGCTCTCGTCCCGCCAGGCCAACCCCGGCGCTGCCCAGTACCAGACTGTGGGCAGGGTGGGCTCTCCCCTGGCCCTCGCGGAGGTGCAAGCCAGGGTGGGCTCTCCGGCCCAAACCCAGCTGGGCTCCTCCTCGCCGAAGCGCTCCGGCATGACGGCCGTGCCGCAGCACGTGGGGGCGACGCTGCAGAGGACGGCCCACGACCCCGAGCAGTACGGGCAGCAGTACGAGATCTACGAGAGGATGGTCCCCCCGCGGCCCGACAGCCTCACGGGTGAGTCTCAGGGACAGGCACGGGGAGAGCTCCGCACAAACCACAGCTGTGGAGAATCCTGGTGCTGTGTGTGAAATGCTGCAGCACGGGGCCATAATTGCAGTGGATGTGTCCAATCAGTGGTAAATACTGATGTCAAACCCTGTATCAATCACAGGGTCCCTGTGAATACTGGCTTTCTCTGTGGTTACTAATTGCTGGCCAGGCATTGAGTTAAATCCCATTATTTAAGTCACTATGTGAAATTCTCAGTCTTCCAGAGGCATGTCAGCTTGTCCAAAGATAAAGGACATTTACATGTGTGTGCAGGCTGTACAGTAAGAGATACTGGCCTGGAACTAGTTTTGTGTCTGCTTCTTTCTTAAAATATCTAACTTAGTACCACTAAAAATTAGTCTTATTTTCCACTAGTATTTCTTGACTATCTCATACTTTAAGTTAAATATAGGGTAACCAATTGAATACTAGCTTAAAATAAAGCCCCAAAAGGTAGAATCTGTTAATCTGCAAGGCAGTTCTTAATAAGGTGCCGTTATTCTACATTTTAAGTTGTGTGTGTGTAAATTGTTGTAGTGGTTTTTTGTGACCCTCATCTGAGTGAGCACGACAAGATGATTTTCCAATTAGACCATTTGCCCTTTTGAATGTGTACATGTCATGAAATCCTAATACACAGCAAGGTGCAAACAAAAATCTGACCCAGCTGCAGCATAGCTGTGTATGTATACTCATATCATGGGCTACTGAAACCTTTATAAAGACTTTTCTCCCTGTGCTTACATCTCTGCTGCCACTACCAAGCAGATGTTTGCTCTCACTGCTATGGACTGTTTCAGTTTCAGGATTACAGCCCCTTTAGGCTGTGCCCTCTGTCACAGTGGGGTTTCTGTCAGGTCCACACTTACCCTGTCACTGCTCAATCTGTGCACTGCACATGCTGACTCACTTTTAGTCTGAGTCATATAGAATGGTTTAGACTTTCAACTGTAAATGCTACAAAAAACTGAGTTGGAAATCTTCAAGTTGTCAGTGTCTTTTTGTCAAATGCTGCTCTGTCAGTGAGTCTTTCAGTGTGGGTCATTTAATAATGGCAAAATACATAATGAATAAATCTTTGTGGCTGTAGCTGTGACCAACACCTTTCCTTGGCTGGCAGAAGGCAGATCCAGCACTGGCAGCTGGGTTGCTTTGCGTGGCAGGTGTGCCACTGTCCTGTGGTTGCTTGCAGGGCTGCGGAGCTCGTACGCGAGCCAGCACAGCCAGCTGGGCCCGGAGCTGCGCCCGGCGCTGTCCCCAGACCTGCATATCACCCCCATCTACGAGGGCAGGACCTTCTACAGCCCCGTGTTCCGCAGCCCCAGCCACGGCGCCGTCGAGCTGCACCACGGCTCGCAGGCCGCCCTGTTCCGCACCGGCTCCGGTGGGTGTCCGGGAGAGCGGGGACAGTGGGTGGGTGTCCGGTGGGTGTCCGGGAGAGCGGGGACAGTGGGTGGGTGTCCGGTGGGTGTCCGGGAGAGCGGGGACAGTGGGTGGGTGTCCAGGAGAGCAGGGACAATGGGTGGGTGTCTGGTGGGTGTCCAGGAGAGCGGGGACAGTGGGTGGGTGTCCAGGAGAGCAGGGACAATGGGTGGGTGTCCAGGAGAGCAGGGACAATGGGTGGGTGGCCGGTGGGTGTCCAGGAGAGCGGGGACAATGGGTGGGTGTCTGGTGGGTGTCCAGGAGAGCGGGGACAGTGGGTGGGTGTCCAGTGGGTGTCCGGGAGAGTGGGGACAATGGGTGGGTGTCCAGGAGAGCAGGGACAATGGGTGGGTGTCTGGTGGGTGTCCAGGAGAGCAGGGACAATGGGTGGGTGTCCGGTGGGTGTCCAGGAGAGCAGGGACAATGGGTGGGTGTCCAGTGGGTGTCCAGGAGAGCAGGGACAATGGTTGGGTGTCCAGTGGATGTCCAGGAGAGCAGGGACAATGGTTGGGTGTCCGGTGGGTGTCCAGGAGAGTGGGGACAATGGGTGGGTGTCCGGTGGGTGTCCAGGAGAGCGGGGACAATGGGTGGGTGTTTGGTGGGTGTCCAGGAGAGCAGGGACAATGGGTGGGTGTCTGGTGGGTGTCCAGGAGAGCAGGGACAATGGGTGGGTGTCTGATGGGTGTCCAGGAGAGCAGGGACAATGGGTGGGTGTCTGATGGGTGTCCAGGAGAGCAGGGACAATAGGTGGGTGTCTGATGGGTGTCCAGGAGAGCAGGGACAATGGGTGGGTGTCTGATGGGTGTCCAGGAGAGCAGGGACAATGAGTGGGTGTCCGGTAGGTGTCTGGTGGATGTCTGGGACAGCGGGGCTCAGATGGGTAACAGTGCCAAGGGAGGATGGAGGGGATCACTTAATGGAGACACAGCCAGGCTTGCAGGACTTTAAAGAACCAGGAGGAATTAAAAGGCTTCTGTGATGTTTGCAAGGAAGGCTTGGGGCTATATATCAGAGTCAGCCTGGGGTCAGAGTGTGTTCTGTTTGATATCCCATGCTCAGGTACAGCTGAGATAAGCGTATTCCATGACACAGAATTTATTGCTTCCTCTTGCATTCTCTGTGCATCACTCTCTTATGAATTGAGTTGGTTCGTGCCTTTTTTATTCATCAATACAGTAAACCAAGGGCTTGCCACTAAAATTACCTACTGCATCTTTCATAGTAAAAATACCATTTTACCCAACTCAGCAAAGGATAATGGTAAATGCTGCTGCTGAGGATTGTCTGTGGAAACTGAAATATTCCTCCAGTATCTCACAGAATTGCTACTTGTGGATTATGAAGAGCATAGGCGTTAGATTAGGATCAGGATTTGTTTTTTTTAGAGATAAATGTAGTGTATCTTGCCATGCAGTTTATTCTTTAAAGTTGACTAATTATTTGCATAGTGATTTCAAAAAACTCTTAAAATATTAGAGTGAGTTAGTTAAGTAGCTCTAGAAAAGTTTATAGAGAACTGGCCAATTCACGTGTCATGTTTTCACACACTTGAAAATGGCTTTTTATTAGTTGCTAATACCAAGAGAATGGAGTGCTGAATGAGGCACCAGTTTTTGCAGTTCTCCTGCCTTCTACCACCTACAGTAAATGGAGTTTGTCAGGATGTGCCAGTGAGCAAATATAACTAGAAACTGAAATTCTTTGTTTACTTGTCTACTTAATACCACTTACCTTGGAAGAACAAAAGCCACCACAACAGGTCTGTTCAGTCAGGAAGATGCACGTTCTTGCTCCTGCACTGCCCCACTTCATCTTCAGAATGGTCGTCTGGTTACCTTTTGTTAGGATAAACATACAAGTAATTGGGACAAGCAAAGTGTCGTATAAACAATGAACAATATAAATTTTTGTTTACTTTCTTTTCCTTCTTGGCGCAGTTGGCAAATTGATAATTACAAGCATTGGAAACACTTTTCACCCAGATTTCTGCTTGTTGGCACCTTAAATACTTGTTGAGGCAGGCTGAGGCCCAGGCCTGGTCCCAGCAAACCTTTCATTCTGTAACTAACCCCTCCACCTTCCCTGGGGCACTGAGGAGCTGCTCCCCGAGCTCTGCTGGCAGCTCCCAGCACGGGGCACCGTGCGCGCTGTCAGGGCTGGCGTGTTCTGCTTGCGCTGCCGAGGAGGTGCAGCCCCCTCCCCGTTCCCTGGCTGGCTCTGACCCTGTTCTGTCCTAGGCGTGGGCCACCTGCAGCGCTCCTGCAGCCAGCGCAGCACCCTGGGGTACCAGCGGAACAGCTTCGGGCTGCTGGCAGAGCCGCTGCGCGCGGTGCCCCTGCGGCTGCCCGAGCCCGGCTACGGCCGCGCGCTGCCCGCGCCCGACGGCGGCACCACGCGCTCCCCGTCCATCGACAGCATCCACAAGGACCCCAGGCAAGTGTCCTGCACGCGCCGGGGACGGTTCCACGGCCTGGTCAGTCACAGCTCGTGCACACGCTCGGCTCTCCACCTCTGTAACAAACAGGCTGCCCGTTGCAGTCAGAAAGAGCAGCTGTTCCCCGCTTTGTTTCTCATACATTTTTCTTTCGTGCTTGTTTTCCTGGAGAAGTTATTACAGGAAATGCTAACAAATTTCATGAGATTTGACTGGAGTATTCCAAATATTTTTTAGTAAGTCTGTAGAGGAACCTGTAATATTGTAGTGAGTTTTCTCATTATATGAATGAGATCAGGGCTTGAAAATTCCAAAGTACAGACCTAATTTATTTGAATGAATTTTTCATTAGCAGCCTGCTTAAATTTGAAAACAAAGTAAGTTTAGAAATGATTTATAAATGTGCCATTTTGAAAGCAAACACACATATTTTTTAAATAATTACTGTTTTGATGTTGGAAATGTCTGTGCACAGTGTGGGCCAGTGTCAAGGGTAATACTGTCATTGCCATTTACTCCATGGTAAACACTTACACTGTGCACTGAACCCTTGTGTTTGAACCTGGGACTCTCACAGCCCAGGCCATGCCCAGCTTGGAGGGACTGACAGCACTGAGTATGTTCAGGGTGGGTTGGGATGGGCAGGAATCCTGGTCCCTCCTCAGGCTGCCGGTCCCTGGGGCAGCTCCCAGGCACTCCTGGCTGTGGAAGCACATGGCACATCCTGCTGGGCAGAGGGCAGGAGCTGGGGCAGCTGCTCCTTGGAGAGCAGGGCTCAGCCGTGCCTGGGGGCTGTCCTGGGGCCACGCTGGGCACCAGGGGAACCTGGAGCAGAGATGGTGAGGTGGAGCCTCACACTGAGGCCCTGGGCCTGCCCACAGCACATCACAGCACGGGGCAGTTCCTCCAGTCCGGCCTGTCCTGCCATCCTGGCAACAAAAACACTGCTGTAATGGGTTTCCTTGTTCTATTTATTGGTGGAAATTGATATATTTGATTGTTTTAATAGATATTGAGAGACTGAGTTAATTTCATTCAACTGAGTGGTACATTCATCCAAATGATGTTAATAGGATAATCTTAGCTCTAAGTAAAAAAGAAAACTCTCTGGCTACAGGCTCTGCCATGTGGCAACGAGAGTTACTTATAACAGGGGTGCTTCACATTCATAGCAAAGAACTTTAAAGAAATGCTGCCTCAGTTGTCACTGCTGATGCACCTTCTTAGCTTGTGATCTCCCAGTGGAATAGTTTTTACCTTCCATTTACTCTGTTCCAGTTTCTGATGTGCATATCCTGCTGTGGCAGGGGCCAGGGGAGCGTGTCACAGCCCCAGAGTGGGCTGTTGGGAAGCACCACTCTGAAATGAGAGGGAAAGCAACTAGTTTTACTAGAAAGGCAGTTTTCCCTAAGGTTTTCTCTCATTAGCAAGGAGAAATGAACCTCTGAGTTGTTGAGCAGTTCAGAGTGGGCACAGAACTGAGCTTCCCCCTTGGATAAGTGTGAGTCCTGGAGTGACCTGACTGGCCAAGCCAACATCAACCTTGGAACAGCTCCCCAAGTACTGTTCTTGGAACATATTTTGCCTTTTATTTTTTATTTACTTGGATTTTTGAGCGTGGAAAAACTTAAGATACTACTTCATGGCCCCAAGTTCTCCTTTAGAGAAAGCAGATTCCCCAGCAACTATTAATGACTATCTTTCCAAATCTGTAAATTGGACATGGTTGTGTTTCCTGACTTTTCTAGGATGGGTCTGCACAAAATCATGGTGGTTTAATAAAGGGTATTTTATTTTGAGAATTTTAAATTCACTATCCCTGAATAACTTAAATCAAACAAACTTGCTGCATCTGATCCTGACAATGACTCTTCAGGGTGTGGAGGTTTTGTTGAGGTTTAATTGGCTTCAGCTTAGGAAAAACATTGAGCACTGAGAGAAAAATGTTGCAGAAGAGATGCCCCTAAGAGCACTGTTGATGGATGGGGTATCAGTTGCACTATACAATTAACTTTTGGGGTATTTATGTAGGTTGAAGCATTTGCGTTGGTGTGACTTTGGTGTATATTTGTATTTGTGTGGCCCACAAGCCAAGGGAAGCTCACTGGATAGAGTGTCCTTGTCCAGCTGGAACACTGCAAGGGGCTGTGCCTTGTTGTTGTCCCACTGTGCCTGGTGTTCCCGCTTGCCCTGTTACTGCAGAACAAAATCAGAATTGCTGAAAAGATGCTCCAGTCCCTGCACTTAGTGAATACCCTGTGTGTGTGTGGGCTGATGCCTCTGTGCCCTGTCCCGCAGGGAGTTCGCGTGGCGGGACCCGGAGCTGCCCGAGGTGATCCACATGTTGCAGCACCAGTTCCCGTCGGTGCAGGCGAACGCGGCTGCCTACCTGCAGCACCTGTGCTTCGGGGACAACCGCGTGAAAATGGAGGTGTGTGGGCATTGGGCACGGGGCACCAGGGGCTGGGGTTCCTGTTGGGGCAGGGCAATGCAGCTGCCCACCTGCAGCACCTGTGCTTCGGGGACAACCGCGTGAAAATGGAGGTGTGTGGGCATTGGGCACAGGGCTGGGGTTCCTGTTGGGGCAGGACAATGCAGCTGCCTACCTGCAGCACCTGTGCTTCGGGGACAACCGCGTGAAAATGGAGGTGTGTGTGGGCACAGGGCACCAGGGGCTGGGGTTCCTGTTGGGGCAGGACAATGCAGCTGCCCACCTGCAGCACCTGTGCTTCGGGGACAACCGTGTGAAAATGGAGGTGTGTGGGCATTGGGCACAGGGCTAGGGTTCCTGTTGGGGCAGGACAATGTGGCTGCCCACCTGCAGCACCTGTGCTTCGGGGACAACCGCGTGAAATTGGAGGTGTGTGGGCATTGGGCACGGGGCACCAGGGGCTGGGGTTCCTGTTGGGGCAGGCCAGTGCAGCTGCCCACCTGCAGCACCTGTGCTTGGGGGACAACCGCGTGAAAATGGAGGTGTGTGTGGGCACGGGGCACCAGGGGCTGGGGTTCCTGTTGGGGCAGGACAATGCAGCTGCCCACCTGCAGCACCTGTGCTTCGGGGACAACCGCGTGAAAATAGAGGTGTGTGGGCATTGGGCACCAGGGGCTGGGGTTCCTGTTGGGGCAGGACAATGCAGCTGCCCACCTGCAGCACCTGTGCTTCGGGGACAACCGCGTGAAAATGGAGGTGTGTGGGCATTGGGCACGGGACAGGGCACCATCCCCTGGGGCTCAGCACAGCTCTGTGCCCATTGCTGGGGTTTCTGTGAAACCAGAGGTGTACGTGGGCTCAGGGCACAGGCCCCTGGGGCTCAGCACAGCTCAGGGGCTGGGGCTGGCATTTCTGGGTGTGCCACGGGGATGCCAATACTGGAGCACATGGAGGTGGATAATTGCACACATACACACAGATTTTTCCTGTCCTGAGAGCTGCATGGAAATTCTGTGGAAATCTTTTACCTCCAAGTTGCGTAATCCAACAGAGGTGTAAAGTGTGTTTGCCAGAGCCCACCTTTGTGTCACCTGGTGATGACTGAGACTGGAACAACCAGGAGCTCTAGAAGGCTTTCTCTGTTTTTGATCCAAGTGTTTTAAGGCATAGGGAATAGTGAACTGTCAGGCAAAGGAAAGAAGCCCGACCCTGGAAACACATAGAGGACAGTGTTTGTATCACTGTGATATGGGGCAAGGATACATCTGAGTGAACATTAATGTTGAAATTTCTAGAAACTTTGCCCTTGAAGAGTTGCTCTTTTTGCAAAGCATCTGTGAGCTGTTGCTCTGATGAAATTTGCTTTTTCATTCACACCCTATGTGTGTGTTATCTGTTCTTTTCAGGATAAATTTTATGTTAGTAAAATGCCGGTGCAACTTTTACAAGGAGACAGCCCAACATCACTCACTGTTGCTGGGAGGCAGGTGAAAAGGAGGAGGTGGTTTTGATGTTCTGGTGACAATCACAGCAATCATTAGCACTTATTTCTATTATTTCCTAAAAAGATATTCCAGGTATAGGAAATTACTTTAAAAACTGCATTGCTGGGAAACAAAACTGAAGCAGTAACAATTCTGCTCTGAACACAGTAAGTGACTGAAAATGCCCCTCAGTCTTTGCAGGGGTGGAGCTTTCCCAGGAGTTTCAGTCCTGTGTACCAGTCAGGTCAGTAAGGCTTAGCAGCTGTTTCTCCTGGAAGGAGAATGGGATGTATTGTTCCCATGAAAACAAAAGCCATTTCCATCTCTGGGGTGAGATGCCTGAGCTCAGTGGGTGCTGATGGTCCCACATTCCCCTTTCCAGGTCTGTAGGCTGGGAGGAATCAAGCACCTGGTGGATCTCCTGGATCACAGAGTGCTGGAAGTTCAGAAGAATGCCTGTGGTGCCCTGAGGAACCTGGTTTATGGGAAGTCCACTGATGAGAACAAAATAGCCATGAAGAACGTGGGGGGGATCCAGGCCCTGCTGCGGCTGCTCAAGAAGTCGGTGGACGCCGAGGTCAAGGAGCTGGTGACGGGTGAGCGTGGAGGGGAAACAGGCACAGGGCATAATAATGCAAGTTACTGTGCTGGCCATTTGTCCTGATCACTGCCAGCTAAAGCAGCACAGAGTCCAGAGTCACTGGGAGAAGGGAATGCTGAGGGAGTCTCACTAAAGCTCCCCTTGGGTGGACTTCCACTGGTTTGAGTCTCCTGCACACACAGCAGGTCTTGCACAGCTATTTCTTTATTAACAACTCCAAACACTGGTTTTATTACAGGCTGGTTTTCACCATCCCCTGACAGCAGTTTTAAATAAGATCTTGCAGAATTATAAGCAACTCTTTAACACACACATTTTTAGGTTTTTAACCAGCACAACACAATGGGCAGTGTTGCCCCAGTTCCCTCCTGGCTCAGGCAGTGCCTTTGCCCTCTGTTAGGGTATCCCAGTGCCCAGTGCTGGAGCAGAGCCCACAGCAGGCTCAGAGCTCAGGGACTGTAAAAATACTTCTGTAAATAGCAATACAAAGAAGTGGAAGAGATCCAGTGATTATTTGTTTAATAATTAAAAATCCACCTATGTCAGAGCTAAACTAGCAAACCACACCCTGTTTGCTGTGTGTGCCAGACTAAGGTAATGTAAACACAGGGAAGCCACTGTCACTCTGCACCCTGGGAAACACTCCCTGGGGTTTCTGGGTTGAAATTTGCCCTGTTCATTACTGCTGGAGTTTATTCATATTTGTTCACATAAAATGAGTTTTTCAGGGCAACACTTCTCAATGGAGTACAATGGTTTTCTGTTTTCCAAGGATGGCCTTTTTACCTCCATGACTGAGTTATACCTTCATTATTAGCAGTGTCAATTGTCTTTGAGAGGTAAAGGTGTTCCTGGTGTTACTGCAAGGGAAATCCATCCAGTTTGCTTTAAAATGCAGTTAGACAGATGAAAACTTTATTATCCCAGATAAGTAGAACTAGAATAACAAACTTCCTGCAATCTGTAAAGATACTTTTAGCATGATTTCATTTGTATAAAATTAGTGAGAGATTGTTCAGTCAAAAACAGTCTTTAAACCTCAGAAAATATTTGGGAATGTGCCCTAAAGATTAACTGTGGGAAGTTTGAAAAGCAAGTGTACTGGGGGATGGCATTAAAAGTGTCAGGAATCCCTCAGCACTTAAAAATGCGCAGTATTTGTTGTTGGTAGGTCTTTTCTCTTTAGGGAAGAGTTTTGTATATAGTTTAATCATATCCAGAAGACTGGACTGTTTTTGCAGATGCCATTTCTGTGGCAGTGCCTTTTTACCTCCACTTTGTCCAGCTCTGGCAGGGCTGCCCTGCCCTGGTGTGTTCTGAACCCGAGAGCAGGAGCTCTGGGACCCCCTGTGGGACACAGGGAGAACTTCAGCTGCCTGAGCCAGAACTCCAGACAAAACCAATCAGCAAATCTCCTCCTGTCTGTGTCCCCCCACCGAGCCCCTTAATGACTCTCCTGGTGTCAGGGTGTCTCATGCAGAGATTTGTCTTTCTTATTTTTGTGTGGCTGTGTTAAACACTTTTGCTGTCTTACAAACCTCTGTTTTTGTTAACTCCTGTAGCATTTGCTGCCTGGTCCCCTCGTAATTTATTTCTGAGGCAGTGGATGTTCAGCATCTGTCAAAGGGAACCCAAGTGGCTGAGCAGCTGTTGAGGAGCTGCTGCCAGTTGGGTTTGCCGGGTGTGCAGCTGTACAGTCAGGAAAGTACTGTGAGTGAGGGAAATATTCTGGGTAAGGTCAGCACCTGGTGAGGCTTTGGGTGAACTTTGAGCTGTGTTTTGTGGTGAACAAGAGGATTCAGTGCTGTGTTTAGCACATTGTTTGCATATACCATTCTGCTGGTGGTCTGTGTGAGGTCTCAGACCTCCATGTCTGAATGTCACGTGCAGAGACTGTGCAGGGCAGAAACTGGGGATTTCTGCCCGAGGATGAAAGGTGAATGGCAGAGCCATTTGGCTGATGGGGCACTGGAACACACTCTGGGCTTGTTGCTGTTGTTTCCAGGAAGAAAGTTTTTAACATCTGCTCTGCTCTGGGTACCTGATACCCCCGTGCAGGGGGCAGGAGTGTTAGGGCAGGCCACCAAACCCAAACCAGGACCATACCCTCCTCCACTGCTCCTCTTTGCTTTCCTCCTTTTTGGATGCTGGTTGCCCAGGTTCTGCCTGCTCTAGATTCACATCACATATTTAAAATGATGTCTTTTAAGTTTAGATGTTGCCTCATGTTTGTTTGTCAAGTCTCTGCTGACTTTACTGCAATGGAAATCTCTTCTAAGGGGTTCTCTGGAACTTGTCTTCGTGTGATGCTGTGAAGATGACAATCATTAGAGAAGCTCTGTCCACGCTGACAAACACTGTGATAGTGCCCCACTCGGGCTGGAACAGCTCCTCCTTTGACGATGATCACAAAATGAAATTCCAGACTTCCCTCGTTCTGCGCAATACCACGGGATGCCTGAGGTATCTGCTCTTGTAGGAGGCTCCCTTTGAAAGCCTGGTCATGTTATCCAGCTCCGTTTTATACTTTAATTTTAAAACAAAAGAGTTGTTTGATTCTGTAAATTACAGAATTCCATCAATTAGGCAGCTTTTCCAATTGTTCTTTTTTTCCATACTAAAACAGTGTGAAAGTTACCAAGTTGCTGACCAATTAATTACCAATCAAAACCTTCTACAACCTTTCCAAGCAATGATTGCCTGTCCCTGCACACACCCTGTTCCTCTGTTTCTCCACCCCAGGAACCTGAGCTCTGCCGGGGAGGAGGCGCGGAAGCAGATGAGGTCCTGCGAGGGGCTGGTGGATTCCCTGCTCTATGTGATCCACACCTGTGTGAACACCTCGGACTACGACAGCAAGGTGTGTGCAGGGCTCCCCTGCAGGGGCTGCAGTGCTGATCCTGGGGGGCTGGGGCTCTGCAGGGCCCAGGTGTGGCCCAGCCACGGCACAGCGTCCCTCTCGTCTGCAGCCGTGCTGCAGGAGTCCCTCCCCAGGAGAATAATTAAGCTTTTGTGGGTTTCAGTTTCAGAATACAACGAATAAGCCACTGTAGCAGAGACCACTGTTACAAATATCGGGTCAGAGGGAGATTGCGGCTTTCCCAGAGAAACGGTGCAAACACTGCCCAGAGCTCAGCATTAGAGTTTAGAGCTTGTGCTCCCAGCACCTTTTCACCTCTGCTGGACTGGTTTGGTTTGGTTTGTCTCTGTGTGAGAAAGAACTGGTGACAAGGCATCTCTCTGTTTGGTTCAGACAGTGGAGAACTGTGTGTGCACCCTGAGGAACCTTTCCTACCGCTTGGAGCTGGAGGTGCCTCAGGCACGGCTGCTGGGCATCAACGAGCTGGATGACCTGCTGGGAAAGGAGTCCCCGAGCAAAGACTCGGAGCCAAGCTGCTGGGGCAAGAAAAAGAAGAAGAAAAAAAAAACTTCCCAGGAGGATCAGGTCTGCATTTTCCTTGTACTGCAAATACCTCAGGGTCGGCTTGGCTCATGGTGGGGGAGGACGTAGCTTGATGAGAAAGATCCTGTGCTGAATGAAAATACAGGTTTTGTCTGGTTACACATCTGTGTTCCTTCCTTCCAGTGGGATGGAGTTGGGCCTATCCCGGGGTTTTCCAAGTCCCCTAAAGGGGTGGAGATGCTCTGGCACCCGTCGGTGGTGAAGCCATACCTGACACTCCTGGCAGAGAGCTCCAACCCAGCCACTCTGGAGGGCTCTGCAGGGTCTCTCCAGAACCTCTCTGCAGGCAACTGGAAGGTATGGGAATCCCTGTTCCTCCTCCTCTCCTTGTACTCTGGATGCTTTTTCTAATAAGATCTTGGAATGTGTTTGGGGGGAATACGCAACTTTCTCGTGTGCACCTGCGTGTTCCCCCCTCATCTGTGCATTAGTGCTCCTGTTTCCACAGTGAAAAGCTGTGCAAAGGAGGGGGAGCAGGAAGAGTCGTATGGAAACTGGCCCTGAAGTTGGTACCATTTATTTTAAATAAATACAGAAAGCTTTCTTTCCATGCACAGTGGGTCAAAATAATCTTCTGACATCTTCTAGCTCTGAGTTCTGGCATGAGGGTGCTGTTGCAATAAGACCAGCACAAATAAATTTGCTTTATTTCCCTATTCCATTATTTATTTGCGTACATTCTGGCCATTGCATACAATGTGTTACCAAAGCAGCACATGAGAACACTTTATTGGTGTTGTGTATTTCTCATGGAGAGAGTAAAATACCCAGCAAACATTAACTGTTTCCTTTGCTTGCTGCAATCCAGCTAAGTCTTTCTTAAGTTTGACCAATATAAATTTGGTGCTAAAAAACCCCAAACCTCACAAACCCCCAAGTGCCCTGTTCTCTTTTCAATGATTGGCATCTAGTCAGATACTTTCTCTCCCCTCTAAGCATTGCTTTGTCAGGGGAACGAGTGAAATGGTGAGAAGACAGCCCTTTATAAAGGCACACACTGAATGTGCCATGTTTTATGGGCAATGCCCCAAACACCTGAGCGTCCCATCCTGTCCCGTGTGGGCGCGACTGTGCCGGGTGGTGACAGTGCCAGTGATGGTGCCAGCTCTGTGTCAGTTCACAGCCCCGAACATCCCATCCTGTCCAGGCCCGGCTGTGCCGGGTGCGGGGTGGTGATGGTGATGGTGACAGTGACAGTGACAGCTCTGTGTCAGTTCACAGCCTACATCTGTATGGGGCTGTACCGGGTGCAGGACGGTGCCAGTGACAGTGCCAGTGACAGTTCTGTGTCAGTTCGCAGCCTACATCCGTGTGGGGCTGTACTGAGTGTGGGGCAGTCATGGTGACAGTGCTGGTGCCAGTGACAGTTCTGTGTCAGTTCGCAGCCTACATCCGTGTGGGGCTGTACTGAGTGTGGGGCAGTCATGGTGACAGTGCTGGTGCCAGTGACAGCTCTGTGTCAGTTCGCAGCCTACATCCGTGTGGGGCTGTGCTGAGTGTGGGGCAGTCATGGTGACAGTGCTGGTGCCAGTGACAGTTCTGTGTCAGTTCACAGCCTACATCCGTGTGGGGCTGTGCTGAGTGTGGGGCAGTCATGGTGACAGTGCTGGTGCCAGTGACAGTTCTGTGTCAGTTCGCAGCCTACATCCGTGTGGGGCTGTGCTGAGTGTGGGGCAGTCATGGTGACAGTGCTGGTGCCAGTGACAGTTCTGTGTCAGTTCGCAGCCTACATCCGCGCCGCCGTGCGCAAGGAGAAGGGGCTGCCCATCCTCGTGGAGCTGCTCAGGATGGACAACGACAGAGTGGTGTCATCCGTGGCAACCGCCTTAAGGAACATGGCATTGGATGTCCGGAACAAGGAGCTTATTGGTACGTACAGACTGTCCTGGGCAGAGCACTGAGCTGTTGGGGCTGGGGTGGGGAAAGCCCAGGGTGAGATTGCACCGATGGGAAGAGCACGCTGGATGTTACTGTGTCACAGCAATGAATCCTGGTGGTGGCAGCAGCTTTTCAGAGCAGTGGTGCCGTATTAGTTTGCCATTGGCCACCTTGGGTGGGTGGGAGTCAGCTCAGCTCAGCCAAACTTGGCAGGAAACCCTCTGTGCCAAGCAGGATGGAAACACAGCTCAGTGTCCTCGGGACTCAGCACCACCTTCCCGGGGCTCAGGTCCCTCTCACATTGTCAGGGTACAACAGTGCTTTGACAGTAGTGGACAGGAAGAGAGGGAAGAACCCTGTTCTGGTAAAGTATGCCCAGGAAAACCCAGATCTAGAGCAGTACATCTGTCTTTGCTGAGCTAAGTCCCCAACAGCAGTGCTCGCTGGAGGAACTTACTGTTTCTCTCTTGTCAGTTCTAATATTTAACACTTTAAGCATTCCTTTGTGCCTTTCTCATCTACCATTAAGAACACCTCAGGCTGCATCTTCCCTGCCTGGGTGAGGAACCTCAGTCTGTTGGTGTTGAATGTGCCTCAGGCTGCTGTGGCTTCACTGAACTCTGCTCACACGTGGCACAATCCAAAAGAAGTCTTTTTTTTGTTACAGAAGCATTTTCTGTGTGTAGACCTGTGGGACAAGGATATAACAACTCTTTATACGGATAGGAGGTTTGTTATTCTCAGAAAGAGAGATGCAGGTGGTCAGAACTTCATTATCTGTTTCTGAAGCTTGTCCATCTGGGACGGTCAGAGCATGTTTTCCTGCAGTGCAGGCATTGCACACATGAGAATTAGTGCAGAGAGATTCCTGTTCTGTAGCACCAGCCCTGTGTGGGTCAGACTTGGGGGATACTCACTTGTCAGGATGTTTTTTCCATTCCTGGCAGAACTTTTGAGTTCAGGAATGTTCCTCCACCTGTTCCATCTCCCAGTCAAAGCCGTAACTCTGAAAGAATTTCTGCCTTTCAGACACTCTCTGAGACTGATCTCTGTATAAAACACACCACCTGTGCTAGAAATCCTCTTTAGGAGCTTCTCTGCCAGTGTGGGCAGGAGAATGGGCTCCCATGGACAGTCTGAAGGCAGGGAGAGCTGAGGACTCCAACAAATAACAGTAAATGTTGGAATATGCAGCATGTGTCTGAGCCTCCTGAAGGAGTGGCACTGACTGGGTGCTGCTGCACACAGCAGTGTGGGGATGGTTTTCCAGGGGTCACTGTTAGGTACAAATATCTTCAATAAAATCAATAAATCATTCGATTAACAGCAAAAGAGGAAAAAAACAGGAAAAAAAACCCAACCTGATCTTTAGTTCTGTCCCTTGTCTGCAGCTTATCCCTTACATCAGTCAGCAACTGGAGTCTGACAGAGCTGAGCTCTGACAAACAAGGTGAAAAGAACATCCAAAAGAAAGAATTCCTGGTTAACATAAAGTTTTCTTCAACCCTCCCATAGAGGAAACCCAGGAACATGCACTGCTCTGTCAAGCAGCCTAACGTTTTTCCTTAAGCAATTCTGCTTTCTCCAAATACTTCTTATTTACAAAACCTCCTGTTTTAATGGAAAATTCAGATTCTTACACTTTCAATGTGGAAGGAAAAAAAAATTCAAAAATTGATCTCTGGTCTCTCTTGACTCTGTAAATTGTGGGTTCTTGGCGGGGTTTGATGCCGTGCTGTGTCTCAGTGCCCTCAGCTGCCGTTCTGTGCCAGGTCCTGCCACGTCCGGCCTGGCCCAGGCTGTGTGTGACCGGCTGTGTTGGTGTGTGCAGGGAAATACGCCATGCGGGACCTGGTGAACCGGCTGCCGGGCGGGAGCGGGCACAGCGCGCTGTCGGACGAGACGGTGGCCGCCATCTGCTGCGCCCTGCACGAGGTCACCAGCAAGAACATGGAGAACGCCAAGGCCCTCGCCGACACCGGCGGCATCGAGAAGCTGGTCAACATAACCAAGGGCAGAGGGGACAGGCGAGTGGCGCCCAGCTCGTACCTGAACCGGCCCTGTTTCCACTGAAAGTGCTTAAGAATGTGGGAGATGTTTTTTTAGGGGAAAAAAGATCTGCTTTTGCAGTCTGGGTCTGAGGAGCTGACACTGGGAGGGAGGGGCAGCCAGTACCTCTGTGCTCTGCAGGGTGTTCTCCATCCAAAGCTTCTGGAGGCTTCTACAGCTGCCCACAGCAACCATGGTCATGGGGCCTCTGCAGGATGAATAAGTTAAACTGTCCCCTCTTGAACACCCACAAGCTTTCCCAAGTTGGACTGTGTGGGCTCCTTTGTCAGGATGTTTCCAGCAGCTGTTCATTGTACCTGGAGCAGCCCTTTGGTCAGTGGGAGGAGAACATGTCCAGGGGGTCCCCCTGGAGCAGCATTTCCAGGCCAGTGCTGGCTGAGGGGCTGGCTGTGCCCCACGTGCCAGTGCCAGCCCTGGGCTCCAGGGCAGTGTGAGCTGAGCCCTGCGCTGGCATCGTGGCCGTGGGGAGGGAATGACCCTGTGGGAGCAGCACAGCCAAGAGCAGGAATGGGTGGTGGGGCAGCAGGAGGCCCAGGCCCCGTGGCTCTGGGGTGGGCTCAGTGTCACTTGCTCCTTCCCAGCAGGGCCCACACAAACCATCTCAGAGGGTTCCTGCACAGACCAGGCTGGCACTGATTTTCCCATGGCCAGTGGGACACTGGTGGTACAGTCAGCCCTGCGTGCTGTTCCCAGGCTGGATCAGATGGTAAAGGAGAGGAAGGGGTCTCCTTTCAGAGACAGTGGCAGTGAGAATTAACCACACCAGGGTTTTAGCACAGTCTGTTTCACAAGGAGCTGGGCTGTGTTGTGAGTATCCACAGTTTATCTCACTTTCCATGTCCAAGGGACACAGGCTCATTCCAGCTGCAGGTGTGGGTGAGTGATCCATGCTATGATCTCAGTGCTCTGTGGAGACAAGGTATGAAGTTGCATCTGCACTTGCATTTATGAGGCAATGAAGTAGACTGAACAAATTTAAAATCTTGGGAAGGTATTTAGTGTCTACTCATTGATTAACTCTATCAACTGCATTTTTTCAGTGTTTTCTTTCAAAAACTGTATTTGGATGAATCCACAGTGACAGAAAGAGGCCTGTGTTTACCACAGATGTTCATGCTGTGGCATTTAAAGTCCTGTCACCACTGCAGTACCATTCCCAGCTTACTCCATTTCTCTATGACAAGACACAGTGATTTTATTTTTAATAATACCTGGGCCAACTTTCCTAGTCTTGCTCTTGAGAGTGAAAAAGTGTTTCCCCAACCAAAGCTTCCAGTGGTGAAGCACAGAACTGAGAACCTGCACTCACAAGGAGGGTGTTCCCCAGGCTGGAGAGGACAGTGGCTGTGGGGTTGGTGTCCTGGCTGGGCTGTGCTCACACTGGTGGTGCAGGGCTGGCCTGGCCCCACAGCAGCAGGGTCAGGCTGTTACAGAGCTCAGGAACCCTGTTCTTCTGCAGTGCAGTTCAGGGGTTCCTAACACTGCCGTGTTCTTGCCTTGCCCAGGTCCTCACTGAAGGTTGTCAAGGCAGCAGCCCAGGTCCTGAACACCTTGTGGCAGTACCGAGACCTCCGGAGCATTTACAAAAAGGTAAAGTACAGAATTAGCCTACACTGAAAATGGTGCCACAAAACCTCCTAATTTATTTGTTAACTTGTGATTTATTCTGTTATTTTTAATTTTTGCCACTCCACAGGATGGATGGAATCAAAGTCACTTTATTACACCGGTGTCAACGCTGGAGCGAGAGAGGTTCAAATCCCACCCTTCTCTATCCACAGGCAATCAGCAGATGTCACCTGTCATGCAGTCAGGTCAGTCAGGGAGGGTGAAGGGGACCTGCTATCCATGTTTTTAACTCAAAGAACCACTCTGGTTGCTAATTCCATGTAAAACATGGAGGTCAGGCTGTCTCCCCTTGGTGCTTGAGCCAAGTCCTTCATGTGCTCTGTGTGCTGCCTGGGCTGTTCCTGCACAGTGAGATCCTCAGTGTACACAGCGGGACATTGGTACCAACACTGCCCTCTCCAGAGCTGCTCCTCCTGCTGTGTGGGCACCGTGGACGTGGCCACCTGACAGCAGAAACAGCAACACACCCACAGCGAGGAGCCCTTTGTCATGTCCCATCAGGATGAGCAACCAAATACAAAAATGTTACTTTTCTGACTCCTCCTCATTTATTTCTCCCCTTTGTTCCCGTAGTGTCTTCAGTGGTAGGATTTACATCTTGCTGAGGGCTGGTACATAACGTACCTGAAGCCTTCCGTTTTGTCTTCATTTGGCATTTTATTTTATCCAATTTACTCTTCTAAAGACTCTCTGGAGCAGCTCTCTGTTAATGCAAAGAAATACCCACCTACTCTGACTGCTAAAATCAGTGACCAGTTCCTTCAATACTCTCGTTTAATTACTTCTTTACATGAAAGTGACACCCCTCACACATTCCTTCATGACATGGTTGACTTGAAAAACAAGGACTCCACGAGGGATTTGTTTTCCTCCAAGAAGTAAACTACAGTGTCTTTCATGCCAGAGTTCCTCTCAGCCCCCAAGGAAGCCAGTCCGGTGTAGGCTCAGGGAACTGACTGCACTACCCAAGTGTAACGGGAGATTCGATGCCGACTGTCACGTTCCTACCTGGGCACTTTCTCTCCCAGGATACACCAGCAGAACAACTGTGTTGCTCCAGTTTTTTAATGGCAAGTAGGAAGTAGATGAGCAGCTCTAACGTGATATTCAGAGGCTGTTGTACTTCAAAGACTACTTAATAAAAACTCCTAATAGGAAGTGTTGCTTTCCTGCTCCAGAGTGTGACCCGGCCCGAGGGAAGCGGTGCCAGTTGTCACCAGGGTGGTTCACCCAGGACCAGCTCTGACTGTTCTGTGCTTACCCACCTCCCAGCTGTGAGCCCTTGGGGCAGGAGGGGTGAGGAAGGTTGGGTGTGTGAAAGGCTTGTGTTGTCTGTTCTGAGAGCCTCTCTTTCCCCACCAGTTGGCAGCACGTCCTCGTCCCCAGCGCTGCTGGGCATCAGAGAGCCCCGGCCCGAGTACGACAGGACACTCCCCTCCTCTATGCAGTATTACAGCAGCCAGGGCGATGTCATGGCACATAAAGACATCTACACTGGTGAGGCACCAGCTGGGAGCTGCACTGGGGAAAGGCCCCTTGTGGGAGGAGGTCACAGCCACGCAGGGGCAGTTCCAGGAGTGGGCTGGTTGTACTGGCCGTTGCTGCTTCCCATTTCCAATGGTTGTAGTCCCTGCTGTGGCACAGGGCAGGGTGACACCGGCTGTGCTGGTCTGTAAAACTGCCCTGGGACCAGAGTACATCCCTTGGCATCTTGGGAGGTGAGAGGGGGTTGGAATTTTTATTAAAAAAACTGTTACAGAAAAGTGTTTTATTATTCACATTATATGAAGAAGATGTTATAAATTTTAATGTGCAGTTGTGTGTTATAATATTATATTACTAAATTATACCAAAAGATCAAAATCTTTTCTCTGATCTCCCTCTTCCTTCTTACTATGTGACATAAGTCACAAACCAATAGATGACAGTCACTAAAGAGAAGGAAATTCCTTGTTTTAAAGATAATGAATCTGTAAAACAAAACCAGCAACATAAAAAAGCCTTTTGGCTTCACTGTAAGTGCTGCTGAGGGACAACATTTGCCCTTATTCTGTTACTACATTATATGTTTAGTACGTGCTAAAATCTGCAAATTTAATTGTTTGGGTGCTACATAATAGGCAAAATAGAAGCCAATAGACTTAGAGGTGGAAGAATAAAGACCCCAGTTTATGCCTTAAACTGTTTTCTCACAGGTTCCAGCAAAGCTTCCCCAATTTACATCAGTTCCTATTCCTCACCAGCGCGAGAGCAGAACCGGCGGCTGCAGGTGAGCCCCGACCTGACCTGAGTGTGGTGGCTCTGCTGCCCAGGCCCGGCAGGGTGGGGCCTGTGGCTCATGGGGCACTGGCACTGCCTCAGGGTGCCGGCACTGCCTCAGGGTGCTGGCACTGCCTCGGGGCGCCGGCACTGCCTCTGGGCACCGGCACTGCCTCAGGGCGCTGGCACTGCCTCAGGGTGCCGGCACTGCCTCGGGGCGCCGGCACTGCCTCGGGACGCCGGCACTGCCTCGGGGTGCAGGCACTGCCTCGGGACGCCGGCACTGCCTCAGGATGCCGGCACTGCCTCGGGGGGCTGGCACTGCCTCGGGGCGCCGGCACTGCCTCGGGACGCCGGCACTGCCTCGGGGTGCAGGCACTGCCTCGGGGTGCCAGCACTGCCTCGGGGTGCAGGCACTGCCTCAGGGTGCAGGCACTGCCTCGGGGTGCAGGCACTGCCTCGGGGGGCTGGCACTGCCTCAGGGTGCCGGCACTGCCTTGGGGCACTGGCACTGCCTCGGGGCACCGGCACTGCCTTGGGGGGCTGGCACTGCCTCAGGGTGCCGGCACTGCCTCGGGGCACCGGCACTGCCTCGGGGCACCGGCACTGCCTTGGGGGGCTGGCACTGCCTCAGGGTGCCGGCACTGCCTCGGGGCACCAGCACTGCCTCAGGGTGCCGGCACTGCCTCGGGGCGCCGGCACTGCCTCAGGGTGCTGGCACTGCCTCGGGGCGCCGGCACTGCCTCAGGGTGCCGGCACTGCCTCGGGGGGCTGGCACTGCCTCAGGGTGCCGGCACTGCCTCGGGGCACCGGCACTGCCTTGGGGGGCTGGCACTGCCTCAGGGTGCCAGCACTGCCTTGGGGCACTGGCACTGCCTCAGGGTGCCGGCACTACCTTGGGGCGCCGGCACTGCCTCGGGGGGCCGGCACTGCCTCGGGGGGCCGGCACTGCCTTGGGGTGCCGGCACTGCCTCGGGGCGCAGGCGCTGGCACTGCCTCAGGGTGTTGGCACTGGCACTGCCTCAGGGTGCTGGCACTGCCTTGGGGTTCTGGCACTGCCTCAGGGTGCTGGCTCTGGCACTGCCTTGGGGCACTGGCACTGCCTCGAGGTTCTGGCACTGGCACTGCCTGGTTCCCCAGAGCCACATGTTTCACTGTGTCCTTGGGGCAGGGTCTGAGGCCTCCTCTCATTTGGTCTGGGCTTTGGCTGGGTTTGGTAGGTGTGGTCACATTCTGTGCTTTCTGTAGTTGTGCAGTTTGGAGAGTCACTTCCTTCCCAGTGATGGAGGACGGGACCTGCAGCAGGCTCAGGGAAATGTACCATTGCCTTGGGTACTTTTCACGGAGGTTTGAAAGCTGTTACTGTCACTGGTAACTGCACTTGGGAGAGGCTCTTTGCAGTGTGTGTGAGTTTGAGAAACAGGTATTTTCTCTGTTTAGTGTATTTGGAAAGCTTGTTCTTCTGTCATTTTGCCAGCAGCATCAGCAACTGTACTACAGCCAAGAAGATCCCAGCAGGAAACCCTACGATGCCTACCGGCTGTACCTGCAGTCCCCACACAGCTACGAGGACCCCTACTTCGACGACCGAGTTCACTTTCCTGCTGCTTCAGATTACACAGCACAGTATGGACTGAAATCAGCCACCAATTACGTAGACTTTTATTCCACCAGACGATCTTCGTACCGAGCAGAGCAGTACCCAGGCTCCCCTGACTCCTGGGTGTAGCACCAGGGAGAGCAACCCAGAGTGGTTCTCCTCTGGCTCGAGAAGGACTGGAACGGCCCGTGGTGTTTTGGGTATGAAATGGGAAAGTCAAAGACAAGAAGGAACAAGGAAGATTTCTTTTTTTTGGAGTGAGGAATTGTCAGGAGGAAGAGCTGGCAGGGATGGTTTTGCTCTGTTTAGGTGTTAGGTATCATTACTTGTAGCTCCTGTAGTCTGGTGAGGGTGTGGGCGATGTGATGAAAGGTTTGAGAATTGAGTACAATGAATTTGGAAAGTGTGTAGGTCAGAGCAAATTAAAGCTGATTTTTTTAATGTGAATAAAAGCCTTGGTCTGACAGTTTGTACAGAAAATCTCCAGTGGCTGCCCCTGTTTTCTGGCTATTCCTAAATGTCAGGATTGTTTGCTACTGCGTCGTGTACATTTCTGCGTGCGTGTAAATATGGAAATGCCACCTCGGTCTCAAGTGCCATCCATTTGTAATGCAGTGTGTCATTGGCAAAGGAGTTGGAAACATAATGCACAAAAAGAGATCCAAGAAAATGTTATGAATTTTAAGAGGAAAAAAGCCCAAACTTTAAAAAATGAATACTATAATTTTGAAGCACAAAGTCCGGTCTAGTATATCCATCCCTCTCCCATTCCCTGCCTATTTCATGAGGAACTTCACTGCCATTTTCTATGCACATGGAATAATAAATATGGAAGTCTCATCCATGGAAAGCTGCTCCCTGTTCATTTGTTTCTTATTTTCTGTGTGTGATATTCAGAAACAAATACCATGAACATGAATTCTAACTATGTTTTGAAGCAGGTTAAATATATCAAAACATTTGGGCCATTTTCCCAGCTCTCTCCCATGGAAATGTCATGAGTGTGCCAGGCTGGCAGCCCAAAGTGCCAAATCCTGCACCCTCCTACTGGGATTCCTCAGACTTGTGTTTTTATGTTTGATATGGGCAATCCAAGGTATTTCAGAACTGAAATCTGTTTTCCTTCCATCACTCCTCTACTCCTCCTCTTCCTCTCCCTAAGGAAACAAAGGTCACCTTGCTGTCAGAAATTACAGTCTCCATTTTGACTACATTCTGCTTGGGTTTCTTTCCACTAGAAATGTTTGATTATTTTAGTACCTAAATCACAAACTGTCCTTGTGCTGTGCAGTCTGTTACCTCCACACTGTCTGTAACCACCACTCCTGCTCCCCATCCCTGCACCTCGCTCGGGTTTCAGGTGTTTCTGGGTTACTGTAAGAACGAATAACACTCACAAAAGGTGACATAATACCCAGCAATACTTTTTGAACAAGGACACTTGGGTGGATAGAACACATGATGACAAAGGTGTATCTTTTTAGTCCTTCTGTGAAAAAGAAATTGATTCTATAATTAAAATTAGCCTGTAAAGTTGTTCTCCTTAACAAGAGCACCTTTTTACCTTCCAGCACCATCAAACAGTGCCTGGACACTTCCTGTTCTCTTGCAGTCTCTGAAGCAACTGGCATCCAGATCTTCAGAACCAGGTCTTGGACTTGTTGGGTTTCCTACAAGAAACAGGTAAGTTTTACAGATGTAAATCCTGCAGATTTCATCACACAAATAGAAGCACTAGTGAACAGTTGGATCAGTACAAAACCCACTGGAAATGTGGCTGCCTTCACTAATTGGTCTCTATGCTTGACACTTAACAATAATGTTCTCTAACAGCATTAATTTTGTACTGAACTACTACAAACAGAAAATAAACTCAGGGAAGGGGAATTAAAGCATGGATTAATAAAAAATAAGCCATATACCTGCACCAGAACTTTTGTTGTCTCCATCAGGCTCCTGCAGCATCTAAAACCAGGTCTAGTAACTCAATTGAAAAAGGTATTGCCTGTCTGTCACTGAGCTTAAGAAAACAGCAGTAATATTTCACCATTCCATTACCAGATGTAAAATCAGTATCAGTTTATATCAGTAGCCACAATCTAGTAATTCTGACACTTGAACACAACAATACTGGAGATAAGATGGAAAAGGGAAAATGCTGCCGAGTCATGAGCAATAGATTTTAACAGCAGAGATCTGAATTAGAACATGACTCAGGAGGAAGGTATTCCACGTGTTTTCATGCTAAGTGCTTGGTTTGGATGTGGGCTGTGCCTGCTGTGTAATTATGCTAATGGCTGTCAGCCAAATTAGATCAGACAGGCTGCTCAGGAACATGTTGGCTCTTGATCCTGCCAAGTGACTTCTCAAACTTTGCAGTCAGGTAATAACCTGCCTGTAGCATGTGGATTCTAAAGGAGGAGTTGTCAGGAAAGGTGGAGAGTTCCAGAGCACTGAGAGCAGCACTCGGGAAATTTCCTGTGACTATTGTCTCTCTATGGCAGTTAAAATCCTGTGTGTGCCCCCGGGCTGTCCTACATCTGCCTCGGTGTTAAATACAGTCTGCGAATACACAGAACCGTTCCAGTGTGGATTCCATTCTCACTGCAGTGGCTCCCAGACTATTCCCACTAACAGAAATCTGTCCCCAGCATCAGATGAACTCCTCTGAGGTCTGACAGTTGTGTAACCAGGAAATGGCACTGAGGGAGGCAGGAATAGCTAAAGATCCCAACTGCACCATCCCGTGGTCATGGAAGGGTGATTCACTCACTCTTCTCACCCAGACAAACCAGTCTACTAATTTCTGACAGGAAAGACATCTAAATAAATGAAAGCATTACATAAATTGGACTCACAGATCTCGTTGAGGTGGTGCTGAGGGCTGTCTGTCAGGAACAAGGTGCTCCAACAAGTACACTGCAGACATGGCTTCCATTCAAACAGCTTCTGGTTTAAAGGCATTGACCAGTGAGAGAGGTATTGAAATCCAGAGGGTGGAAGAAAAATAAAAAGGAATGGTAAAGTATATCTAATATTGTAAGAAATCCACAGCATGAATTTGGGATTTCCCATTTAAACCCAGTTCCCATGCTTGCTTGTCCCAACAATTCCTGGGACAGATGGACAATGGCCCTGACCCTGGTCCTCACTGTTGCTTTAGGCAGCACCCAAAGCTGTTACAGCCCTGCCTTGGGGGAAGGAATGAAATGTCACCTCTCCAAGCCAAACAGCTCAGGTAAATAAACTCAAAAATCAGTATTTCCCTGCTGAGGCAGAGTCACATGAGTATGAAAATCCCTTACCACTGACCAAGTACATCAGAACAGGCTTGTTGTCTCTCCAGCAGATCATTTTCTCTGAGAGCATTTATTTCCCCAATCAAAATTGCCATCATCACTTCAGCTAAATGCTCATGGGCAGAGACATGCAGCACTATCAATTTAATAGCTGCAAAGTAAGTTGCTTTTCTAGGGAGGAAATCACTGCATTCCAAAGCTATTTCCTGCCTCATAAATACAGAATCAAATTTCAAATGGATCTGGTGTAGACTGGGTGTCCTTTCACTTTTTGTGCTCTGAAATTCCAAGCCAACAGGAGTCACCCACACAGGTGGCTGTCCTGCTGTAAATCCCAACCAGTCACTCACTCCCTCTTCTCTTCCATGGGTTTTACTTCATTTCCCCCTTCTGATTCCACTTATTCCCATCCTATTTTTACATTCTCTCTCTCCTTTTAATTGTTGAGATCCAATAACAAGAGAATTACAAATAAATCATGAGACCAATGATTTTTTCTTCATGTTTTGCTTTCAAAAACCCTGGAAGAGCTAATTTTTGTGATGAATAGCTTTGACACAGCAGAGAAGAGCATGGTTAGAGCAAATCTAGAAAAATGTTTGACATGATGCAGTACAGTTACAACATAGAGGGTAAACATCAAATCATAATTTCTTAATTGATTTCTTCTTAATTTTAAATACTGAAAATCAAAATGGCAAGAAGTTTGTGAATAATTACAGATTAGCTGCATATACTTCTGGTTGTTATATTTCATTGTAAGAGACCAGAACTTTGGGATGATAAAAATCACAGAAATGTTCTGAAAACTTCACTGAGTAATAGTTCATAGCAGAGTTATTTTAGAATTAGGTATTAATCACACCCAAATCTTCATATACAGTAAGAAAATTCACTGCTGAACACTCCCTTTGAGCCAGGTCCTTTGTCCTTTGCAGTGAATCCTCCTCCTCAGCTGTGGCAGGACAGTCCAGCAGCGACTCCTGGGTGAGAACTGGGGTGGCAAAACCTGCCACTGTTTGGGGCTCTTCGTGTCACTGCCAGGAGTTAAACAGAATGGACCATCAGCACCTGTCACTGAGCTGTTGGTTTCTTGTTTAAGAAGGAAAATAATTACATTCAACTGCACAAGGGAAATGTAAAATCACATATGAATAATCTGCTTGAGCCACCAATGCTGGCAAATTTTTAACTGAAACCTACTACAACTAATTATATGTATTTTCTATATTAAGCAACAAAGAAAAATAATGTTTCTCAGTTCACTGCAGTTCTGGATGCCATTCTCCTTGGTCTCAGATTTTATCACTGATGGTACCATTTTGAAAACATGTTTAACACAAATCTCACTTTATAACTGTTCTGTGTTAATTAGGGGTGACATTATGGTGCTGCTGAAGACAATGAGACTTCATTGTGGCAAAAGAGTTAATTTTATGTCACAGCTTTTCAAAGAACAGTGAAATTCAGGATAAATGTTCTGAATGACAAAATCAGATCTTTAGGCTGAAGTGATTAAATACCTGATAATTAAAACATTATGAGAGGTGGCTTTTTTAATGAATTCTGTGAAACATTTATACAGGTTAAGCAGCATAAATAAATAGACAAATCTGATGAGTTTGTCAAGGCTACCCTGTTGTGGGTTTGGAGTGTGACAGCGTTTACAGGCCTGGAAGCAACTGGGGGTTCAAACTTTCCTTTGCTCTGTAGCTCCTCAGAGCAGAGAGAAATCTAAAGAATTGTATAAAAAATTAATTGGATCTTTCTAACGTCTTGTTCAAGCTGATAAAAGTTCAGCCTTTGCACTCCAAAGGATCTGGAAAACCCACCTGACAATGCCAGACCCTTTCATAGTGCCCGTGTGGCTTTGCCAGCAGCCTCGTTGCTGTCCTTTCCTGGCACTCACATCCCTCGTGCCCCCGCTGATTCCTGCCTGGACTGATGACATGACAGGTGATCGATGGGAACGTTGTTGTAACAGCCAGAAAAACATTTCAGTAGGATACAGGCAGCAGGAGCCCCAAGATAAAGATCTTTCAGTGGGGATTATGTCAGTAATGCATTAGTAATAAAGAGGGTAAAATAATAAAATTACATAAAAATAGCATGGTGAAATAAAAAAAGGTAGAAATAGGAAGCATTGTGAGGTACTTTTAATGTTTACAAGTGAGCAGATTCTTAAGAAAAAGGGGAAGGAGAATCATTTTTATAACTGATGTAGAAAAAACCCAAGGTCTTGTGTTAGTATGTAATGACCAGAAGATTCAAACTCTTGATATGTCAGGGCTTGAAAATGGACAGCAAAAAAAAAATTTAACTTGTGTAAATGTTGTGTAAAGTGTCAATGTCTGTTAAAGTAACTGTTTTTTTCAAACAAGGCCATGTGAATGCCAATGTTTGCATCTGTCTCCAGCAGATACCACTGATTGAAGAGGGCAGGACTGAGCTCACTGAATCAAGACCTGTGAATCTACAGCAATAATTTGAAAAGTCATCGCACGTCGCCCCTCACCTGCCCCCACTCACTGCATGCTCTCCCCTCACTGCCCTCACTCTCTCCCCTCACTCACCTGCCCCTCACTCACCTGCCCCTCACTGCCCTCACTCAGTCCCCTCACTCACCTGCCCCTCACTGCCCTCACTCAGTCCCCTCACTCACCTGCCCCTCACTCACCTGCCCCTCACTCACCTGCCCCTCACTCTCTCCCCCTCACTCTCTGCCCCTCACTCACCTGCCCCTCACTCTCTCCCCCTCACTCTCTCCCCCTCACTCACCTGCCCCTCACTCACCTGCCCCTCACTCACTCCCCCTCACTCTCCCCCTCACTCTCTGCCCCTCACTCACTCCACTCCCCCTCACTCACCTGCCCCTCACTCACTCTCTCCCCCTCACTCACCTGCCCCTCACTCTCTCTCACCTTCCCGCCTCACTCGCCCCTCACGGTCCCTCCCCGCCCTCAGCGCCGCTCCCGCCCCGCCCACCCCGAGCCGCACAGGGCGCTCCCGGGCCCCGCTCGGTGCCCGCTGCGCTCCCGGTCCCGGCACTCCCGCTCCCCCCTCTCCGGTCCCCGCACTCCCGGTCCCCGTTCCCCGCACTCCCGGTCCCGCCATGGCGCGGAGGAGGCGCGTCCCGCCGGGCCGGCGCCGTCCCGCAGGTATGGACCGGGCCGGGGCCGCCCGGGTGGTGCGGGCTGTGCGGGCGGGCGCGGCCCCTCCGCGGGCAGGGCTGGCCGTGCTGGAGCGGGCAGGGCTGGCAGGGCTGGAGCGGGCAGGGCGGGAGCGGGCAGGGCTGGCCGTGCGGGAGCGGGCAGGGCTGGCCGTGCGGGAGCGGGCAGGGCTGGCCGTGCGGGAGCGGGCAGGGCTGGAGCGGGCAGGGCTGGCAGGGCTGGAGCGGGCAGGGCTGGCCGTGCGGGAGCGGGCAGGGCTGGCCGTGCGGGAGCGGGGCTGCGGGAGCGGGGCAGGCTCAGGCGGGGCCGTGCGGGCTCGCTCGGGCTGCGGGAGCGGGAATGCGGCCTCGGGCCCGGGAGCGCGTTACCGGCCCTGGGACAGAAAGGGGTGTGTAGCGACTCACCTGTGCAGTGCTCAGCCCTGTCCCTCGCCTTCTGTCCCCACGGCAAACTTCGTACGGGGCTCTGTCAGCGCGCTGAGTAGCCCTGCAGCGCTGTGCCAGGGTGTGAGCGGAGCGGGGCTTCTGAGCAGCCCGTAAATGCGTACGGAGTGTGTGAGCGGCTCCCGGGCCAGCCCTGAGCCGTGCGGGGCACACAGTGCGTGGGCTGTGCCCGCCTGGCCTGGGCACGGGAGCGCTGAGGGCTGGGGGACAGTCCCTGCGGGACAGCACTGAGGGCTGGGGGACAGTCCCTGCGGGGACAGCACTGAGGGCTGGGGGACAGTCCCTGCGGGGACAGCACTGAGGGCTGGGGGACAGCGCTGAGGGCTG
The DNA here is from genome assembly GCF_047495875.1 of Pithys albifrons albifrons. Lineage (NCBI taxonomy): Eukaryota > Metazoa > Chordata > Aves > Passeriformes > Thamnophilidae > Pithys > Pithys albifrons. Next base: position 531,009 of record NC_092465.1, on the reverse strand, counting down.
GGGGACAGTCACTGCGGGGACAGCGCTGAGGGCTGGGAGACAGTCCCTGCGGGACAGCACTGAGGGCTGGGAGACAGTCCCTGCGGGACAGCACTGAGGGCTGGGAGACAGTCCCTGCGGGGACAGCGCTGAGGGCGGGGGACAGTCCCTGCGGGGACAGCACTGAGGGCTGCGGGACAGCGCTGAGGGCTGGGGGACAGTCACTGCGGGGACAGCGCTGAGGGCTGGGAGACAGTCCCTGCGGGGACAGCACTGAGGGCTGGGGGACAGTCACTGTAGGGACAGCACTGAGGGCTGGGGGACAGTCCCTGCGGGGACAGCGCTGAGGGCTGGGGGACAGTCCCTGCGGGACAACACTGAGGGCTGGGGGACAGTCAGTGCAGGGACAGCCCCTAGAGCTGAGGGTCAGTTAGTGCAGGCTCACCTGTAGAATTGAAGGACAGTCAGCGCAGGGACAATCCCTGCGGGGACAGCACTGAGGGCTGGGGGACAGTCCCTGCGGGGACAGCGCTGAGGGCTGGGGGACAGTCCCTGCGGGGACAGCGCTGAGGGCTGGGGGACAGTCCCTGCGGGGACAGCGCTGAGGGCTGGGGGACAGTCCCTGCGGGGACAGCGCTGAGGGCTGGGGGACAGTCCCTGCGGGGACAGCGCTGAGGGCTGGGGGACAGTCACTGCAGGGACAGCGCTGAGGGCTGGGGGACAGTCCCTGCGGGGACAGCGCTGAGGGCTGGGGGACAGTCCCTGCGGGGACAGCACTGAGGGCTGGGGGACAGTCACTGTGGGGACAGCGCTGAGGGCGGGGGACAGTCCCTGCGGGGACAGCACTGAGGGCTGCGGGACAGGACTGAGGGCTGGGGGACAGTCACTGTGGGGACAGCACTGAGGGCTGGGGGACAGTCAGTGCAGGGACAGCCCCTAGAGCTGAGGGTCAGTTAGTGCAGGCTCACCTGTAGAATTGAAGGACAGTCAGCGCAGGGACAATCCCTGCGGGGACAGCACTGAGGGCTGGGGGACAGTCCCTGCGGGGACAGCACTGAGGGCTGGGGGACAGTCACTGTGGGGACAGCACTGAGGGCTGGGGGACAGTCAGTGCAGGGACAGCCCCTAGAGCTGAGGGTCAGTTAGTGCAGGCTCACCTGTAGAATTGAAGGACAGTCAGCGCAGGGACAATCCCTGCGGGGACAGCACTGAGGGCTGGGGGACAGTCCCTGCGGGGACAGCACTGAGGGCTGGGGGACAGTCCCTGCTGGACAGCACTGAGGGCTGAGGGACAGTCACTGTAAGGACTGCGCTGAGGGCTGGGGGACAGTCCCTGCGGGGACAGCGCTGAGGGCTGGGGGACAGTCCCTGCGGGACAGCACTGAGGGCTGGGGGACAGTCCCTGCGGGGACAGCGCTGAGGGCTGGGGGACAGTCCCTGCGGGACAGGACTGAGGGCTGGGGGACAGTCCCTGCGGGACAGCACTGAGGGCTGGGGGACAGTCACTGCAGGGACAGCCCCTGGGGCTGAGGGACAGTCACCACACACTCTAAGCCAGCTGGTGTCCTCGTGGTGTATCAGGAGCAGTTACTGTCTGAAGAGCACAGGCCTGACTTGTGTGTCTCACTGTACCCCTAAGATGTGTTTTGCTTTCCTGAAAGTATTTTTTGTCTGTTTGGGGTTTTTTAGGATGCTTTTACATTAACTTATGGTATAGACAGTTTTTTCAGCCTCACTTGTCTCTTTCCTGGGTTTCCGTGTGAGTGGCAGGGGACGGCTCAGCTGTACCTGAAAGGGCTTTCCCCCCTGCAGTACCTGGGCAGGTACCGGCCTGGCTGCATTTCCATGACAGTAACTGCAGCTTGCAGTGCTGCAGGTAAGCCTTGGTGAGGCTGATCTGTGGCTCAGTGGGGACCAGCTGTGGCAGAACAAGTGGTTTGAGCCATGCACGTGGTGAGCAAGGCAGTTCAGGGGGACACCTTTATTCTGACCAGCTGAGCTCAGGGCCCTTGTTTTCAGTTGTGTTTATTTATTCCGAGTGTTTTGGGTTTGGTTTTGTGTTGTGGAGTTTCTGGTTTTTGTTTTGTTTAGATTTGGGGTTTTTTTAGTAGGAAGCATAAAGGGGGATCTACCTTCTTTTTTTTTTAGTTTAAAAGTACATGGTATTTTAAATATGAAAATGAGTAAAGATCTTGGCTCTTACCTGTTAGATTACATGGCTAACAAGGCACTTACAAATAACTTTGACATAGCTCTCCTTTGCTTTGAACAACAAATTTAAAAACAGCTTTGTCGTGCATCCCAGAACTTAAAATATCCTCCTGAAGAGGGAGAAGGTGTTTCTTTCTTGAGAATATTTGAGAGAACTTTGTTCAGAATTGAATTTTCACCCGTGCCTCAGAACTTAAATTGTAATTGTTAGGTTGCCTGTAGCTTAATTAGTGCTAATTGGTTTTGTGACTGGCAGATATCTTAATAAAATATAATTAAACATGTTGGAACACAAGTAATATGCAGCTGGTTCTTATCTGCATTATTCATTCTAGAATACCTTGGACTAATCATTGACTCATTATTGCTGTTGGGGACATTGTTCAAAAACCTGAAAGTATTTAGATGTTGTTTGGTTTCCTTTTTTATATTTGAAATACAAATCTCAATGTAATTGTTTCTGGGGAAGAATACGTATAACAGAGTAAGGTGTTGAGGTTTAATATGATTAGCAGTGTCTGAAAGCCCTCTGATTTCTTGATTTTGGTGTCTGGAAGTTGGTTCCATTCTGCCCTGACGTGGAATTCTGAAGTCTCTGCTGGATCTCTCTGGCTCCTCCTGTGTGTGCGTGTTCACAGGTGAATCATGGAGTTCATACTGTGAGCTGAGTTCTGGTTAACAGTTATCTGGGCCATAAAGGATTCTGCTGTTCTCCAACTGCATGTCATTCTGCAGGTGTTTCTACCAAAATTGTACTTTCTTCTTGCAGTTAAAGCTGGAGCCATGAGAGTGTCCACAAAGCGAGAAAATGGACCTGCTGAAAAAAAGGTTAAACCTCCAGGAAAAGAGAAGTCAAGGTACTGCCCTGCAGGGCCTGTTCACCCTGCCCCACAGCTGAACCTCACAGAAACAGAGAAAACTCCTAGTCTGGGAGTTTAATTCTTAAATTAACTTGTGCAAAACATTGATAAAAAGCAACTTTGAAACAATTACCAACTTAAAAAGAAACCCCGACCAAACAACAACTTCAAAGCCCAAGGACAGTGCCTGGCAATGCAAAGCAAAGGCTGAATCTCATCTCTGTGGTCATGTTATGGAACAGCAATTAAAACAAAGTGTTCCCTACCTCTGCCTAACGAAAAATAGCCAAGCAGTTTCTAGTGAAATGAGAATTCTCAGTTCAGGTTCTGAAGGAAATTAACCCCACATGGCCCCCACCCCCACCAAAGAGCCTGTTATCTCCTGTATTTGCTGTACCCCCTATTTCAGTCTGAAATCTGCTTTGGCTTTCTTGCTTTGGCACTTCATAAGGTCCATAAGCTGTTGCCCCAAAAATGAAGGCACACTTGTGCTTTAACAAAAAGTAGCACTGAGCAGTTGATGTCCTCATTAAAACAAGTGTTTCCTTACAGCTTTTTCAAACAGACTGAACATTCTTCTAAAATATGTGCACTTTTCTTAAAAGTCACCTAACAAAAAGTTAAGTTGACTGATACAGGGATATGAGGGTAAAATGGGAATGACTTGTGGTGAAGTTTTGACTGAGTGGTTTTTTCTGGATTAGCAGCTTTTTGTTTTCACTTATTGCCAGTGGTCTGGGTGTAATTTTGCTGATGTCTCTTCCATAGTTGTAGTTGCCTGGTGGCACGAACAGACCTTGAGTAACTGAGTTTGTCAGTGTTGATTGCTGAGTGTAATGGCAGTGGGAAAAGTCCTGCCTGATTCAGACTCATTATCTTAACTAAAGCAGGCTCTGCTTTCTCAAGAGTCACATTTTTAGTATCTGGGCTTTATAATGATTTTCCTCTGCTCCATTTTAAGCTACAAAGGTGCCAGTGGATATAATGGTATCATCAAAAGAACGTGCAGTCCAAAGTGCTTTCTGTTGCTGAACTTAATTATTTCATATCCACAGACTGTTTATTTGTGGAATATTGGTAACATGGTGGTCTTCACTGGAATATGGAGAAGTTAATGGGATAATCTTGTGAAAAAAGTTCCTACTTGACAAATAGCTGCTGTGAAAGTCAACACTGCCTAAAAGCAAAGGGTGAATTTTTTTCATAGGTCTGGGTTGGAATCGAGAAAATTACAAAGTTGGATTTGTAGTTTGGGGTATCAGTGCTCATTTTTTGTGAAGCTACTCCACAGTGCACAAAAAATCATATTTGAGAATATTTCATGTACAGTTTTTTGAATAAAACAGCCTGTAAGACAGATTTTGAATTGTCCTATTTTTAAACAGCCTTGTTTGCTATTGTATGGTCTTTAATGCGATTAAAGGATTTGCCTCCAAGAGCTAAATTTCTATTGTAATGTACTGGGTATTAAGCCTGGAAAATCAAAGTGACAAGTGTTTCTGTGAGATGGAAATGCTGAATACGTTTTTTTCCTGCTTTACAGGGCGATTGCCACTTTTTCAAAACCTGAGAACGTGGGTGCCCTGGTAGCAGCAGCACTGAGCAAAGTAAGTCAGTCTGGAAGAGCAGGGCAGGGGTTCTCCATAAAGCTAAACATGAAAACAGTCAAACAGTGGGTTTTCCCTGAGCTGCTGTCACTGGCAGCTGCAGGTTTGTGCTCCGCCCTCTGTTTTGGGAGGGGTTGTGTGGCTGGGCCGGGGGGTGGCTGAAGGGGCCGGGCCTGCCCTGCTCAGTGCGGGCTGACACCGCGCGTGGCAGGGCCCGTGGCACAGGCAGCTCCCGGGGTGGGCGCTGATCCGGGGGTCTGACAGTTGCCATCTACGTGGTATGCACTTGCAGTCTGCAGATTCTGAGCTGCCCAAGAGTTGCTCATCCCTTGAGCTCAGTGAAGAAACAGCAGTTGATCCTTTCATCAACAGACGTGTTTATAGCTTTAGTCTGTAGATCTTGATTTTTTGCTTAGACTTGTTTAAGAGCAGATTCAACTGATCTGTTTCTCTTCCCCCTGTCCCCATCTCTTCTGTTCTGACCTGCCATTTCCTTCTCCTGCTGGTTCCCAACTTTTTTCTCCCCCATTTAATGTTCCAGATGAGCCACAAAACGCATGCAGCAGCATTACAGGTGGCTCACCAAAAGCCACAGCCTGCCCTGGAGAAGCTCATACTGCCTCAAAGAATTTACATTATTCAGCAGCCACGGAAATGTTAAGATACTCATTAAAATGCTCATGTTTTCTTAAAAGCGAGTTCCTATTCTCTAGAGCACAGAGCACACTGTGGTGAAATGCTGTGTGTTTTGTATCTTCCTGTGTCTCTGTTACTGACAATAAAACGTTAGAAGAGTTATAAATGTACTCAGGATTTATTACAATACCATGGCTTCTGTCTAACCTGGTGTTACTGGTGTATAGTAATTGCTCAATGCCAGAAAGTCTAACAGCTTCACTTACTGTGTGTTTTGACTGAAGGAGTGGAAACTGTCAGCTCTGTTGGGTTTTGTTTGGGGTTTTTTTAATTTAGTGATAGCAAAGCTGAGGTGGAGTCTAAGAAAGGTTGTGACTGAAAGGCACAGGATGTTCCCTGCCCAGTGCATGCCTTAGGCTGACTGCATGATAAGTAACTCAAAAAGTCCTGGGAAAGATTTCCATGCAGGGGAAAGAAATATTACTTGGCAGCATTCCTTTCTGTAAGGAAATCCAGCTCCTCTGCAGGGATCCAAAGCAGAAAGAACTGAGTGGAAACAGTCCCTTTGAACCTGTTTGGGGCCGGGGCAGATGAATGAAGGAAATGCCTGACTTGCAGCTGACCCCTGGGACAGGAGAGCAGGCACCAGGGAGGAGCCAAGGTGCAGAAAGGCCGTGATCTGAGTGTGGAGTTAGGGGTGGCAGAGGGGGCTGTGGGGCTGAGCACAGGCTGGGAGGAGGGGGGTCCTGGGGTCGAGGCTAGTAACAGAGAGGAGCAAGTGTAAATGCCAGTCCAGGCAGTGTCCCTGAGCCATGTCCTGCTCACACTGGCAGCAGGGGTGACAGAGACAGTCTGCCCTGGCCACAGGGTGACTCTGTCCTGCTGTTGTGGATCCTCAGAGCTGGCACAGAGGCACACATGAGGGTAATAGTCTCAGGCCAGCAGCAGGTCTTTGCTCCATGGCTGAAGCTGCTGTTGGCTTCTCCTCTCTGCATTTCAGCTTCAAGGTGTGGTGTCCCAAGCAGTCATGGCCTGTGCTCAGTGGGCAGGGGGCTCTTGCTGGGCAGGGGGGCTGAGCTGGGGATGTGGCTTTTACTATTAGGATGAAGATGTAATGACCAAAGTAATGGCTGGGGCAAGTTTTCACCACAGAACCAGACAGAGCCGGGTTTATGACATCCTAGATAAGAAGGATGTGATCATTTTGTTTTCCCCCTTTCAAGGACCTAGGCCATCTGTTTTCTACATTCCTGTGGCTGGTGCTTCCATGGCTTAACTGCTTTGTTCTTTATCTTGTTATTTGGAGCTTTGCTGCTGTTATGCATCAGTTCCCTACTTTCAGACTTGCAGTTCTTCTACATATGTGAGTCTCACTTTGCAGCCATCACATATTTCCCTGAAATGAATCACAGGGATGATGGGTAAGTCAATTGCTTCGTGATATCCCAAATGTGAATATACAGAGCTACAATTAAGACAAGACATATTAGGGTTAGTACTAGGAGAACAGCAAGGTAAAGCATCTTACTGAAAGTCCGTGCAGTGATGGTAGGTGACCATCTGAAAAATGGCCCAGCAGCACCATTCTTCATCTCATTTCACCTGTTTAAGCACTCAGTGTGTTTTTTCCACCTCATGATGGACAGCAATCCAAGTCTTTTGCCCATTCTTCTGAGCTTGTTTCAGAAGTTCTTCTTGTAGAACATCATGTAATAATTTTCTGACTAAGATGAGATTCATCCTAACAGAGGTGGGAAGCAGACCTTGAATCAGCATTCAATTAGTCTGCAATAGCTGATATGATTTGACAGGAGCTAAATAATTGAAATCCCATCCACTGACTTTTGGTGAAGTTAGGAACACAAACATTAGAGGGATTACCTGTATCTACAATAAGGTGTCTGCAAATACAAACCCACAGAGGGTTTTCACATAAGCACATTATTTTCCAGTATATACAAGTACAGCCATTTACAAGAAGTGTTTTGTACTTGCTCTTTGTGTCGGTGGCACTTACTGGTCTTTGGAGGGATTCTGAAAGATTTGTATAGAAAACAAACTAAACTCTTCTGCTTAAATATAGTTTATAATTAAGGACCTGCTTAAATATATTTTATAATTAAGAGCACTTCCTTTTCAAACAAGGCAGTTCTTTCCTCACCTGTTGTATTTTGACAGGTGCACTGTCAGGTGCGTTATTTTCTCTGATTTATTTTTCTTTATTAAGGTATCCTGCTTATAGTAGTATGATTAATATCAAGAGTTAAGTAGGAAATGAAAACTGTATTTTGAACTTCTAGACAACTTTATTTTTCATCCTGTTTGTGCCTTCCTTCTGTGTCATTTCAGTCTCTGTTTGTGCCCCATCACTGTTGATACCATGGTAAATCTGTTGTGCTTTCTGTTGTAGGGCATTTATTTAGTTCAAGCTTAATACTTTGCTTTCATTATTTAAACATAAATTGCCACTGAATTCAGAACATAAGGAAAAACACTCAAGGAGCTTCTCCAGGACTGTTCCCAACAATGCAGACATTCCACAGGAAGGATGTGCTTTCAGGAAAGTATTTCTGTTGCTGATCTTCATTTTACCATGTTGGAGGACACAGTGTTGGTTTTTATCTGTAGCCCTCAAAACCCCTTACAGAGGTGGGAATGACTGAAGCCAAGTGACACTGAAAGCTGTGAAAACAGATTTCAGTGCACGTTGGTCAGGTTGGTAATGTCACATGTGCTGCTGGGTGGCTTGAGACACACAGGTGTTGTTGGACTTATCTGCAGGGAGGAGCTTCCTCTGGGGCACAGAAGAGACTGCCCTGAAGCACTTGGCACTCATAGGTTGGGCAGTGCTTGACAGAGCTCCCTGAGAATTTGGGATTGTCACCTTCTCACTGGTCTGTGCCCAGACTGAGGCATGAACTGAGAGGACGTGATTTCTGACCCTTGGGTGAAACTGCAGCAGATGAAATGGGAAAGAAATTACACATGGCAAGTCTGGGGAGATGCAATAAAACTGCAGCACAAGACTTAATTTTAATAAAGAAATATAAGCTCCTGTTTAAAGCCTCTACCCCTTTTAGCACATCCTTGTTCAGCCTGTTCTTCTGTTATGTGGTATGCACAGATTTGCACATCATTTCAAGCACAGTAACTTCTGCCTGGCATACAAGCCCCCAGAGTACTGGTAAGTGGTGCATACATAAGCTCAGGATTTCCTGAGCCCACCCTTAGTTCCAGCAGTAGAGAAGTGTATTTCCACAATGTTAAAAGAAATAGTTAATTGGTGTAGCACATGTCATCTACGATACTCATACTGTGATTGTTCCTGTGGTGCACAGCTCCCACATCAGATTCCCAGGAAAGCACCTCCCTGTTTGGAATGCCTCCCTGTTGTTGTGAACCCTGTTTCCACATGCTGCCGTTCTTTCTGTTCCCTTCCAGCAGCTTCTCACTGCCCTGCCCTGCTCAGGCTGCACAGGGCAGGCATTTGCAGCTGGGCAGGTGGCTGGAGGAATGTGCACTTCATGCTTTTGGACAACCAGTGAGTTACATCCTTTTGAAGAGGTAAGTGTCCTGGGATTCTGTGCAGATACTGGGATTTCTTTCTTTTTTTCTCTCTCCAGGCCTGTTGCCCTGTCTGGCTGTTTCTTGTCCTCCCCACTGTCAGCTGAACTCTGCAGGACACACTATTGATCCAGGCAGGTACTCTGAACTGTTCTCAGTCTTGCTCAGCTCCTGAAACATTAAAGGCACGTTGCTGCCCTGGTGAAACCAGTCATAGTTTTCCCTTTATTCAGCAAAACTGTGCAGAGAACAATAATTCAACATAACAGTATGTTCTTATCATACCTGGCTACAGATTGTACTCCTGGCCACTATGCCACTCTTGCTCTACTTTAATGAAAAACTTCTAAATAATTTTATTAACAGAAATTTTATTCAGGCACTTGATTTATAATGGGCTACCAATGTTTAATTCACCCTGAATCAAATAGAAGGACTGTAACAGCTCTGAAGTCTGGGTATTGCTGTCTCCAGCTTTCAGAGACTCTCCAACTCACCAGTTGTTTGCTGACGTGATTTTAGAGGTTTATGACTCATACCAAGAGTAGCTTAAGCAGTTTCAAAGGTTGTTCCTTACTCTGTATGTGCTGAATTTGCCACAAGAGGTTGCTGTACACCTACAGCTTATTCCAGCTCTGCCAGCTGATCTGCCCCCCAAAATAACAGCTGTTTTCTGCCAAGGAGGAATATTTTGATCTGCTGGATTTGCCCTGTGGTTTCCTGGATTTCAAGCAGGAGCTACATGAAGTGCATGAAAATTTCCACCCTACATTTTTCACTGAATTGTATTGCTTGTTGTTGTGTCCTGTAACTAGGAGTGATTTTTTATGTACTGTCTGTTATGTTCCTTTAAAAGATTCCCTGGTGTTAGATCTGTGGCTGACAGTGAGACAGGATGCAGGATGAAAAGGAATTTTCTGATCAGTAGCTCTTACCCATATTTCAAATGTCAGTGTCTCCTACTTAGGAGTTCAGAAATATGTCCATGCTGGAGATTACCTGTAGAAGCAAGGCTGGAATCCAAATTGTACTCGTTCTGAAAGTACAAGAGTTGCGTTTGGTATCATGCAGAATCTTAGTTACCTGCCAACATAATACACTCTTCAGCTCTTCTGCTTCTCCTACAGCTCCCTCTCTTCATTCCTGTGACTTTCCCCTCCTCTACTTCCTCCTCCTCCTCCTCTGGGCAGAGCTGTGGAATGTCGGGGCACAAGGGCACAGCTGTGGGGTGTCCGGGCAGAAAAAGGCCCGGACCCGGCCGGGTCTGCGCCGCTCTGGGGTCGGTGTTTGTGGAGCGGCAGCTCCCCCCTCAGAGGGGCTCTGGGGCCGGGCCCTGCGCCGCCCTGCCCTTCTGTGCCGTGCTCGGCCCAGCCCCGCCCCTCCCTCGGTGGGCGCTCCCGGCCCGGCCCGGCCCAGCCCAGCCCAGCCCTCCCTCGGTGGGCGCTCCCTCCCCGGCCCGGCCCGTCCCTCCCTCAGTGGGCGCTCCCGTCCCTCCCTCGGTGGGCGCTCCCGGCCCGTCCCTCCCTCAGTGGGCGCTCCCGTCCCTCCCTCGGTGGGCGCTCCCGGCCCGTCCCTCCCTCAGTGGGCGCTCCCTCCCCGGCCCGTCCCTCCCTCAGTGGGCGCTCCCGGCCCGGCCCGTCCCTCCCTCAGTGGGCGCTCCCGCCCCGGCCCGCCCCGGCCCAGCCCTCCCTCAGCGGGCGCTCCCGGCCTTCCCCTCCCCGGCCCGGCCCTCCCTCGGTGGGCGCTCCCGGCCCGGCCCGCCCCTCCCTCAGTGGGCGCTCCCGCCCCGGCCCGGCCCGGCCCCGCCCCTCCCTCAGTGGGCGCTCCCGGCCCGGCCCGGCCCGTCCCAGCCCTCCCTCGGTGGGCGCTCCCGGCCCGGCCCAGCCCGGCCCAGCCCTCCCCTCCCTCAGTGGGCGCTCCCGCCCCTCCCCGGCCCGTCCCTCCCTCGGTGGGCGCTCCCGCCCCGGCCCGCCCAGGCCCTCCCTCGGTGGGCGCTCCCGCCCCGGCCCGCCCAGGCCCTCCCTCGGTGGGCGCTCCCGGCCTTCCCCTCCCCGACCCGTCCCTCCCTCAGTGGGCGCTCCCGCCCCGGGCCCGCCCCGGCCCGTCCCTCCCTCGCTGGGCGTTCCCGGCCCGCCCCGTCCCTCCCTCGGTGGGCGCTCCCGGCCCTCTCCTCCCCTCCCCGTCCCTCCCTCAGTGGGCGCTCCCGCCCCGCCCCGGCCCAGCCCTCCCTCGGTGGGCGCTCCCGCCCAGGCCCTCCCTCGCCGCCGCCGCCGCCGCGCTTGCCCAGCCCGGAGCAGCCCAGCCCGGAGCCGCCCGGCCGGGCCGCGCCTGCCCAGCCCGGGGCGAGGGCCCGGGCCGCCGCCGGTGAGACCGACCGACCTCCCTCCTTCCTTCCCCCCTCATCCCTGCCTGCCTCTCTCCCTCTCTCCCTCCCTCCGTGCCCGTGCCCCTCCGCCCGGGCCGGGCCGGCGGAACTCGGTGGCGGGGCCGTGTGCGGGCATGTCGGCCGGGGCAGGGGGCCGGGGGCCGGGGCGCGGCCCGGGTTCGGCACGGCCCGGCTTTCCGCCTCCCTGGCACGCGTGTGGGGCTGGGCGGTGTGAATGCCTTCAGTGGCCGCGCCGGGAAGTCCCGGTCCTTGGGGAGCGGAGCGGGGTCCTGGCGGGGAGGGCGAGCGGCAGCCGCCGGGAGCGGGCACGGCCCGGGCAGGGCCCGCAGTGCGTGCGGACATGTGCGGGTCTGCCCGGCCGCCGGGTTTGGGCAGCCGGGACAGAAGGGCCTGCTCCCGGTCATCAGTGCGCCTGCTGTGAGCTCCGGAGTAAAATCCGAACTTCATTTGTCTTTAACGCGTGCTTTACTAATAATGTATGCTAATGGTGCATTTTACAGCATAGTTTCTCAAGCTTTCGGATTCCTCAGCACTTTTTTGCCGTAGCCTCATGATGTTTGTTGGATTAGTGAACTGGATCCTTAAGGACTGTTCTCAGGAGTAGAATATGACTGGAGACATGGGTCTGTGGGGGTGAGCCCGGGGTGACACTGATGGTGCCCTGCCCCAGGTGTGTGTGTGTGTGTGCCCCTGCGCCAGGGGGGTGTGTGTGTGCCCCTGCCCCAGGGGTGTGTGTGTGTGTGTGTGTGTGTGCCCCTGCCCCAGGGGTGTGTGTGTGTGCCCCTGCCCCAGGGGTGTGTGTGTGTGTGCCCCTGCCCCAGGGGTGTGTGTGTGTGTGCCCCTGCCCCAGGGGTGTGTGTGTGTGTGTGTGCCCCTGCCCTAGATGTGTGTGTGTGTGTGTGCCCCTGCCCCAGGGGTGTGTGTGTGTGTGTGCCCCTGCCCCAGGGGTGTGTGTGTGTGTGTGCCTCTGCCCCGGGGGGGTGTGTGTGTGTGTGCCCCTGCCCCAGGGGTGTGTGTGTGTGTGTGCCCCTGCCCCAGGGGTGTGTGTGTGTGTGTGTGTGTGTGTGTGCCCCTGCCCCGGGGTGTGTGTGTGTGTGTGCCCCTGCCCCAGGGGGGGGTGTGTGTGTGTGCCCCTGCCCCAGGGGTGTGTGTGTGTGTGTGTGTGTGTGTGTGTGCGCCCCTGCCCCAGGGGTGGGTGTGGGTGTGTGTGTGTGTGTGTGCCCCTGCACCAGGTGTGTGTGTGTGTGTGTGTGCCTCTGCCCCAGGGGTGTGTGTGTGTGCCTCTGCCCCAGGGGTGTGTGTGTGCCTCTGCCCCAGGGGTGTGTGTGTGTGTGTGTGTGCCTCTGCCCCAGGGGGGGGTGTGTGTGTGTGCCCCTGCCCCAGGGGGGTGTGTGTGTGTGCCCCTGCCCCAGGGGTGTGTGTGTGTGTGTGTGTGCCTCTGCCCCAGGGAGGTGTGTGTGTGTGTGTGTGTGTGCCTCTGCCCCAGGGAGGTGTGTGTGTGTGCCCCTGCCCCAGGGGTGTGTGTGTGTGTGTGTGTGTGTGTGTGCGCCCCTGCACCAGGTGTGTGTGTGTGTGTGTGTGTGTGTGTGTGTGTGTGTGTGCGCCCCTGCACCAGGTGTGTGTGTGTGTGTGCCCCTGCCCCAGGTGTGTGTGTGCCCCTGCCCCGGGGTGTGTGTGTGTGTGTGTGCGCCCCTGCACCAGGTGTGTGTGTGTGTGTGTGTGTGTGTGTGTGTGTGTGTGCGCCCCTGCACCAGGTGTGTGTGTGTGTGTGCCTCTGCCCCAGGGGTGTGTGTGTGTGTGTGTGTGTGTGTGTGTGTGTGTGCCTCTGCCCCAGGGGTGTGCGTGTGTGTGTGTGTGTGTGTGTGTGCCTCTGCCCCAGGGGTGTGTGTGTGTGTGTGTGCCTCTGCCCCAGGGGTGTGTGTGTGTGTGTGTGCCTCTGCCCCAGGGGTGTGTGTGTGTGTGTTTGTGTGTGTGCCCCTGCCCCAGGTGTTTCTCAGAGTTTTTCAGTACATGCACGAGTCCTGTGTTAGCTCATGGGTTTGATAGCTCTTGCTTAAAAATAGCCTGATACTTGTACAGTTGAAAATACCAGGGAATAAGGGGAATAAATGTGATACCTTAGCTCCTAGAAAATTTCCTCCCACTGTAGTTTGATCCACAGTGGCCAAAAAGAAATGTTTCCTATTTATTCTGACCTGCTGTAATGGCAGTGACAAGGTAAGCACAAATAGTTTCCCTTTGCCACTGCTGGTGCAGCGTGTTCAGAGCTCCATTTACACGGGTGCTCTGAAGTGCTGGTTGCTGTGCTTTCTCAGTGTAACTAACCATTAGAATGCCCAAATGGGAATGAATTATGTCTCCTTTAGAGCCAAAACATATTTGTTTCGTGGCCAAAGTTGCTCAGCTTCCTATAAGAGTCTGTAGGAAAAAGACATTTTGTGTGTCTAACCACAGTCCTGAAGTTGATGCCATGGCAACTTTGTGATCTGAGTGTACACACGTTCAGGCAGCTGAGCAGTCTTAGCAGAGATGTTCTGGGTTTCTATAGCTGAACTTCTTACTCTCATCAAGGTGAAACCTCTCTTTGGAGATGGAAGATTATTCAGCAAATCTTTAAAACATCGTGTGTTGGTTATTTGTAATGACGTCCATAAACATCTGTACATTGAAATCCGTGGTGTTAAAATTAAGGTTTATCTGTAGAGATGCTGTTTTAACTAAAAAGTGGTGCTTCAAGCTTTATGAGAAGCTAGATCTGCACTTTTCCCAGAAAAACAGAGAAGGGTCCTCTTTGGGTTTTGTGTGTGGGTAATGTTTAAGAAAACTGGGTTAGTTCATCTCTCTTGGTTTGCTTTCAGCTCCCAAGACTTGACGTGGAGGTTGGAGAGTTTATCACAAAGCTGTGGCACTGGAGAAACCCCCAGCATGTGGCCTAACAATTGTGTAAGGGCTGATTTTGTAACAATATATTTGTGTGTAGGGAGCACCACTGTTAGGAAGGTGACTTCTGAGCATCGATGGCTTATTGTAGCACCAGAAGCAGTTGCTGCAACAGCCCGTGGTCCTCACTGCATTTGGGTTTGTGTTTACCTTAGTGTGAAAAGTGCCTTGTTTAAAAAAGTTTGTTTTGGTGGAGCCTTAAACTCTCTGATCTTGTCCTGCAGGGAGGAAAATAAAAGGATCAGTTGCTCATTAAGGGAGAATATCTATTGCATGGCCTAATATTAACGTGTGCTTTCTCTGCTGTCTCTTACTCCCTTCTCCTTGTCAAGTTCATTGTGTAGCATGACTGACTTAGTCCTTCAGTAGTCCTTGTACTTGGGAAGTTCTGTAAGGCTGTTTCAGCAGACTTACCTGACTAGTTTGTGTATAGGGGTATAAACCCCTTAGAGCTCTCCAGATGCTCTCTGGTGCTGGGTCTGGGCTCTCCACACACCTCTCAGTCTCCTGCAGTGTTCCTTTCCTGCTCACTGGGATGAAGGAGAGTCTGAACTGGAGCATAGGTTTTCTGCCACTTGGTTTTGTGCTTCAGGTGCTTTGGGTCTGTTTTCATGGCTGGACTGTCCTCTTGCTGCTCTTCCCTGTCTTTTAACTTCATGAGCCTTCAGAGGGTTGTCCATCCAGTGTAGCATTTCATATGTCTGTGCTGTTATAGGTGATACATCACTGGATAGACTTCTTTTTCATCCATCATTGTCACTCCTGGTTCTTGAAGCACCTGCGTTCTAGTTCCTGTTGGTTCCTGACTAGCTTTTAAGAGTCCTGTTTCTCTTCCCAGAATTCTCAGGAGTTGTGTTTTTGTTTACCCCCTCACCCAGGGGTGCCTGCTGAGATAAAGGCTTCATCTGCAAAGGTAGTTTGGTGCTAGAATATGCCCCTTTGCACTGTCTGCCTCAGTGTGGTGTCTGGAGAGGCTGCGGTGCCTTAGGGGTGTTTATGAGTCCGGCAGCAGAGGGCCAGGTAACAAACGGTGCCTGGGAGAGCCGATTCTGCACTGCATGGCTGGGGGCAGCTGCTGGGAGATGGCATTGGTTTCCTGAGGCAGTGCCACCACCAGTTCTGTATTTCATGTATTTTCTTGCTTGGCAGTACTGATTTCTGCCAGGGTGCCAGTTTGAAGGCAGGAGGTCCTGGCTGGTGGGGTGAGCGGCTGTGTGGCACCTGAGCTGGTGTGCTGTCCATGCTGTGGGCACGGAGCGGTTTGTTCTCGCCGTGGGCGCGGAGCGGTTTGTTCTTACTGTGGGCACGGAGCGGTTTGCCCTCGCTGTGGGCACGGAGCGGTTTGTTCTTACTGTGGGCACGGAGCGGTTTGTTCTTACTGTGGGCACGGAGTGGTTTGCTCCCGCTGTGGGCACGGAGCGGTTTGTTCTTACTGTGGGCACGGAGCGGTTTGTTCTTACTGTGGGCACGGAGCGGTTTGCTCTCGCTGTGGGCACGGAGCGGTTTGTTCTTACTGTGGGCACGGAGCGGTTTGTTATCGCTGTGGGCACGGAGCGGTTTGTTCTTACTGTGGGCACGGAGCGGTTTGTTCTCACTGTGGGCACGGAGCAGTTTGTTCTTACTGTGGGCACAGAGCGGTTTGTTCTCACTGTGGGCACGGAGTGGTTTGTTCTTACTGTGGGCACGGAGCGGTTTGCCCTCGCTGTGGGCACGGAGCGGTTTGCCCTCGCTGTGGGCACGGAGCGGTCTGTTCTTACTGTGGGCACGGAGCGGTTTGTTCTTACTGTGGGCACGGAGAGGTTTGCTCCCGCTGTGGGCACGGAGCGGTCTGTTCTTACTGTGGGCACGGAGCGGTTTGCCCTCGCTGTGGGCACGGGGCGGTTTGTTCTCACTGTGGGCACGGAGCGGTTTGTTCTTACTGTGGGCACGGAGCGGTTTGTTCTTACTGTGGGCACGGAGCGGTTTGCCCTCGCTGTGGGCACGGAGCGGTTTGCCCTCGCTGTGGGCACGGAGCGGTTTGCCCTCGCTGTGGGCACGGAGCGGTTTGCCCTCACTGTGGGCACGGAGCGGTTTGTTCTCACTGTGGGCACGGAGCGGTTTGCCCTCGCTGTGGGCACGGAGCGGTTTGCCCTCGCTGTGGGCACGGAGCGCTTTGCCCTCGCTGTGGGCACGGAGCGGTTTGCCCTCACTGTGGGCACGGAGCGCTTTGCCCTCACTGTGGGCACGGAGCGCTTTGCCCTCGCTGTGGGCACGGAGCGGTTTGTTCTCACTGTGGGCACGGAGCGGTTTGCCCTCACTGTGGGCACGGAGCGCTTTGCCCTCACTGTGGGCACGGAGCGGTTTGCCCTCGCTGTGGGCACGGAGCGGTTTGTTCTTACTGTGGGCACGGAGCGGTTTGTTCTCACTGTGGGCACGGAGCATTTTGCCCTCACTGTGGGCACGGAGCGGTTTGCCCTCGCTGTGGGCACGGAGCGGTTTGCCCTCGCTGTGGGCACGGAGCGGTTTGCCCTCGCTGTGGGCACGGAGCATTTTGCCCTCGCTGTGGGCACGGAGCGGTTTGCCCTCGCTGTGGGCACGGAGCGGTTTGCCCTCGCTGTGGGCACGGAGCGGTTTGTTCTCACTGTGGGCACGGAGCGGTTTGCCCTCGCTGTGGGCACGGAGCGGTTTGCCCTCGCTGTGGGCACGGAGCGCTTTGCTCCCGCTGTGGGCACGGAGCGCTTTGCTCCCGCCGTGGGCACGGAGCGGTTTGTTCTCACTGTGGGCACGGAGCGGTTTGTTCTCACTGTGGGCACGGAGCGCTTTGCTCCCGCTGTGGGCACGGAGCGGTTTGCCCTCGCTGTGGGCACGGAGCGGTTTGTTCTCACTGTGGGCACGGAGCGGTTTGCCCTTGCTGTGGGCACGGAGCGGTTTGCTCTCACTGTGGGCACGGAGCGGTTTGTTCTCACTGTGGGCACGGAGCGCTTTGCCCTCGCTGTGGGCACGGAGCAGTTTGCCCTCGCTGTGGGCACGGAGCGCTTTGCCCTTGCTGTGGGCACGGAGCGGTTTGCTCTCACTGTGGGCACGGAGCGCTTTGCCCTCGCTGTGGGCACGGAGCGCTTTGCTCCCGCTGTGGGCACGGAGCGGTTTGCCCTCGCTGTGGGCACGGAGCATTTTGCCCTCGCTGTGGGCACGGAGCGGTTTGCCCTCGCTGTGGGCACGGAGCGCTTTGCTCCCGCTGTGGGCACGGAGCGGTTTGCTCTCGCTGTGGGCACGGAGCGGTTTGTTCTCACTGTGGGCACGGAGCGGTTTGCTCTCACTGTGGGCACGGAGCGCTTTGCCCTCGCTGTGGGCACAGAGCGCTTTGCTCCCACCGTGGGCATGCAGCAGTTTGCTCCCAGCCTCACTGGCACTGTTGGCACAGAGCAGTTTGCTCCCGCTGTGGGCACAGACCACTTTGCTCCCGGCCTCGGCGCGCTGTGGTGACTCGGCTGGGCCGCAGGCTGCGCCTGGTGCCGTGCTGGCAGCAGCTTGGCACAGCCCTGAGCAGAAACCCAAAGGGCTGCGCTCACATCCAGAGCTGCTCTGAGGATGGGGATGCTGTTGAAGTTGGTGTCAATGGTCAATGAATTAGTGCCCATCTGACCCTTTTCAGTAAACACTCTGCCAGCTGGTGCAGGGTTATGGTTTGCAGTGTTTGTGACCTGGTGAGGCACTTGTTGTGAAGCACTTCCCAGGCACTTCTGCAGTCCAAATGGCCAAAATGATTTTGGAAATAGGGCTGCTCTGGAAGTCTCGTTCTTCCTGTGAGCCTTGGGGAATTCAGCTGAATGTAGAAACTGGAAAGCTGCATGCAGCTTAGAGCTCTAGTGATCCCTAATACTGTGACTGTGTACAAAGCTACAGATCTGTATTTGAATGTCTGAGTGTTTTTTGTCAGCTGCCTTTAATTCATGGTGATGCTTTAAAGTTAGAACTTGTGAATTAGCAATAAATGCAGATTCCTTCTTTGTTTTAGATTTCTGCAATAAGAGGGGTGGTGTTAGAAGAAAACTCCACAGCCTACAGAAGAATTACAGTCTCGTTTTGCTCTGCAGCAGAATTTCCCCCTGATTAGTGATCCAAGTGTTACTGAAATTTAACACCTTTATATTTTTAAGAAAAGATGCATTGTGTCCCAGCCCTGTAAGAATGAAGTGTGGCAGTGCAGGGTGATGGTGGCGTGTCAGGGCTGTGTGGGTCAGAGATGCCAGGGCTGCGTGGGGCGTGCAGGGTTGGCCCCGAGGCTGTCCCTGCCCAGCTCCTGGGGCAGCGGTGGGGTGTGGACTGGTCTGGGTGCTCGGAGCTGTGGGCAGGGGGCTCAGTGCTGGGCCTGCTCCACCATGAGTTGTTTCTTACCCTTCTACCTGCATGTGCTCCTGTCTAGCTCAGACAAATCTGTAATTAAGATCCCCAAGAATTAGCACGTTTGCAGCAAAGCACGGAAGTTTGGTGGGGATCCCTTTTGGCTTCCTGCAGGTTGGGGGTGTGGGGATGCTCCTTCGGGGGGCCGGGCACCCCCGGCAGAGCTGGACCCTCTGCCTGCCCTGGCAGTGCTGGACCCTCTGCCCACCCCGGCACCTCTGGCAGAGCTGGGCCCTCTGCCTGCCCTGGGCACCCCTGGCAGTGCTGGACCCTCTGCCCACCCCGGCACCTCTGGCAGAGCTGGGCCCTCTGCCCGCCCTGGGCACCCCTGGCAGAGCTGGGCCCTCTGCCCACCCCGGCACCTCTGGCAGAGCTGGACCCTCTGCCTGCCCTGGGCACCCTGGCAGAGCTGGACCCTCTGCCTGCCCTGGCAGAGCTGGGCCCTCTGCCCGCCCTGGGCACCCCTGGCAGAGCTGGGCCCTCTGCCCGCCCTGGGCACCCCTGGCAGAGCTGGGCCCTCTGCCCACCCCGGCACCTCTGGCAGAGCTGGGCCCTCTGCCCACCCTGGGCACCTCTGGCAGAGCTGGGCCCTCTGCCTGCCCTGGGCACCCCTGGCTGTGCTGGACCCTCTGCCTGTCACACACCCCTGGCAGTGCTGGACCCTCTGCCTGCCCTGGGCACCCCTGGCTGTGCTGGACCCTCTGCCTGTCACACACCTCTGGCAGAGCTGGGCCCTCTGCCCACCCTGGGCACCTCTGGCAGAGCTGGGCCCTCTGCCCACCCTGGGCACCCCTGGCAGAGCTGGGCCCTCTGCCTGCCCTAGGCACCCCTGGCAGAGCTGGGCCCTCTGCCTGCCCTGGGCACCCCTGGCAGTGCTGGGCCCTCTGCCTGCCCTGGGCACCCCTGGCAGTGCTGGACCCTCTGCCCACCCTGCCAGGCTCTGCCTGTCACACACCCCTCGAGCTGGGCTGGGGGAGCTGCTGCCCCCTGTGCCCCAGAGCACATCAAAAGCAGTTTCAGAGATGTGCAGAGTCAGGGGGCCAGGGGTGCCTGCCTGTTTTCTGCCTATTTAATATATTTGATAATTAACAGCTGCAAACCCAAAGTGCCTGTAACAGGTTTGCTGCATTGCACCGAAGTTGTGTTTATGGTGTGGGTTGGTTTTTGTGTTTGTTAGCAGGATTTTATTCCTTGTTTGTTTTGTTTTGGCTTTCTTTTCTCTTTTTCTTGAAACTGGATCTTAGTTAAATTTAGCTCCAGCAGGAGAGAAGCTGGAGCTTGTCAGCACACAGGAAATGCCCTGCCAGCAGGTTTTTGGTGTGTTTGTGTGAATGTGAACCCTGGAGATCCAGCCTGGGTCAGGCCTGGGGAGCTCTGGGTGGGTCTCAATGGTTTTGCATCTGTAAATGGATTAGGTCCTGGTGCAACTTTGCTTCCATGTACTTAATGATGTGATGCATTAAGTAGTAAATGTCTCTAATTTGTCAAAAGCTGGTAGTTTTAAGTCAAATTCAAAGCTATTGCACTTAGAACAGCAGAGGTATTTAATTGCTGAATAGGCAGAGTCCAGCTTGAGTTGTTTCAGCTTTGTTTTATCTGGCCAAATATGAGGATCTGAGTAGGATACAGATCGTGCTTTTCCCTTCTAGTCCTTTACTAAACTCATCCATTTCTTCCTTAGCAGATCTCCTTTCTATATTTCTGACCATACTTTAACAAGTAAGCATTTGAACAAAATCAAGTAAGAGTAAATAGCAAAATAAGAGCTTTGCTTTTGGAAACTTAAATGAGATGGAACTTGGTGGAGAGTTTAATGTGTGGGTTGGGTTTGACTCGGGCTTGTTTCTCTTCTTTTTTTTCTGTTTGGGGTTTTTTGTTGCTTGTTTTCTGTTTTTGAACAAGAAGGACATAAAATATTCTTAATGTGAGTTTTGGAGGGAGACTGTTTTTGTGTTTTACACTGGTTTTGTGTTAGTAAGGACTGAGTTCCTGGATGTTTCTACAAAACTTGGCAGCAATTGAAAGTTTGAAGAAAAGAGATTTATTACTGCCACAAAGTGTTGACCTGGTAAAGTAAAATTATCAGCACTTTCCAACCACTGACACAGAATCTTTGTGTTCCTGCAAGAATTTGAAAAGTTGAGGACACAATGTGACAACACATCGGGGTAAACTTTGCTTTATCCCCAGGTGAATTGTACTGGGCAAGGGTAGGGTGGAGTACAGGAACATTGTGCCTCCTCTCGCATCGTGTTCCCCTTTAATGTGCAGTGTCAGAGTCGATTGGAGGATTCCAGACTCTGGGAATGCAAAGCTGGTGTGTATGTTTTTGTTGATTCTCTGCCTAAGCCATTCTTTGTGCCCCTGTGGCATTCACCAGATGTTTTCTGTAAGTTTGCAGTAAGTGACCAGTGACTGACAGAGCAGTTTATAAATGTTTTACACTCATTTGGAGGTACTGGGCACGGTTTGCAAATTTGGGGGGAAAAGAGACCAAAGTAACGTTGATTTTTTTTCTCCCCCTGGCCAGAAATGGTGCACTTTGTCCTTAAAAGACAGTAAGGAGGACATTAAGAGATGTTGTTGTGCCAGAGTTCAAAGCTGTGTAACAGTCTGCACCAGAGGAATGTGCAGCAAGGTTTGTTAGGACTCCTTCCTTCCCTTTGTGCCCCCCCTCCTGTGCAGTTCCCCCGGGCCCTGGGCAGTGTGTGCCACCAGAGCTGCCCCGGGGCCCACTGGGGCCTGGCCTTGCAGAGGGAGCTCCTTCTGTGAGCAAAGTGTTCGGTGTCTGAGGAATCTCACACTGCCCCTCAGCCTGCTGGAAACAAGGTTATTGTCTTCTGTTTTCATCAAGTCTGCTAACAGGAAAAACAGATGCTTTCCTCCTTAGTGAGCCTTGCCTGAGCCTCCTTTCTTCAGTTCTCAGCCTTCCCCAGGTGAAAAACTGAATTCTGTTTCTTTGCAGTTTTCCTTCTGTTCACAGGCTTTGAGCCCAGTGAGTTCTTGGTGTTGCATCTCTTCCCAAGTCAGTGAGCTCGACTCACTTGGTGCACAGGGGGCTTGCAAAGCAGCCTGGGGAGAGGCAGAACAGCTGTCTTGGCAAACTTGTAAAGATTTGCATAGACCTAAGATTTTAATGAGTAACTACTGGTTTTTTGAAGGGTACAGGTTTATATTTCACTACTAGTTAAGTTCTGGTTGTGAGGATTTAAATTCAGTTTTTTCTGGACTCTTGCCTGCAGAAGGAATGCTTTCTGGTGTTTGAGTTAGAGGCTTTACTGGTGCTTGGCTGTTTAATTACTGAAAACAACAGGACAACTGTAAAATTTTAATAAATATGGGCTTGCCAGGTATTTAGTATTTTTGGTAAAAGCGTGTAGGCTCTTGTCTACACCAGGGAGTTATTGCAGGACAGGGCAGGGTGTGAATGTGAAGCACTTTTCCCCTTGCATAGACAAGCCTTTATGATTTTTCTTCAAGAGCAGGCTCTGGGCTGTTCCTTGTGTTCCATGTTCTTGTCCCTGGTTGGAGCTCCGCAGTGGCTGACAAGGAGTCCTACCCAGAGCACGTGTCTGGTGTGTGTGGGGAACCTGGCTGGTTTTGGGGTCTGTGTGAGGGCAGGCCAGGTGTGCCAGGCTGAGGCCAGGGAGGCTCTGTGTGAGAGCCCACGGGCAGGAGCATGCCCAGGCCTCATCCTGGTGCTGTGCCCAGGCCTCATCCTGGTGCTGTGCCCAGGGCTCGTCCTGGTGCTGTGCCCAAGGCTCGTCCTGGTGCTGTGCCCAGGGCTCGTCCTGGTGCTGTGCCCAGGCCTCATCCTGGTGCTGTGCCCAGGGCTCTCCGTGGTGCCTCCCCATTGTGCCACTGCCCTGTGCATTGCAGGGAAAGGGCTCCAAGGAAAAAGCAGCTGGAAGAACGTGGGTGGTGCCGGTGGTGCCTTGCAGGTCACGCTGCAGGAGGATCCCTCAGTCCTGTCCAGAACACAACACAATCAGGTAATTAATTAAGCACTGAAGGGTTACACAAGAGCCAGAAAAAGGCAGCATCCCAGGAGCTGAGGAGGGCAGCGGGGACGGTGCTATTTCTGTGTTGCCACATTGCACTGGGTGAGATTTCAGGAAACAGCTGAGCCAGTGTAACAGTTTGGTGTGATTCAGAGGAGCGGTTTTCCTTCCCTCTGGACCTGCGGTGAGTGAGATCCTGCTCTTTCCCTGCGCCGTCGCTGCTGCTCTGGGTGTGCAGTGCGGCTCAGGGAGCACAGAGGGTGCCTGTGGCTGGCACGGGGCAGCAGGAGCTGCAGGAGCAGCCTGACCCACTGCCCGGCGTGTACAGGCTCCACCGGTGCGGCCCTGAGCAAACTGGGCTTGGCTCCTCCCCAGAGAGATGGAAGTCAGGCTGTGCCGGCCCTGCAGGCTGCTGGGAGCTGGCATGTGTGGGGAGATGCTCTGAGGGTGGAGACGGGGTGTGTGTAGACACCCAGCACTCCTCCTGGGTGATGTAACTCAGTGTCTGATCTCTGGGCATCCTCAGAAACGTTGATGTTTAATTCCAAAGTTTGTTAATTTATTTTATCCACGAAGATTATACAGCTTTATACCCTTCTTTCCTGTGTGTGTGCAGCTGTGCTGATGTGTCCTGGGCAGCCTGGTGTGTTTGAGCCTCGTGTCCCTTGTGTTCCTGCCCAGTCCCACGTTTTAGGTAGGGCCACTTAGAAGTTGTATCTGCTCCTTTGTGTTTTAGAGGGTTGTGTGCCAAGGGGCACTTTCACAGTGTGTTAACTCTATCTCATCCCAAAGCAGCAGGAGATATGTTTGTTAGCAGATCCATTTAGACAGTTGCATTCTCTGAAGGAAATAACTCTGCACTGTGTCTTTGGTACAGGTTTCCAGCATTTTGTTGTGTGACTTGCCCTCCTTGAGGTCCTTTCCAGCCTCAGCCATTCCATGACTCTGCCCCAGTCAAAGTGAGTGTTTCCTTTCTGTCCCTGTGGGTGCCTCAAGCTGTTGTTGCACACACACCACTGTACCTCTAGGAACTGAGACTAGGGGTGGTTATCCTAATGAAGGAAACATCAGCATCAATTTGACACCAGAGGAGCATATTTGTAAAGTCCCACTGAGACCTGCAAAAGTGCTCCCTTGGGGACAAGTGTGTTCATCTCTATCTTTGGGCCTGTGAAGCAGGAAGTGGGTAACGTGTCCTTCATGCACAGACTGTGCATGGATGGAGCTCTGCTTCTGATTTCTGGCAAAAGGGAGTGGCTGTGATTGCCAGCCGTTTCAGGTCAGGCATTTCATGATTAGGGATTGTAGACAACATCCTGTCCCAGAGTTTGTAAGGGTAGGTGACAAGGAGGGTGGAAAAACAGACCAGAACACACACCTGTATTCGGCATCACTGTCTTAAATAGAGGCCTGTGGGGTTAGGAGAAAACTGTTAGTAAAACATGAGGAGAGGGACCATTTCTGCTTTTTTGAAAGGGAGGAAAACTCCATGAAAAAACAGAGAATAAAGTCCTGAGAGTACCTCGTAAGAAGGATGAAGAATATAGGAGATCTGGAACTAGATATAAGGAACTAAACCAGAAGAAAGCTTTGAGTTTTATCAGCACCATCTTACTATGATTCAAAGATCTTGTTTGTATTAGTGTGATATTTCTTTAAAAAAAGGAAATCTCAGGCATACTTGATTCATTGAACACCTGGAAAGTAGCTGTGATAATGAAAAAGTCACCTCTTTGTTCTGGACAAAACACTGTCAGGATTTTGCCTGGTCCCCTTTCTCGTTGGTGCATAGAGGAATTCTATGAGGGAAATAATCTCTGATTTTTTTTTTCTGTGGATGAAAGAAATGATGGAAGAAAAGAAATGATGGAGGAAGCCCTCACTTCCAGACACTAGGCAAATATTTCCATATTATGTCCTACAATACTTTCCTTGAGTTCTGTGCACCTACTAATCAGATACTGCCAGGTTGTACTCGTGCCTTGGCTTGGTATCAAAGGATTTAATTTACCCTTTAGAGGGAATTTATTTTCCTTTTCTGAAAGACTTGCCAGTTAGTGTGGCCTGTGGAATCCAGTGGTTTTTGCAGTGTGCAGGGGTGGCCCTGTCAGGTGAGGCACAGCAGGTGCATTTCCAGTGCCCAGACCAACCCCCTTGGACTGAGGGCAGCCCCACTGCCGGTGGGTCTGTGCCCTGCTGGAGGCACAGCAAAGCCCTTCACGTCTGGGGCTGCTCATCGGGGTTTTCCCCTTCCTTCCTGTTGGGCTTTGCTGGTTGGTTGAGTGTGGCTTTGCAGACAAAACAAACCAATGTGGAAACGTTGGGCACATCTGCCTCAGTGTGTCCAGGAGAGAGAGGCCTGTGCTGTGAGGTCACTTGGATGTCACATTGTTGGGTATTTCCAGAGCACTGTGTTAGAGATGCCTTTGCTTTCCTCTGCACTCCCTGAAGTGCTCGACATGTTACTCATTTTGGTCAGGTCAGATTTTGAGTTTGTGAGTTGGGGTGGTGGGGTGGTGTTTGTTTTTGGTTTTTGGTTTATTTGGGTTTTTTAGTATGAAGGCTGATAAGAGCTTGGTCGGTGTTCTTTGGACTGAAAAGAAAGTGTTTACTTTGCAAGATCTGAATTGCAAATACACATTTGAAAGCAGGACTCCATGCAGGCAGATAACTAAATAGGTGTATGTAGGGGGGTTTTATATATAAGGTTTGTCAACTGCAGTATTTAGCAAGTTGAAAGTGAAACTTATTAGCTATCCCCCTTGCAATTGGTTTAGCCTGTTCCCTTCTAATAAAGTATTTCATGATATTAAATCTTTATATGGGATATCTTCCTTCCCTTGAAGTTTTAAGGTGGCTGAAGTAAGAAGTGATGTATTTGTTCCTCTCTGTGCCCTGCAGCTGGACAGCCCCAGGAAACAAGCAGGTGGTGGTTCCCCTGTCCCAGCTGCAGCAGTTCCCTTGCTAAGCTGCTGGATTTTAGTGGTATTTTAGTCTGGGAGGGTTAAGTCCTTAGTGTTCAGCCTCTCTGGGTGGACCTTACACTGTTCTCAGGGGTGGCATAGGAGGCAGGTGCAGCCTTTGGCTGCTCACCCACCCCCAGGGAGCCTGCAGAGCTCTCTGCTGGCCCTGGGGCAGCAGGGCTGGTGGGTCCCCGGCCCGCTGGTGGCACTGCTGTGCCCTGCAGGTGTGACCTGTCCCTGCCGCAGCGTTCCCATGGCCACACACAGCTCCCGGTGCTGCAGGACAGTTCCCTCCCTGTGCTGCGGCGCAGAGGGAGGAGCCCCGATCACAGGTGGGTGGTGCAGCCCTTGTATCATCCTGCCCAAAATTATTACAGACGTGTGGCCAGTCAGTTTGGTGCCGTTATGAGAAGTTTGTAGCCTGTCCTGTAGTTACAGATTTCCTGCAAAGCAGGTATTACTTGTTTATTGCTTATCTTTAACACCAAAGGTATGTGTTCAATCTACATTGATTTCTTCTGCTTCTGCCCCCACTTCGCTTTCTAGACTGTGATGGTTCCTTCATAGTAACTGAACTTTGACAAGAGGTGAATAAACTGGCTTGAATCCAAATGGCAAAGACTGCCCCACTGAGGCTTCCTCTGAGCTGGGCCTACAAACACAGGGCCCTGTGACCCTTGGAATGGCTGTGCTGGGAGCTGCAGGGTGCCCAGAGGGTCCAAGAGCCCGTCTGCTGGAATGTCAGGCTCATGCACCAGATCCCCAGTTCTACTGTGTTCCATCAGTCCTGTCTGCAGCAGGTGGGGAGCACAGTGTGGGTGTGCCCAGTGTGGGGCAAGCAGGTTAAACTGATGCAGAGCTGAAGGACCAGGCTTTGCTTTGCCTGTGGAGCTGTTTAAGTGCAGCTGTTTAAGGGAAGGTGGCTCATTCTGCCCTGCCTTTGTTGGTGTCTCGTTGGAGTCGGTGGTGGCGTTTTACAGGCAGCTTCTGGATGTTCTTCTGAAATTAGGACTGTATCTAGGACAGGTGAGAAATTAGAGGCACATTTTATTTCTGTATAGAATCATAGAATGAACTGGGTTTGAAGAGACCTCCAAGATCATCAAGTTCAAGCCTTGATCCAACCCCACTGTGATCACCAGCCCAGGGCACGGACTGATCACAGTAGGGTTGGGTCAAGATGTGGTAGATTCTCACAGTGGGATTGGGTCAAGACGTGGATTCTCACAGTGGGATTGGGTCAAGATGTGGTGGATTCTCACAGTGGGGTTGGGTCAAGACGTGGATTCTCACTCAGTGCCACGTCCAGTCTCACCTTAAACACCTTCAGGGATGGTGAATCCACCCCCTTTCTGGGCAGCCCATTCCAATGCCTGACCACCCTCTCTGTAAAGAATTTCTTCCTGATATCCAGCCTGGTAGAGCTTGAACCTGTGTCCCCTTGTCCTACTGCTGGTTGTCGGGGAGAAGAGACCAACCCCCACCTGATCCCTGGGCATATCCTTTGATGTAAGTAGGGAGTTTGTGACTCTTGGCGTGTTCACTGTGGGAGGGAAGGATGAAAAGCATTGGAAGGTGGCTGATATGACCAAGGCAAGGAAGTACATCTGTGGTGCTGTTTCCTGTTGCTTTGCTCAGCTCTGCTGCAGTGCCAGTGATGTCTGGGACGTCCCTGGTTCCCCAGGGTTGCTGGCTGGGAGGGTGCACGTGGTGTTTCCTCTGGACTTCTTTTTAAATCTCATGACCTAATTCATTCTACAATGCCTCTCTAAATACTGACCTTCCACTTAGAGGAGGGCCAATTTCTTTTTTAAGCCTTCCTACTGGCATGAGGAGATGGAGACAGGTGGTGAGCAGCCTTCCCCACCCTTGTTTATCCAGCTCTCACCAGACCCACGCTCCACCCTTGTGCCCCTGGAGCAAAAATTGGGGTTGGGGCTTAATCTGTGTACACTGATGCTTGTCTGGCAAAGCTGGAGGACAAGAAAGGTAATTCATTGAGTTTAGAAATAAAAGGCAGTGGAATGATTGAGGATAATTCACTTCAGTGATAGCTGAAGATAAAACTGAGAGGAGCAAACGGCCCTGGTGAGAGTGGAGTTGGGCTAAAGAGACCAGGGGAGCACAGCACGCCTGGAGGAGCTTGACAGTGGCCTGTCAGTGACAAGAGCTGGGAGGGGTGAGGTTCAGAAGGAAGCCTAAACAGCAAGGATAAATTGAGTAGGAACTAGAAGTGGGTTTAGTTTTGTTTTTTTTCTCAGGATCACCTTGGTTTTGTTTTATTTTGTTTTGTGAGTCATATGTGCAGAAACGGGACATTCTATAGAAAGTGGTAGAAGACTTTGGTCTTGGTGTTTTCTGTGGAGGGTCTCAGCAGAATGGGAACAAAAAGGGAAGCACACCTGATCTCTGGCCAGAGATTTGCCATACGAGAAACACCTGTGAACAGTTAAGATTTGCAGGCTCTCTGAGAACTGCTGCTCTTCCCCAGCAGGTGTTTCCACTTGTGATCCTCCATCTGCATGATGGCCACAGCCTTGGGTTGGTCAAGCAGGTGCTTACGACCTTTGTAGTGAATATTTCTGATTTGTGAGAGCTCTCCATCTGCTTCAGGGTAGTAAGGAGTAGCTGGAAAGCAGTGATCTCCTAAATAGTGCTAAAGAGTCGTTTCTGCAGTGGCTGGCACCTGCCCAGGGCTCTTGGACAGAGTGAAGTGAGGTGACCATCTTTTCCCCTGGGTTGCAATCCTCAGGGACACTGGCCAAAGTAATCCACAATCAGGTAAAAGAGTAGCATGGCAGGAAACTGGGTGATTGCAAGGCAGGATAAGTACATCTCTGGCACCTGGGAAATCAAATCTAGATCCAGACTGGTGGGAAAAACGCTGCTGCAAGAGCACATTCTAATAGCTAACATGGTAATGAGGGTTTTTTCTCACACTTCCTCATCTTTCACCTCTTTCACTGTATTTTAATAGTGCCTCAAGGCATAATTCCACCTCAGAAGTGAACAGCAAACTGGGAACGTTGCTGTTCTTCTGCAGCTCCTGTTAAACTGCAGCACAGCTTTCCTGGGCTCAGGTGAGAGGGGGGAATGGGGAGTATCTCCTAGGTGAGCTTAATAGTCATTAGGTGACTGAGGGAGGAGCAAATCCCACAAATGCATTATAGCTTGTCAGTTTGATATCTGTGGATTTTCCTGCGTAAGAAGCAGCTACAAAGGGTAAGGATAGTAATTGTTTGGGGTGTTGTATAAAATATTTCAGTAATAGCTATTTAACTTCCATGGGTCTGACTACATAAAGCCACTTTCTGCTTTGTTGCATGAGGTCGGAGCCAGATCTCTTCAGTGTATGTTTTATCATCTTCATTCATGCATTTGAATCATAATAAGTCTATCTCATTGGAAGTTGTACCTTAAAAACAAGTAAAACCACAGTTCTCTTCAAATGTGTGCTCATTCTTGAGTTAGGAGTCTCCTAGTCTGGGAATATGCCCCCTGTTTATTATAAACTGCCAGACACTGATGATCCACAATGCAGTCATTTCAAAGGATTTTTACTTACTGTCTTGACTGGTGTTAGATCAATAACACCTTGCTCCTGTGAATATTGTTTTTTCTGTGTTTTGATTGTTTCAAATCTGCAGTTCAGCTAAAGGAATTTGAAATTTTCAGAAAAGAGAAATGTTGAGACTTTTCTATGTGTGAACAATGGCACTCTGAATACCTTTGAAGTCAGTGAAAGCATTTCTCTGTAGAACTTGGGATTTTGGGATTCAAAAATAAAAAATACACTTTTAAAAATACATATTATTTGAAATACGTGTTTGATAAATCCCACACTGAAAGATGCTTAATCTGTGAGTACCTCTGTGCAAACAGTAGACTAAGGTGTTCTACCCTTCCTTCCAGTGTAAATAACTGTTAACTGTTCTCAGGGGGTAAACAAGAGAGCTGAACACCAGAGCTGCAGGAGGCAGGTGACACACCTGGGGTTTGTGGGCATTAGCTCAGGTGTTACCTGCTGTGTAGCATGAACTCTTTGGCCTCTGCAGAAGTGCTGGACTGCTGTGGGAGGTCTCTGAAAATAACCCGCTCTGGTAGGAAAGGCAGGTGAAACAAAAGCTGTGACTGCAAACAGGAGCTGAGAATCACCTCGTTCCTGGTGCTGGTGTCTGCAGCAGTAGCTGTACATGGAAAATATTCTCATGCAAGGCACTGCTGAGTTTGAAGGAGACTCGAAGGCAGAGTGAAAATGTGGAGAGACCTGTTCTGGTCTCTGCTTTTCAGAGGATTCCCCAGGTCATAAAGTGCTTCATTTGTACAGGTCGAGAAGTGAATTGACCTACTGCAGGTGCCTCTGCTCCAGACCCTTTCCATGGCCTGGCACTTGCACTTGATAAAGCTGCCCATGTTCTGGAGTCCCTCACAGAAGAGCTGACCATACAAACTCTGGAGTCAAGGGACTTTCTGCCCCTTCCCTTCATGCTCGGAGCAGGAAGCAGTTGTGTGGAAAGTCTCCTGATCTGTACACAAACAGCTGAGCTGGTGGGAGGGCAGCACCCATTGGAAAGTGTATTTGATGTGAGCTGGGACTTGCAACTTTGTGAGCAGCTGACCTGGACTCGAGTTCCAGACAAGGGTTCTGTTGAGACATTACCAGTATCACCCTGGGATAACAAATCTGCGTCTGGTATCCACTTTAAAATGGAAGTGACAGTTTGTAAAAGACTTTCAAATCTTCAGAGAAACACAAACAAACCCCCACCCACCCAAACAACCAACAAGTGGTTTCATGGCAGAATGTAAAAATTGGAACCAAGAAAATCTGAACTGGGAGAAGAGAAGCACAGTGTGCTTGGAAAGACAAGGTGCCAGCACTACTGGGAAACGTCCTATTGGTACAGATGTGTGTTTAAAGCAAAACAAGGTCCAATATCCCGTGCCCAGCTCAAGGAATGAGGAACACAGTTCCTCACAGTGCACACTGTTGCTGTTCAGTTTGATCAGTCTTCCTGAAGTGTGAAAGATGGGTATGAAGAAATCCTTCACCTGAAGCTGAAATGCTTTGGGGTGTATGTCAGGAAGAGTCCCGGGAGGTACAAATAAGTTTGGTGTATGGTTTTGGTTTGTTTTGGTTTTGTGTTTTTCCAAAACGCTGTTTGTAACCAGCATTTCTAAGGTGTGGTGTTTAGTCCATTCCCTGAACATTCACCTGTGCTCTGTGGAATGGGAGTGATGTTACCCTGGATCCCAGGCTGTGCCTGGAGCATTATTTGAAGAGCCAGTTGATTTTTGTACCTTGCAGACTGAAAACAAAGAGCACATTTCACTGCTCTGGCGTTGCTGTGCCAGCCCTGTCCATGTGTGCACTCCCAAAGCAAAAGGTGAATTGCTTTGGGAGTGCTTACCTTCATTTTTGCATATCCTTTCACAGGGGAGAAGGAAGGAAATGGACTTTGCTTCCAGGTAATAGTCACCTCTTGTATCTACAGTGGACATGGTCTGAGTGAGCGACCATCTCACACGCCAGTTCTGTTCTGGGCTGGAGCAGACCCATGAGGAACTGTTTGCACAGTAGGGAAGTTGACCTCAATTCCAAAAACAGAAAATCTGGGATGGAATTCTCCTTGATTCCTTTTATTTGATCTCTCGTTATCACTTGCCTATATCTAAGAATAGGAATGATGTGCACTGTAAAGTTTCAGTTCTATATCAAGCCTCTCTTTTCTGCTTAATAAAAAATTTACACTTGTCATGTTTGTAAAATAAGTTAAATACAATACGTGGGTTTTCAGGTGTTTTGCATTTGGTTGTTTTTATTGCCACTCTGTTTTAGCAATGTGTGTAAAACACCTTTCTCAGATTCTGGAGTTCCTTAATGGTTCCAGGTTTTAACCTTGCATAGTGCAGGCTTTCTAACATGGCAGATGGGTTCTGTAGGGAAAAGAAAAACAAAATCTGTTTATTTAAAAAGCAGTGTGTAGCAAATACATTGAGACTTCTCTTGTGTTTGATGGCTTAGCTTAGGAGGTTATCTGGGAGGGAGTGTTTGTACATTAAGAAAAAGTGCTTAGATTTGCTTCTCTTTCATTTTGGAATCTGATAATTGGAATTTTTAGATCTTGCAGTAGTGGGAGGCCTTTGCCATTGAAAGTAAGATGGAGTGAGAAGGAATGTGCTTTCTGCTCAGTACAGCTGTGGTTTTACTCTGCCATGTGCTGGGATGTTCCCTTTGGAGCAGGAGTGTCCTGTTGTGTCCCCTGAGCTGGTTATGGACGGCCCCTGCCACGGGTTGGTCCAGGAGGTCTGTGCTGGGCAGAGGGATGCACAGCTGTGTTCCTGCTGTTCCATCCCCTCCCTGTTCAGTGCTGTGGTCTGTGCTGGCCAGAGGGATGCACAGCTGTGTTCCTGCTGTCCCATCCCCTCCCTCAGTGTGTCTGTGCTGTGGTCTGAGCTGGCCAGAGGGATGCACAGCTGTGTTCCTGCTGTCCCATCCCCTCCCTCAGTGTGTCAGTGCTGTGGTCTGAGCTGGCCAGAGGGATGCACAGCTGTGTTCCTGCTGTTCCATCCCCTCCCTGTGTCTGTGCTGTGGTCTGAGCTGGCCAGAGGGATGCACAGCTGTGTTCCTGCTGTTCCATCCCCTCCCTGTGTCTGTGCTGTGGTCTGAGCTGGCCAGAGGGATGCACAGCTGTGTTTCTGCTGTTCCATCCCCTCCCTCCCTGTGTCTGTGCTCTGTGCTGGCCAGAGGGATGCACAGCTGTGTTCCTGCTGTTCTATCCCCTCTCTCCCTGTGTCAGTGCTGTGGTCTGTGCTGGCCAGAGGGATGCACAGCTGTGTTCCTGCTGTCCCTGTGCAGTGGGTGCTCAGTTAGGATGAGTATAAGCTGTGAGGTGTGGAAGGCAGCAGTGCTGTGCTCTCAGGGACAGGGCACTGGGGGTGAGGAGTTTGTCCTGCTGTCCCTGTCCCTGTGCAGTGGGTGCAGTTGATTGTACAGGGTGAGGTGTGGAAGGCAGCGGTGCTGTGCTCTCAGGGACAGGGCACTGGGGGTGAGGAGTTTGTCCTGCTGTCCCTGTGCCCCTCATGTGTGTGGGGCAGGACAGGACAGAGCTGCTGCCTCCTCTCCCCTGTCCTGCCCTGCTGCCCTTGGCATCCTCAGCCCACACCAGGCTGCTCCCACTGCTCCCAGTCAGCGCTGGGCCCAGACAGGAGTCACACCTGGATTCTGGTTTATTGGAGTGTCTCACAGCCCCTGACTCAGTTTAGCCGTGTAACCCTAATTAGATGTGGAATGTGGAGAATGCTGCTTTATTTTCCTGCACTAGAAGACAGTGAACTCTTAATTGCTTAGTTTGAATATTAAAACATTCCTCGTGCCTCAGGACTTTGCTTAAACCAAGTGAAGCTGTGAGAAATTAACGTAACTATCAATAAGTTTCTCCTGATGACCTCACTGTTCTATTTGTATTGATGTTCTCTTTCTTTTGTTTGGATTTGTGTGAATGGATGTTGCATTTATTTTTGTTTCTCTCTGTTATCCTCTAGGAGCGACGCCATTTAAAATGTTAAAGGCAGTTTTAAAAAAGAGCCGAGAGGGTGGAAAAGGGACCAAGAAAGACCCAGGTATGAATATCAATGTGATGTGTACTGTGGTGCCACCTCCAGCACGGCCCAGGGCCAGGGCTGCAGAGCCCTCAACTACAGAAATGCCTTTGAAACTACTTACTCATTACATTATAGAAAAAACCTGATTACTGATTATGGGGGATAGAATTTTGATTATGCATGTATTGGGCAAAAACAAATTTGAAAGAAATCTGGTGAAAAGTTATTAAGCTGGTTACCAAGATGCTATTATGTTCTAGTTTTTGCTTTAACTCCAGGTATTTTTGAAGGTAAAATTGATCATCAACAAATCTTACTTAAAATAAAATAAAGCTTATTTTACTATTGACTGTGAATTTAGTCAGCCACTGTTGACATGTGCCACCTTCCAGGGAGAGGGGTGACCAGAGCTCTGTGACAGTTCCCAAGGGCAGAGAGGCCCAGCAGGTGCCTGTGAGGAGGAGCAGGGGCTGGAGCTGGGGCTGGGGCTGGGGCTGGGGCTGGGGCTGGTGCTGGGGCTGGAGCTGGGGCTGGGGCTGGGGCTGGGGCTGGGGCTGGTGCTGGGGCTGGAGCTGGGGCAGGGGCTGGGGCAGGGGCTGGGGCTGGGGCTGGGGCTGGGGCTGGAGCTGGAGCTGGGGCTGGGGCTGGGGCTGGAGCTGGAGCTGGGGCTGGGGCTGGGGCTGGGGCTGGGGCTGGGGCTGGGGCTGGAGCTGGAGCTGGGGCTGGAGCTGGAGCTGGGGCTGGGGCTGGGGCTGGGGCTGGAGCTGGAGCTGGGGCTGGGGCTGGGGCTGGAGCTGGAGCTGGGGCTGGGGCTGGAGCTGGAGCTGGGGCTGGGGCTGGAGCTGGAGCTGGGGCTGGGGCTGGGGCTGGAGCTGAGGCTGGAGCTGGAGCTGGGGCTGGGGCTGGGGCTGGAGCTGGGGCTGGGGCTGGAGCTGGAGCTGGGGCTGGGGCTGGAGCTGGGGCTGGAGCTGGGGCTGGGGCTGGGACTGGGACTGGGGCTGGGACAGGGACAGGGACAGGGACAGGGACAGGCCCTGCCTGCTCTGTGCCACCTGTGCTCACTGCTGTCTTTGCTGCAGTGTCTGAGAAGCTCCTGGCCCTCAGTGAAAGTCACCTGTTCTTCACAGTCACATTTTAAACTTCAGACTGCTTGTGTAGACTCATAAATCTGATTTTCTGTTGTGTTAGATCCTAAATTACCCATAAGAGTGAATTTACACTCTTTGGCAAAATAGATTTCCTACTCCCAGAATAAATAAAAGTGAAACGAAATGCTTCTTCAAGAGATAAACCCCACTGTAATACAGCTGCCACATCCTTCTGTGTTGGAATCTTGTGGCCAGAGCAGTCCTGCCTTCTTGGCCAAGCAGGTTATGTTTGTGTCTTTCACTGCAGCTTTTAAGACTATACAGAGTTACACTGAGCCCTGCGAGTGGAGGGTATTTGCAGTGGGGTCTTTTGGACAAAGCTGTTCTGTGTTCATCTGGTGGGTAGTGTGTTCTTCAGGAAATGTTTGTGGTCCTGTGAAGTTTGCAGTGTGCCACAGCTGCCTCCCAAGGGACTGGGTGATGGGAGCTGTGCTGACCAGAGAAAACATGGAGAGGAGACCAGAGATGCACAGGAGTGATCACAGGGCAAGACTAAAGGCTGGCTGTTAATTTTGTGTGTGCTGCTGACTTGGAGTTACCAGCTGGAGTTGTTTAAACAGAGTGGGCTAAAATTCCTGTGGTGAGGCTTTCACTGGGACATTTTTCCTTAAAATACTTGGTGGAAATTGGTTAAAGCTCCAAAGGAAAATCGGGCTGTTTGGAACAGAGCTCCTCTGACCAGGCTTATGATTAAAATCTGGAGCTTGAAAAGTCTTTTTCCTCTAAGTCAGAAAGCACATTTTTTGTTTTAGGATCTCATGACATCTGTCTGGATTAATGTGTGCAAAAGAAAGGATTTTCTCTTTGTTTTTACAAACACAATGCCACTGTATTTGTGAACACTAAGGGGAGAGTTACAGCGTGGGAGGTTTTTGGTTTCATTTTGGTTTGGGGTTTTTGTGTTGTTTTTGTTTTGTTTTTTTTTCCGCCAGCAAAGCTTGAGAGTTTCATGTATTAATTGGATGTTATGGAAACCAAGTATTGGGAAAAACTGATGAGTAATGCCTGGATGGTGAGAGTAGGGAGGGGTGCAGGAGCTGCTTTTTAAAGGGAAGGAAGTAATTTATACAGTGGATCCCACAGATTGTGGGTTATTTTGTATTTGAAGATGGTGTGAAAAGTTTGAAAAGAAATGTGTGCATTCCATTCTGTATTACCCCCAGGACTTCTGTAATGCCATGTCCAGTTTAATGGCTTTCTCTTTTGCTCCAAAGGGCCTTCCAACTCTTTGGGCCACTTTAGAAAAGGTGTGAAGCAAGGCCAAGAACATTGGTGTTTGTAGAGCTTATTTTCTGCTTGCCCCTCTCTCTGGTCCTTGGACTCGAACCATGAGAAGTGGGAGGGGCTTTTTGGCTGTAGAATTGTCCCATTTCATGGCCCTTTGGGTCTGCAATGGCAGGAACAGCTCTGGAAATGTCTGAGTCCCTGGAGAGGGTGGAAATGCTCCCCAGCACTGGGAGCTGACCCCAGAGACAGGAGAGCTGGGGGGGAAACAGCCATCCCTTGAGGCCCCCCTGGATGGAGAGACTAATGCAGTAATAAATTTAGATGCTTCTCTCAGCTTTGTGGGCACGTGGACTTGATTTTTGCTGAGCAAGTTTTGGAAAAGTTTTCACTTTTTTAGAGCTTCTGAATGTGGGAGGAAGGAGATGGAGAGTGGCAGCTCCACGGGGCTGCCCTGAGCCCAACTGGGAAGACTGGCTGGGGTCTTTTTTTCGGTGTATTCCTGGTTTAGGGGTGATGCTGGGAAGGGAGAAGGCAGTAAAATCTGCCTGGGTTGTACTGGGAATCCTGGCCAGGGCAGGAGGGACACTGGGGCCGTGAGCTGCAGCTTGACCACAGTTCAGGGGCTGTTTCAGTGGGTCACATTGCAGGAGGTTTAGGCTAAACTGAAGCAGCTGTTTCTTAAACTGAAGTAACCCCAGTCATCCCATGGGTTGCATGAAAGGAATGCCTGGAAGTCTGTGTGTTTCAGATTCGAGTGGGATGATTCCTGTTTGACTGAATAGAACTTCCTGTTTGTGTGTTAACTCTATTTATTGGTTTTACAGCTGGTAGCCTTGTGGAACCACTTTAGAATAGGAATGGTGGGGTTTCTCCTGGATTGAAGGCACAGCTGTATTAAAAAGTCTGTAAAAGGGTTAAAGAACAAAAAGAAATCAGGACTGTATTTTTAACAATAGCTTGTGTGGGTGTTAATGTTAGAATTTCTCATTTGCCCTGAGATAAGGGCTGAAGAGCTGACACTGGGCATAGTGGGTTTGAAATCTGCCTGCTGAGCTTGGGCACTGCAGTTTTTAATATCTTTGTAAATTTAGAGTTCCCTTGAAAAGGAGGGTTGCAAGACTTGGTGTTGATGCTTGGGGAGAGAGGCTGATGTGCTGTGCTGGAAACGGGGAGAGTGTCTTTGTGGAAGCAGCTCCTGCCCTGGCCAAGTGCAGGGCTGTCCCCTGGGAATGTCACCTGGGGCAAAATGATGCCTTGGGCTGCACCAGGAGCAGTAACTGGAGAGAGGTGGTTGGGCTCAGGCCCTGCAGTTGCTTCAGTGAAAATTCTGCAGTTGTTTTGTTGAAGTAGTTCCTTCAGGTGTGGCTGGACAGGTAGGCTGGTGGCTGTTGCAGGGTTAGGGAAAATCAAAATGAAGCCAATTCAACATGTTCAAGCATGCATGTCCATAATTACCAGTGTGTCCAAACACACACACGTGGGCACGGGTGAAAGGAGCTGTGTTGGCAGCAAGTTGCTCATGGGCAGAGCAGCTGTTACAGACAGAGCTAATGGAATGTATCTCCAAAGGTGGGTTTGAGGACAGAGTGGTTGGGATCCCACTGAGATGTGTACCAGAGGAACAGAATTTCAAACAAAACAATGTTTTGACCAAACTTTGTCTGCATCCAGATTTTTTTCT
The DNA here is from genome assembly GCF_047495875.1 of Pithys albifrons albifrons. Lineage (NCBI taxonomy): Eukaryota > Metazoa > Chordata > Aves > Passeriformes > Thamnophilidae > Pithys > Pithys albifrons. The sequence continues at coordinate 493,821 of NC_092465.1, read as the reverse complement.
GGTGTTCTGCAGCATGAAGCAACCTGTCTTTACACCCCTTCAGACACAGTTATTCCATACAGCAGAAATGTCTGTCTGTAAGTTGATTTTCCTTTGGCTTGTCTTTCCTTCCATTATTGGTGTGCATACTTGGTAAAGGACAGAACCTGAGGGGGGAAAACCCACAGTCTGCACCTGTCACATTAAAGTAACAGAAAACTATTGTAGAACTGTTTGAAACTAAGCAGAAAGAGAGTAAACAGGAGGATTAGTTTGTGTGTCCCAGAAGTAATTGGTGGGTTTGGAGTGTCTCATGAACACTGAGCTGGAAGTGTCCAGCAGTTACTCTCCCAGGTTTCCCTTGTTTCTCAAGGTTTTCACTCAGACTCAGAAACAAAGTAAAAATGTGGTATTTTCTCCTCTTTGTGTCATTATTGTCATCCAATAAATATCTGCAGAGTTTCCAAGTCCTGCAGTGATTCCCTGGGAGGTGTCTCTGGTGTCACTGGGCCCTGTGACCTCTGCTGAGGGCACAAGTTCTCCTTCCTTGCTGTGCTAATGGACTTTATTTTCTGGATTTGAGATAATCTCAGCTCTGTCTATATTTATGTCCTGCTTTTCTCTCCACCTACCATGGGACTGTCTTGGTGCTCTCTCTGGGGTGTTGTTTTTGTAGTTGATTGAGGTTTGCTTGTTGTTCAGTCTCTTCCTTGAGGAGTTTAGGTTGCCCTCTGTAACCACTGGGAGATGTCCTGCCTCCCTCTGGCCTCTCTTGGAAGGAGTTGGCCTTTTTTATTTTAATGCAGCTCAGAAACGTTGTGTCTTAGTGTCAGTTACAGAAACCAAAGCCAGACAATGTCCCAGCTCAGGCTCAGCAGAGTTACCTGCAGGGCCTGCCTGTGTCTGTGAGGAGGTGACAGTGTAAGGGCTATACATGCTCAGCTTCAGAATGCAAACCAAAAGTGCTTCTTAATTGTCACTGCTTTAGAAGTTCTACTCAGCTGCTTATTCTTAAGTGCATTAAAATGCTTTAGGGGTAGGTTTGTATTAGTATTTCCTGTTGGGTTTTTGTACTGCCAGCTGCTTTCCCCTATATAATTATGTTTGTTTTCTTTCACTGTCCCAAAGTCAGCAGCTTGCCTGCATTTGGGAATCTGCCTTTTTTTTTTCACTTGCTAAGCAGAGGCTCGTTCAGTATAAAATAAGTGTAATGTACTTCAGTTTAAAAAGAGAAGAACATCCTGTACACGGAGTTGCTGCAGAACATGCTGGGTTATTTCAGATGGCTCTTTGGTAGCACGAGCATTGTCGGTGTGTTGACCCAGTATCAGCCTGAAGGCACACAGATAATGGCAGCATTGTGCCTGCTGTGCTCTGCTCCTCCTGCTCCAAATCCCAGCAGATGAACAGCAAATGTGGTCCATGCTGTGCGTGAAAACTTGCTTGGGGTCAGGAGGATTTAATGTGTAAGTAGTCGGGGTTTTAGGTTTCCAGCTTAAAGGCTTGAATGATGCTGATGTGGTGCTCAGATGAGAGGGGACAGATCATGTTTGTAATGTAGCACATAATGCTTTGGAGACTGTGAAGGAGCGAGGTGGGTGGGATGGTTTCTGAAATAAGAGTCATTGAAGTGCTTGTGTACTTGTATGCATTGGGCTTTTGGTCATTGCCTGCCTAAGCAGATCTCTTGAATTTGGTCTGCAAAAAGGGTCCATAGTAATAAATCTTTCTTGGACCTTGTTTGATCCAGGTCTGGTAGATCAGCCTTAAATTTTTACAGTACTCCTTGAGACCTGGTTTGCTTTGTGTAAGTATTTTTGACTTCAATATCAGTGTACAGAGTTTAGAGTGTTGGGACAGACTGAATGCTTTATTTCTACATTATGTTCTGTTGTAGATTGGAGTATTGGTAATTATTTTGTCTTGAGAAACATACTAAAAATGTCAGATGAAATCTGAATTTGAAATTTCTTCCCTTTTTTGTCACATCATCAGATACAATGAAGAAATTGAGATGGTAGTGTTCTTTTTTAAATATAAAATGTCTTTCCAAGGCTATGCTTGCTCGTAGGCTGTTCTGCCATTCCTGTCCTTCTCTCTCCCTTTCCCTTCAGCCAAGGCCCCTGTACCAGCCTGACCTGCAGCACTTGGAATGATAAACAGAAATGTGCTGAAATTCACTGACACTGGGTTTGGGGGTTTCATTGGTTTTTGCTCATGGCAGCTAAGCTGCTGCTCCCCAAACCCCCAGAGCTGCTGTGCAGAAGGGCCTGGCCTTTTCTAACCACCCGCAGTTTAATCCTTACTTCAGAAGGGGGTGTTTTGCCTTCCTGCAGCAGTGAGGGGCTGACTCAGCTGACCGGGGCTGTCTCCAGACGTGTTTGCACCCACCTGTCCTGCACGACCTCTCACCCAGGACCCAGCTGGGACCATCCAGGCTTTGTACCACTCTGGCAAATGGAAAGGCCATTAAATAAAACAAGTTTGCAATCTAAAAACAAATGTGCAAATTTAGTTGGCTTTTTCTGTCCAAACTCTCTATGATATTAGGCTTTGAATTTTGAGTGCAAAGGGACTTTGTGGGGCATAAAGACACATCCACTGTCTGGAACATTGAACTTGGACTGGAATACTTTCAAGTTTCAGTTTGACCTTTTTGTTGTTACTCTAAAAATATCTTGCAACAGAAGAAGCATTGTTTCATGCCTAAAATATGGAGCTGGTTTTGATTATTCTCTGTTGCTTTGCCCACTTTCTGCTGCTGTTGTCAGTTATTTAGGAGTTTAAACTTTTTGCTGAGCACTGTTTAATGTGGAGACTGTCTTTTCTCAGAAGGTAATTGCAGTGATGTATCCCATGTACATATAAACACCCCCTTGCCCCCCCCAAAATAAAGAGATCCCACCCATGAAGCACATGGAAATCACTTCAGTGGTCCAAATAACCCCTTCTCCAAAAATTGCTTGTTTCTTTAAGTAAGAGCTGCAAGAGAACATTAGTATTTTGTGTACTGAAACAGTAATCCAGAGTTCAGAAATAAATGCCAGAAAATGAGCAAATAATGTCAAGTACAAGCAGAGTTGGCAAAGGTTATCCATTTAAACCTTTTATTCTAATGTTGCCTGGGTTGTTTCTCTCTCAGTGCACTTCACTGCTTCCTTTACTCAGGCTGTAATGAGTTTTCTCCCCTTTCTGTGCTAGTTTCTCTCTTTTCCTGGTCTCTCCAGGGTCTCAAGAGCAGAAGAATTCAGCGTTGCTCGTGCCTGTGTTTTCCCTGCCAGGCCGTTCCCTGCCCCAGCAGGCTGGCTGGGCACTGCCCCCCTGGTGGTGGTGCCACTGGCTGCCCTGTCCTGGCTGGGCAGACTGGGGCCTGCCCTCTCCAGCACTGTGAGCACAGGCACACATGGAGGCTTTGCACTTCAAAGACACAGAACCTTTGAGGGTGGTGACCAGTGGCTGGCAGCTGAAGGGAGCGCCTTACACACCGTCCCTGAGCCCTCAGAGCTCTGGGGACACTTGCCTGTCGGTTCTATTGGGAGATCAGATGGGGCTGAGACATGGCAAACTGTTAGCAGTGTTCCAAAGTGCAGCATTGGCAGCTGTGACATGGCAGAGTTTGTCTGCTCCGGGCTTGGTTCCAGTTCATGCCGGAGGAATCTGCTCAGAGCTGCGTTCTCGTGTGTCTGGGGGATGTGGCTGGGCCCTTCACCCCGTGGGGATCCTTGGTCAGCAGCATCCTGCAGTGCTGGTGCTTGCTTTTGGTTTTTAAAGCATCTTCAGCAGAACTGCAGAATTTAGGATTTCTTCTGCTGCAGCACAATTCTGTATCAGATGTTTTTCTTGAGTGGGTTGAGTCTTCCATTTCACTTGAGTAGATAAGGGAGAAGGACAAGATGGGGTATCTCAGAAGGGCCTGTGGGGGGAATCCACAGAACATTGTCAGTTCCGTGGTTGCGCTCAGTATCCAGGCTCAGGGACTCTGCGTGTTCATTGTTTTGGCTGTTGCTGTTGTAAAGGTTGTGGTCCTATTCCTTCATGTTAAAATAACCTGAATTCCAACATCTGCACCGAACTCAGTTTGCACATATTTCAGTAAAGTATTTGGCATTCTGGTTTCTGAGCAACTTATATTGCATGAAAAATTAGGGGCACTTTATTATGTTTAATGCTGACATATGCACTGTAAAGGTTTTCATTGTTCAGTAGAATTAGTTTAATCTTAAAGTTCGAGTTCTCTTTTAGGATATTAAGCTCTACAAAACTATTAATGAGCCATCCTTGTATCTTTTGTGTCTAAAGCAAAAAAGCAGTTTGTTAATCAGATTATGCCTTTCAATTGCATCCCAAGGTGCAACCAAACTTGTATTTGATTTCCATTCTTCGAGCTTTTTGTGTGTGGTTTTTAAGGCTATTAAGTTGTTTCTGTGGTTACTTTGACCACTGAGTAAGAACTCCAGTGTTGAATGATGCTTATGAAAGCTTTTTGTTCAGAGACTACTTGGCAGTGGAAAATGTACAACTCAGAGGTTTAAAAAAAACGAAAGTGGGGTTTCACAGGACCTTTCCTTATGTGTTTGTTTGACACTGTTAACAAACTTTGAGAGGTCATTCTCCTTTTACTCCAGAATTGGCATCATGAGCTTTCCACTGGGGCAGGCACCAAGAATGTGATGTGATTTTACGGTATTGTTCTGGTAGCTAAAATATTTATGTTAGTAACCTTCAGGTTAGGAACAAATAATTCTGGGTTTCTTTGTTTATCGGTGTGTGGCCCCTTCTTATATTTGGGCCTCGTAACAAATTGCATCTGGACAGCTCTTTCTCCTGCCTTTCCTAGTATTGTTTCCCTCATGTCAGATTGCTGTTGGAAGCATAATGTGTTCCCTGGTGGATCCCACAGGCTGGGTGATCTGGGGTCTGTCCTGTCATGTTCGCACACCTGGGTATCTTTGGGGGAATCTTCCTGTAAGGTGGATGAAGTGCAGAGATTTGGTCATCAGCCCAATGTACACGAAGCAGGAAATGCAGGATTAGGATAAATAAAACCTACATGATCGATTTAGAGACTTGGGAAAGGCTGATCTAAAAATATAAAAAGCAGCAAGAGAGGAGACAATCAGCAAGGAAAGGTTCCCCTCTGTGGGTAACAGAGCAGGGATGGTGGCGAGGCCTGACCTCGGCAGGGCAGAGCTGGGCAGGGATGGGCAGGGCAGGGCAGGGCAGGAAACACTTGTGTGTCAGTGCAGCTCTGCTGTTTGTTTGGGCACGTCACTAATGGCTGACAACACTTTCTTTTGGCAGGTGACAGCTGCCCAGAGAGCGCCTCGCAGGCCGGAGCCACGTGTGCCCACGATGCAGCTTTGCCCCCTGGGCAGCCCCCCGGCCCCGAGGGCACCCCCAGGACCGGCGTGGTGGCCAAGGGAGTGTCCATGTCCAGCCCCGAGGGCACCCCCAGGACCGGCGTGGTGGCCAAGGGAGTGTCCATGTCCAGCCCCGAGGGCACCCCCAGGACCGGCGTGGTGGCCAAGGGAGTGTCCATGTCCAGCCCCGAGGGCACCCCCAGGACCGGCGTGGTGGCCAGGGGAGTGTCCATGTCCAGCCCCGAGGGCACCCCCAGGACCGGCGTGGTGGCCAAGGGAGTGTCCATGTCGCTGCCCTCCTCGCCCCTGCTGCCTCGCCAGCCGTGCCTCCTCCAGCCCAGGGCGAGCAAGAGGTCTCCAGGTAAAGGGAAACAATGAGCTGCTGGAACCTTCTGGGCACATTAACTCCCTTGTGGTGTCCATGCAGGAACACACCAAATCACACTGACCTTGGGCAGCAAGAGCCAGAGCAGGGCATGGGCCCAGGCAAAAAAAAGGGAATTGGTTATTAAATAGAGTATATGCTTTCATATGGCAAAAAATTACTCCAGCTGTTGTCACAAATACTTGTATTGAAATGTCTGAATATGATTAAATGCAGTTATTTATAATCAGTGTATCAGGTAGAGGACTGCTGCAAACCCCTTTGTTTATGCACGTTAGTGACTGTGTAAGAGTGGGTGTTGTGGCTTTTGCAGTTCATTTATTTCACTTCTGTCTCCAAACATAAATAGAGAAATTGCTGTAGAAGTGCCAAGGAAGTTGTTAATTTTCAGGGGTTGTGCCCTCAGTGGTGCCAGCGCAGTGGTGTGTGAGCCAGGCCAGATATGGGGCTCCACGGGCTCCTTTTATCAGCACTCTGTGCATAGAGATCATTCCAGCACAGCAGCAGCACTTGGGGCCACTGGGGCAGAGCTGGAGAGCCAAGTGACACTGTCCATGTTCCTGTTGCCTGTGGAGACCCTCAACAGGTTTGCCTTTATAAGATCTGGGAACAGAGAGCGTGGAAAGGTGGGTTTTGTCAGCACTGAGAAATGTCGTGGTTAACGACCCATTTTACATAAAATTAAAAAACAGGGCTCAAGGAATTACTGTGGGATAGCAAATACAGTTTGTAAAAAGTATTCTGGGTTTGACTTGCCTATCAATAGTTTTTCTTCTCCTTTCAAAATTTAAAAGTAACAATCTTTATGCTTAAATAATTTTGGTTTTGGCAGTTCACGTGAAAGTTTTGAGCCCAGAATGGTATTTGGATGTTTTGTCCCTTGCTACAAGTGATTTTTGTGCTAAACAACTTTAAAGGGTGGGTGAAGTCCTTGTAAAGAGGAAGGAGATGGGATTTTTGCCCAAGACATAAGTGAAGGTCAGGATCTAACTCTTAGTTTTGTTCCTGCTGGGACAGCCTGACTGCAGTCTGGGTGCCCCTGAGCTCATATTGTACCAACCTCCTGGTGCTGGGATTTCGTGCAGTGACACCTGTTTGTGAGGGAGTGGCTGCTGAGGGGTTCTCTTGCAGAAAATGCTGGACAGTTGATAAATCCTGAGTGAAAAGCCACATTCACTGTGGCTGCAAAGTCATTCCACTGTGATTCCCAGCCAAAGGAAAGGAGTTCTTCAGATGATGAAGGGCTGGGAATGCGTTGGCATTTCTGTGTCATTATTTTGAATGAAGACCTGAGCAGGCAGTGGGATGCTGACAGAAACATTCTCTGCTGCTCCTTTGAACAAACTATAACTTGTGGAAGGTGGTTTAATATCAATTAGCTGCCTTGCATCTGGGGCAAGAGTGGGAAAAAGATGACACTAATGTCCTGATTTCAAAGCTCTCTGTTTGGTAGCATGATAGCAAGTTGCAGATCTTTCAGGATGTGGTGAGTGAAAGAGGAAAGGACTGGGCTGTAGTGATGAAGTTATCTAACCAGTGGTAAGCAAAATTCTAATTTCAGCTACTTAGAGATGTGTTTTTCAGTGTCAGTAATATCATTAATATTTTCTGAAGTCTTTGTGTAATAGAGCAGAGGAAAAGTGCCCCTTGACATGTGGTCATTGGTTCTGCCTTTGGTTCTGCCCCTGCAGTCCCAGCAGGTTGATGGTCAGGTATATATCAGGTCTGTCTGTCTGTCTGTCTGTCTATCTATCTATCTATCTATCTATCTATCTATCTATCTAATCTATCATCTATCTCAGGTGATATCCTTGCATAGCTCATTTCCCTGGAATAGAATTCTATTTAGTGTCTGCTGGACTGAAGCAACACACTGTGTGTATTCTCACTGCTAATGATTAGAGCATGTACTCAGTGTGTGTTACCCAGGTGTTAATGAAGAGTTCTTCATAACTTTTTATTGAGTCTGAGTAGCTCTAGTTAAAAATTTTGCTCAGTAAATAGTCCAAGTTTTCTGACAGTGGGTTTCACTGGTATAAATTAAAAAATAAAAGTCATAGTTAACCAATACTTATTTGCACCAATATTCATGAAAACATCTGTATTTGAGGGCTGCATACTCAGGACATTCTTACTTTTCTAGGAAATTTATCTTCTCTGGCTGAGGTTTCTCTGCTCCTGCACCTCTGATGATATTATGTTTGTATGATCAGTGGATAAAAATAGTTTTTCCTGGTTAAATAATGTCCTAAAAGATGAATGGGAGAACGTTCTGCAGTAAGAAATGCACTCTAAAATGTTTTATGTTTTTGGGTAACTGGCATTGACATTCAGACTGTTTCACAGAATTAGACTCCAGTTGGTGATGTCTAGAGCAGAAAAATCTTAAGTGTAAATTAATTTAGTGACAAGTTCTTACTTGTCTTACTTGCTCTTACTGCTCTTCCTTTCATTGCCCTTCCTGCATTTTTCCAGTTTGTGCCTTCAAAGGTGCAATTCTGGGCTTGTTTTTTGTTCTGATGTCACCTCTGCTTGACTTTGCCCCCCCTGCACCACAAACATTTGCTGTTCCTTGTCATTTCTTTAAAATGTGTCAGCATTTTGAGTGGGACTGGAGCAAACTCATTCCTTCTGCTCATGCTTCATCCAGCTGCTGTCTGGTTATCCATCACATCAGACTTGGAAAACCAGCATTTTGGTTGCACCAAGGGTAATGTAGCTAATGATGAAAGGATGTTTTAAACTTAATTTTCTTATCTTTTTAGAATGTTGCGCACTCATAGATAGCTGGGGCTTGAAAGAATCTGTGACTGTTTTGTTAAGCAAAGGGTGTTGCAAACATTTGGAAAAGCCTAGTAAGGTCTGGTAGTTTGTCATTTAGCCATAGGACCTTATGAAAAGCAGCAACAACAGCAGACCAAATAGAAGGCCAGTTTGGAAATTTGCATTCTAGCAATATGTAAATCCAAACAGAGACTATTGTAATTTATAATTTTTAAATAATGGAAAAGTAGTTTTTCCCCTCCTCCCTGTCATTCACATTCTTACTGGTGTGAACACTTGCTAATTTTGGGGGTTATTTTACCCTCTAGGTTGCTTCAGGAGGGGTTGAGTTTCTCTTGTTTAATTAAAATTGCAGAGAAGACTGTTATGCTTGGAGTGATTGTCACTGTGGTGCACACCTGGAGTTTGCCATTCAGGTGGCTCTGGGAGAGGTGCCCTGTGGCCAGGTGTGCCCAGCCCGTGGGGGGACACTGTGTGACACTGCCCTGGGACTGGCACAGCAGGTGGAGCCTCTGCCTGTCAGCAGAGCCTGGAGAGCACCAGAGTGTCTGGCCCCACTTCAGCCTTCGGCGCTGCCCGTAACACGAGGGGAAGAGGAATTCTGTCTCTAATCACTGAGGAGCTGAAATTGCTGGCAGAGCAAAACTACTGCATCATTTGGAGTCAGAAACTTCGTTCATGGCAGAGTTCATTGAGGAGAAGGTGGTTAAAACAGCAGAAACAAACAGCACCAGGAAAAAGTTGTCAGCAGGACAGTGCTGGGAAGGGGAGCAGGACATGAAAACCTGTCCCAGTAAGTTGAGTTTCTTCTACAGTAAAGGTAGAAAGAGCATTGCTGGGATTGGTAATCTTACAGGTGAGCAGCTAATCCAGTGTTCGTGTTCTTAAAGGGGGAATAGTTGATTGTACTCTGGTTTAGGAGGGTCAAGTAAAAGAATGAAAACACTGATTTGTAAAGGATGTTCCAAAAAATGTGGTGGTGGAGTTTAAGGTGTGAGGGGAAAATGCTGCTGCTGCCCTTGAAGTAAATGTTTGCTGGCTTAAATTAATGATGCAATAATGCTTAACAGAGAAAGGGACAGCTTTCCTTTGAAATCAGGGAATTTCCACCAGTGAATGTCCGAGGTGACTGCTGGGAGAGTCTGCCTTAAATGTGCAACAGAACTTTGGTTAGTTTTGAAATCAAACTTCAGTTAAAGCTTCTAATTATTAAATTATCAGCATAGCTGATACTGGGCTCGGTCAGAGAAGCGGTTTCCTCTCAGCTGCAGGTCTGTGCCCTGCCCTTGGGAGCCCTGGGAGCTGCTCCTCCTGCAGGCAGGAACCTGGCCAAGGACCAAAGTAACTCCATGGGACAGTCCCAGGGTCAGAACAGCTCCAGACCCACTTGCTGCTGATGGGAGAGGGATGCACAAGTTACAATAGTCTTTTTAAAAATCGGCCCTTACACAGCCAGGAGAGCATTAAGAACTACTAGGGAAACAATAGATGATTTTAAAAAAGTATCATTATGGAATTGTATAAATCTGTAGTTTGTCCTCCTTGGGGGAAGACTGGTGTAACTGGTGATAGCAGCTTTAAACATCTGCAGGAGCTGTAGGAAAGAGCTGGAATGGCTCAGGAATGACTGGCAGTGTGGAATGGTGCTGAAGGGGAAATTTAAATAGACTGCACTGGTATTTGTCTGCCTGGAAGAAAGACAGCTGCAGGGAAAAGGAGACAGTGCAGTTGTGGTGTGAGGCAGTGTTGGGTTAACCTGCAGAGGGTGCAGGGTGTGAAACGAGGGCCAGGGTGACTTGTTGGAGGAAAATCCATCTAGAACTCCTAAACAGCAGATGACCACTTCTGCCTCGGGGAGCGATAAGGCCCTAAGAGCAGTCACGGGAGCCTGCCAGGGGCTGGCTTGCCTTGCTCAGATTCCTTTCTGCCGTTTGCTGGTGACAAAGCTGTGTCCCTGCCAGGGGCTGGCTTGCCTTGCTTGGATTCCTCTCTGCCGTTTGCTGGTGACAAAGCTGTGTCCCTGCCAGGGGCTGTCTTCCCTTGCTCGGATTCCTCTCTGCCGTTTGCTGGTGACAAAGCTGTGTCCCTGCCAGGGGCTGGCTTCCCTTGCTTGGATTCCTCTCTGCCGTTTGCTGGTGACAAAGCTGTGTCCCTGCCAGGGGCTGTCTTCCCTTGCTCGGATTCCTCTCTGCCGTTTGCTGGTGACAAAGCTGTGTCCCTGCCAGGGGCTGGCTTCCCTTGCTCAGATTCCTCTCTGCCGTTTGCTGGTGACAAAGCTGTGTCCCTGCCAGGGGCTGGCTTCCCTTGCTTGGATTCCTCTCTGCCGTTTGCTGGTGACAAAGCTGTGTCCCAGATGAACCTTCCATCAGACCTCATTCAGCCATCTCACACGTGTGGGAAAGAGCTTCTGTTGTGCAGGGACAGTTCATATTTACATGGGTTCTTTTTCATCCAGGGATTAATTCATGTGTCCTGTTCTAGATTAGTGCATGAAAATAAACAGACCATGAATTCCCCTGCTTGCTGGAATATTGTCTGTCAGATTTGCAAGTACTATAAGTCACTTCCACAGCAGTTTGTGAGGAAGAAAATTCAATAAAGCGCCTTCTCCACAGCTTAAAGTATGAGTATTAAAATCACATTCCAAAGATCTTTCCATTTTGAGCTGGTTTTACATGACTGCTCCATGTTGTTCTGATCCTTTGAGAGTGATTGCTTTGTGTTGTTCAGTTTTGATACATTTCATTATACTTACGGTTACAAATGACAGGTGGGACTGTTGTCTCCTGAGAGGATGTGAATTCGTTTCAAAGGAGTGTGGTTTTGGGTGTTTCCAGCAGGGACAATGCCCTTTGGTTTTGGTAGTAGTGTTGGAAGAGCCCCCTCTGCTGATGGTCAGTTCTGAGCTGGTGGCACAAGAAATGGAGTCAACTCAAGACTCTCTGCTAGAGATACAAACATGTTCATACGTGAGTGACATTTCTGAGCTCAGAAATTGGGTTATCGCCACGTTCCCATATTGCACTTGTAGATGGAAGTCTGAAAGAGCAGGTGGGTCCACCCAGATCGTTCTAGGGGAGCGATGCCCTGGGATGGGGCAGCCAGGCCCTCCCAACTCTGTGGCAGTGTGACCCTGGGGGCCTGAGGCCAAGGAGCAGAGACATGCAACTTCTCTTTCAAAGCAGTCGTCAGCCTTAGAGTGCTCAGGAAAATGAGCAAGAAATCAATGTAGTTTGTAGAGCCTTAATGTAGCATTTGAGGCTGCTGCCAGAAGGAAAGATGGGATGCTCTGTGTAGCTGAAATGTCATCTCCTAAGTACACTGTGGGGTTTTAATAAACAAAGTGTGGGATACCTGGGAGGCCTTTGGAGCACCCTTGAATTCTGAGCCAAGGAGAAGGATGCTGTTTGGAGACCCAGACTGCAGACAGGAGAGCCCCTGTACCAGAGGCCGTGTGTGCAGTTGGCATCAGCTGGCCCAGAGTTCCCTGGAGGGGCTTCGCCCTGTTCGGGTGGGTAGTGCAGACCAGGAGGAGGAGCAGTGGGAGCCAGAGGTGCAGTCCTGAGTTACACAGCAGCAGGGAGGAGGAGGGGATGGAGGCCAGCCTGCTGGAGTTGCCTGCAGCTTACACACCGCGTACGGCGGGTTTCTTCTCCAGCAGGCCCAGAGGGTGCAGCGGCTCACTGCTCTGTAGGACAGCAGCTGCTGTAAGAAGTCATTCCTCTGCTTTTCCTGCATCAGAGCATACAGGACACAGGAAACTTGTGGTCCATCTGGGAAAAGTTGGATCCACTGGGTTCATTCCGTTGCAGGTCCGGTGAGGAAGCCCAAGTATGTGGAGAGCCCACGAGTGCCTGGCGAGGCAGCGGTGCCGCTGCGGAGGGGCACAGAGCCAGGAGAGCCCAGTGCCAGCGGTGAGTGTGGGCAGGGAGCACCAGGGAGCCCTCTGGGGACTGGGGGGACTGCACTGCAGGCTGTCTGTGACACTGAGGCACCAGGAGCCCTCTGGGGACTGGGGTGACTGCACTGCAGGCTGTGTGTGACACTGAGGCACCAGGGAGCCCTCTGGGGACTGGGGGGACTGCACTGCAGGCTGTCTGTGACACTGAGGCACCAGGAGCCCTCTGGGGACTGGGGTGACTGCACTGCAGGCTGTCTGTGACACTGAGGCACCAGGGAGCCCTCTGGGGACTGGGGTGACTGCACTGCAGGCTGTGTGTGACACTGAGGCACCAGGGAGCCCTCTGGGGACTGGGGTGACTGCACTGCAGGCTGTCTGTGACACTGAGGCACCAGGAGCCCTCTGGGGACTGGGGTGACTGCACTGCAGGCTGTGTGTGACACTGAGGCACCAGGGAGCCCTCTGGGGACTGGGGTGACTGCACTGCAGGCTGTGTGTGACACTGAGGCACCAGGGAGCTCCCTGGGGACTGGGGTGACTGCACTGCAGGCTGTGTGTGACACTGAGGCACCAGGAGCCCTCTGGGGACTGGGGGGACTGCACTGCAGGCTGTCTGTGGCAGGGAGGAGGTACCTGCCATTGCACCTACATTATCTTTATAACCTCAGTTCTTGGGGCTGGTTGTTTAAAGGAAACTACAGTAAAAGCCACTGTTTTCTTTCAGAAAAGGCCCTAATTTTGGATTCTTAGTAACAAATATAAAGCTAGTTATAATTGTCTTCACTAGGGGTGTGACACAGTGTAGTTACTCTGGTCCCTCTTGTGCCTTCATCTTCACAGCCTTTGTAGTGCTGGCATTAAAGGTTTTGGTGCAGCTGGGAGAGCACAACGTTCTCAGCCCCCTGATGTAAAGGTGACTGTGCTGTGATGCTCCTCTCACAGAGCTGTGCTCCTGGGCAGACTGCTGGGGTCAGCACCAGCCTCTGCTGTGAAGGACTGAGCAGTGCTTGTTGGGTTGAACACCTCGGGCTCCTGGCTTTGGTCTCAGTTATTGACTGAATTTGGTACCATGCCCAACATTTACTCAGACTTGCCAAGGTTATAATTTAAATATAATTGTAATAATAGGTGTTGATTTCACAAACTCTGTGACTTCCAGCATCGTGATTTTAGGATTTGTTGTAAACCTTAAAATGACAATTTTATAAAGCAAATATATTTTCCAGTCAGATACTTGAAGGCCTGTCAATTTGTGAAAATTCCAAGATAAAAAATCTTTTGCTATTTGGTTTTGTAGATGTCTTCCTTTCAGGATTAAGTGAGAATCAGAAGATTCAATCTTGCAGAGTAAAGCCTGTGCTGTTTGGGAAGTGGCTGTGCAGGTGCTCCTGGTTCCTGCCAGCCACTGGTTCCCAGAGTGGGAGGATGGTGCTCCTTATTCAATTAGCTGTTTATACCTGAGGATGGGAGAGGCCTGCATTTTTTTAATGGACAAAAGAAATGAATGCTGTGCCAGAGCAGATGGTCACAGGTTGGTGTGTGATGCCAAACCCCTGCAGCTGAAGAAGGAAAGTGGCTTGTTGTGAGATTTCATTAGCCAGAGATGTTTGCCATGGGCACAGCTGTGCTTGGCTGCTTCTGGTGGAGGTGGCCTCGTCCTGAACTTCATCTTGTTCTATCAGTTGGGTGCCAGAAGACATTTCCAAGCACTGCACTGATAAAATTAAGCATCTCTGCAGCCAGAGGAGCTGGGATGTTTAGAACTGGCATGGCATCCCTTACATAGCAAGCAAACCAGAAATGTGTGGTGTTACTCGTAGTGTTAACTGAGATTACAGAACATCTGTGTTATGAACCTCCACTTTTCACATGTTAACGTCACAGCAACAGAATCTCAGCCTGCCACTAAGCTTTGATAGCACTGAGCTCAGTGCTGCTGGTGGGAGAACCATCATGTTACATCAGTCAGTCCAGGGGTGAACTGGGTGCACTAAACCCTTTCTGTTTGGCTGGCAGGGTGGGTTGTAACTCCCCCAGATCTGTGCAGATACACAGAGGATCCAAGACCCACCAGCAATTAAAAGTTTAATGGATAATTTGGTTGTATTCTTTCTACCCCTTTTAACAGTTTCCAAATACAGGGCTCTAATCTTGACCAACTTTTCTCTCTCCCCTCCAAAGCAAAGCCTGACAAAGACTCAAGCTGTTCTCCTGCAGCACAAGAATTGATGACAAGATTGGGGTTTTTACTGGGGGAAGGGATCCCAACTTCTGCTCACATGGAAGAGAAAAATGAAGTTATGGTAGGTATAATAATAGATTTGTACTTTAATTTTAGCAAGTGTTTTTTTTAAGAATGCAAGATCAACTCACAATTTCAAAACAAACAAACTGAATAGACTCCTCATAATTTCTAGAAGTTAAATCTAGTTCTGTGAATGTGAATAGCTTCTGGAGTTCTCTCTACCTTACTTTAGTATTTAGAAGGAACTTTTTTCCTTCTGTTTTCAGTAATTTCTGAGGATGCAAAATGTCAGTGTTGTGTTAAAATGGGAGCATGCCTGGGGGAGGGTGCGTTTGTTTTTTCCTGGGAAGTTCCTGTCAGTCTGGCAGCCTTTCTGTGTCACTGGGATAGAGGGATTGGAGAGGAGCAAGCAGCTCCCTGCCATGTGAAAATCACCAGAACTTCACGGTCACTGGCAGCCTCTGCTCCTTTCCCTTACTGCATCAGCTTTTAGTCCTGGTCCTCATAAATCTTAGAGCATCAGTTTGGGTTTCAGTGACAGTGAAATGTAGATCCTACTGCAGTTCTAGTGTTTTTACCCAAGGAATAACCACAGGGCACAGAGGGGAGGGATATCCAGGAAAATGTTTGATAGAGAAGAAATCTGCCTCACTGCAGCTCTTCCACTGAGCTGGGAAATTCTCTTTTTTAGTTCAGAGGTCACTTTTTAAGAGTAGTATGAAAGGTTAAGATGCCCCATCTAGACAAAGCTTTCACTTGTCAAAGTTTTTCCCTGCAAAACGGACTCTTTGCTTTGCCCTGGCTGTGCCTCCCCCAGAGGGGTGCAGTCCTCGGCCGGGCAGTGCCCTGTGCTGTGACTGAGTGTCCTGCTCTCCCCTGGCAGTGCCCAGTGCCCAGCCGAGGCGTGAGCCCCTGCTCCACCCTGACCAGCAGCACGACGTCGCCCAGCACCGACAGCCCCTGCTCCACCCTGGCCAGCGGCGCGGGCAGAGCCGCGGGCAGGGGCAGCCCCTGCGGCACCGTCAGCACCCCCAGCTCCACCCTGGAGAGCAAGGACAGCGGCATCATAGGTGAGCACAGCCCTGCGGGGACAGGGGGCACTGTCCTCGGGGCTGGACGGCCTGAACGGGGCCTCGTGGCCTCGGGCTGGGTCCTGCTCTGTCCTGTGTCAGACCCTCTGCTGGGCAGGTCAGACACTGCTCTTGGCTGGAACAGGTGCTCACTTGCAGTTGCTGGGTGTGCATTTCTCTTCTTTTATTTTCCTGGTGCAGTTCTAATTTCTCCACATTTTCCTTTAAAATAATGAAATTCCTCTGCTTTTCTCAATTTCCTATTTTTTCTGCCTTTTTCCATTATATGGGTCTCCCCAGTCCTTCTCTTAAAGTGAAGTGCAGCAGAGCTTGAAGCTGGTTTAATTTCCAGCTGAGGAAACAATAACTGGTGTGACTTCTTTTGAGAATCAAATCAAGCTTTTTTAAAATAATGCAGACTTTTGAGTAATTAGCTGGAAAATGAAGCTGAAATGGGGCATCGTGGAAGAGGTGCAGCTGTGTGATCCTCCACTGAGCGATGGCTGAGCTGAAGGCAGAGGTGCATCTCCTGTGGGGAGCTGGGGATCACCAGGCAGCCACCCTCACAGCCCAGCTCTTACACAGCTCCTTGTAGCAACTGGATGAGTATTCCAGTCAGTCTGTTCAATGCTGAAGAAAATATTAAGCTCTTTTTCTGCCTCATTCGTGCCATCTGCCCTGTTTCTGCTCCCTGCCCCAGTGGGTCTCTGTCTGTACCACTGCCTGACAGCTTTAATGTTGTTTTCTGGAAGGTCAGACTGAGATGTTAAAAGCACTTTTTTCATATTGTTACAAACTGGTGTAGGAAGGTTTATTCTTCTTTATTGTTACGGTCTTTTTTTCAATGCTGATTCTTTAACCAAGTGATTCCTTTTAAAGCTGGTTTTTAACAGCTGTTAGGCTTGCCAACAAAAAGCTCAGAATGCCCCCTAATGCAGTGCTTGCTCAGTGCACAAAAGTGGGCCCTTGGTTTTATTTGAGTCCAACTGCTTGACTGAATTTAGAGAGGCTGAAGAATGGAAGCAGTTCTAAAACTGAAATGCTTGAATTTGACAAAGTAACCTTAAGACATGTCATTGTCTCTGACTGTGAATTTAGTGTTTGGAGAAGGAATTCCAAGTGCAAGTGGTCTCTCCCTGAATGCTGCCATGATGATCATTCTGGTAACACTTCACTCTGATTTTATAGATGCTCCTGCATTTTATTATGGAGTGAAGTAATTAATAGTCATAAATAATGATATAAATTATTGTTACTGATCAGTTACCCTAAAAGAAATGTTTGTCATTTGTCAAGAGACTCTTTTGTATAGAACTTCATTGCTTCAGTTTAAGAAAATGATTCTGTGAACTTGTTCCATAGCAGATTGTTATGTCACTTTTGAGACAGTGTGAACATCTTGATGTAAATGAAAGGGTATATCAGAATTGTTGCTCTTGGGAAAAGAGCACAAATGTAGATACTGTATGAACCTGCTACTGAGGCTTTACAACCTTGAAATAGTTCAAGAGTATGTCCATGTTCTAAATAAGGTCAGAACCAGCCTCGTGTTTGTTTAAAATAATGTATTGGCATGACAGCTACATCATCTTTTATAACCTTGTAAGTACTAATATTTTAAAGAAAATATTTTAGAATGCAGTGATAAAAGTTGCTTATTGAACTACTGAAAAGGAAGGAGTTTCAAAAATACACATGAAAATAAGTCCTTTATTATGCAGGGAGAAGAGAGGATGGTGAAGTTGTGAGGTGTGTGAGAGCAGAGAGGAGAAAACTGCTCGAGCAGGGGGGAACTCCTGTGCAGCTCCTTCAGGCAGTGTGTGGTTCGTGGTTGGGACCCACAGGCAGATCACCTGCTGCTGCTCCGTGAGCTGTGGCTCCTGTCTGGGGTTCAGGGAGCGTTTGAACACCCTCTGGCCACCCATGGCAGCCCCCCTTGCATCTCTGCAGGGATGAAACCCAGAAGGGAAGGAAGAGGCTTCTCTCTGATAAGTGACCTGGGCTTTTGTTTTTTATATACAAGTGTGTCTGCATTCAGGTTTGGTTTTAGCAGCAAAGTGCATTTTAAACTGTGTTTCACAAGTGTATGTTTTCTGATGTCTTTGACAGCCTTCCTCCAGCCATGAAAGTGTCTTGCTCTTTCATGCTGCTTACGGGGGCTTCCTTTGTATTTCTGTTCCCACTGTGTTTTCTGGGCCAGCAGACTGATGGGAAATCTGCCTTTTCTCCCTGTCCCTCTTTTTAGTTATGGTTCAGGTTTCCTTTAATTTTCCAGTGGTTACTGCTGTAGCTGAATCCTTCTTTGCTTCCATTGAGTTTGACATAATGGTAGTGGAGGCAGGTTTTAATCTTCAGCAGTGAGCCGAGTAGGAGCAGATTGGGCTGCTGGGCAAACTGTGAGCCTTGCTGGGTCCCTGCCCCTGGTCAGTACCAGCACTCAGGCAACAGGTTTCCTGAGGCTCATCTCACTCCAGCAGGAATCAGAGGTTTAAAGATTTCATAGTTCAGAAGGAGCCAAATATTTTTGACACAGTCTTCAGGAAGTATTGAGAAATTATTTGTAAATGTTTTCTGGTTGGTTTATGGTGACATCAGAAACTCCCCCATCCAAAAAGCCTTGATTTGAGCCTCTGATTTACTTTATACTGCAGCACACTGAAATACTTAAAAAAACTAAATCAGTATGTTTAATATCATCTGAAATTTTGTTAATGTACTCTGCTGGTTCTGATCCATTGTGCATCTGGCCTTGTTTGTTCTTGTGACAGTGAAGGGTAGTAGTAGCTAAGAAAGAAGCAGTAAATAGCTCGTTTGCTGGAAAGTGTCTGTCCAGATGAGTTTGCCATGTATGTGAGTGCAGGCTGATTGTCATCCTAATGTAATTATGTGTTTGAGGTGAGACTGACCTGAACAACACTGAATTTTTATCATTTATGCCTCACAATGCTGTGTGAGAATGACATTCTAACACGTGTGTGCCATGTTCCTCTGGTGTGTCCTTCAGCTGGGTTCTTTGCTCTCTTTCAGCCACTATAACAAGTTCATCAGAAAATGATGATCGTAGTGGATCCAGTTTGGAATGGAGCAAGGATGGGAGTCTCAGGGCTGGAAAACATCATGGCATCAGTCGTGATCGAAGAACAGATAATTGCTCTCCAGTTGCAGAAGAGGAGGCCATTGGATCTGCTGAGAATTTGCCAAAAGAAGTACCAACAGGAGAGGGTCCCCTTCCTTATGCTCAGAGTTCTGCCTCTTTAGTAATGCCTCGTCCCAACTCTGTTGCAGGTAAAGTGCTGAGGCAGAAAACAAGGATGTCTTTAATGGTAGGACATTTCTGTTGAATCTTTGTGTAGAGTTACGTTGTTAGTATGAAAGTGTCTCTGTAGGATGAAAAGAAAGAAGACTCTGAACTGAATAGATGATCATTACTGAAATTGTTTAAAGTTGTCGTCCAGAGGACTGTCACAGTGCTTTCTAGTAGGTATTGGTTGGGTCAGGACTTGGAAAATCCATCTGTTGTCCCAGGACTCTATTTGGGGTCAGGTGGTGGATTAGCAGGTAATACCTGAACCTGGTCCTGACAATTCTGACCTCGCTGAGGTGGTTGTTCTCCCAGTGAAAAAGGAAACTCTTAATGTGAGAACTGCTGGCAGAATGAGGAAGTTAAGGCAGATGTGAGAGCCACCTAAATGGGGAAAACCCAACTAAATCTTCAGTGAACTTGATTGAAAAGCATTTTGTAAATGTTATGACATGATTGACTTTGCTGCCATTGTCTGGTAAAACTTCTCTGTAAGTATCATGTAGAGGAAGAACTGTAATAAATAATAATGCTCTTTGTAACTTATGTGGGGAGAAGAATAATCTTTAATCCTTTAATACTCCAGCAACGAGTTCAACCAAACTGGAAGATCTGAGTTACTTGGATGGACAGAGAAACACTCCCTTACGCACGTCAATTCGCTTGCCGTGGCACAGCACGGGCGGAGGGAGAGCACAGCAGGAAGGTAATGGCACGGGGACAGGAGCTGCACCTCTGGCACAGCCCCTGGCACAGCATGGACAGAGGGAGAGCACAGCAGGAGGGAGCTGCACCTCTGGCACAGCCCCTGGCACAGCATGGACAGAGGGAGAGCACAGCAGGAGGGAGCTGCACCTCTGGCACAGCCCCTGGCACAGCATGGACAGAGGGAGAGCACAGCAGGAGGGAGCTGCACCTCTGGCACAGCCCCTGGCACAGCATGGACAGAGGGAGAGCACAGCAGGAGGGAGCTGCACCTCTGGCACAGCCCCTGGCACAGCATGGACAGAGGGAGAGCACAGCAGGAGGGAGCTGCACCTCTGGCACAGCCCCTGGCACAGCATGGACAGAGGGAGAGCACAGCAGGAAGGAGCTGCACCTCCTGGCACAGCCCCTGGGTGCTGGTGTCATGTGCGTGGGCTGAGGTCTTTGAGAGCAGCCCCTGCAGAGTGCCCCTGGCACAGCACTCTGTGTGCCTGCAGATAAGGTGCTTGCTGGCACTTCTTCTGCACCATGCTGTGGTTCAGAGTTTGAGTGCCTCTGCATGCCACAGCCAATGACAGTTAAAAGCAGAAAAATTTAAGTAAACTCCTGGTAAAACTGGTCTTGAGTTCCTGTGTAGACACTATACTGTCCTCTTTCACTTACAGCTTTTCATAGTCGTAGATTGATGCTGAAACAGCATTTGTGTAACAATAGATTTGGGTAATGAATCTGAGGAGCATTTTATTAGTGAACATTATCATTGCCACAAATTTTAATGTATTTTGTGCAATTGAACCCAAATTTTTCTCTAAGTCATGAGGTGTTTGCCAGATACATAGGTCAAAGTAATCAAATGTGTAACTTCTGATCTTGTGACTTCAAAAGTATGAAAATCAGGGTAGTAATTTTTTTAAATATTACTTTAAAAAGGGGCTTTTTAAAGCAGAAATATTTATTTATTCTCTGTACCTTTCTCTGTTTCTCTGTAAGTGTCTTCACAATCTGAAGACCTATCACTGAGATACTCAGCAACACAGTTCACTCCAAACTGAAGAATATGTGGCACTTCCCCATTTATAGAATTATTAATGCATTTTTAAGAAAAGTTTTTGGATCTGCAGCTTACTAAATCAAGTTCAATTGTAAAAAAATCATCAAATTACACTTGTAGCTTCTTACCTGTGCAGTTTAATTAATGCAGTAATTACAGAGATGACCTGAACCGAGCAGATCAGTCTGTTGTTTTCACGATGGAGGCTCTAAAGAGTCAGATTGTGACCGACAGGGACAAGGGCACTGAATGCCCTTCGCTTCTGAAACTGCTGTTTGGTTGGATGCCAAGCCTCTCCTGACAAACCTTCCTCTCTGCCACCTCTTTCCAGCTCGGTTCATCCCCTACAAGCCCCAGGACATTCTGCTGAAGCCGCTGCTGTTTGAGGTGCCAAGCATAACCACAGACTCGGTGTTTGTTGGAAGAGAGTGGCTGTTCCAGGCCATTGAGGAAAAGCTGCAGAGTCCTGACCCAGCAGGGAGCAGGGGAGTGGTCATCACTGGCAATGTGGGATTTGGGAAAACTGCCATCATCTCTCGGCTGGTGGCACTCAGCTGCCATGGAAGTCGCATGAGGCAAATAGCTTCCAACAGCCCTAATTCATCCCCCAAAGGTGGGTTCTGTTCCTTGTTTGGGTTAGTGGGCTGCCATGACACAGTGAGGGCTCAGCTCATCAGAGAGGGGGTGGCATAAGGAGTGTGCAGGATCTGTCCCTGTGCCAGGCAGGGTGTACCCCAGACTCTGAGATGTGACTGCAGTAGCTTTGTCTCCAACAAGTCTGGAAAGGGAGCAGTGACTGTTCCTTTACTTCTGTGTCCCACGTGCTCTCCATAGAGTTTCTGTAGAGGTGAGAATAAGGCTGTGGGGAAACCCCTTCTGTGTTCTGCTGGGACCCATAGCATCCTGTCACCAGACCAGTCCAGTGCCTGCATTAACTGGAAGGCTGGTGAGGCTGCTGTTACTGCTACTTCCCCTACGGACACTTGAAATATTACTATGATTAATAATAACAATGATAAATTGTTTCTATTTCCCAAGAGTTCAGTCATAGAATAACTGTTAGTTTAAATGAGGCATCATATGTGTAGTTTTTTGAAGGAAGCTCTTCACATCACCATGGTTTTGCTTTCAGTAATTCTATAGTTTTGATCTAAAAGTCGCTTGGGTTGTTTTAAAATTACGTTCCAAATGTGGGCCTGTGTTTATCAGACTAATTGCAGGTTTCTTGTGGTGCTATTTCTCAGTTTTAATTTTTGCTTTAGCAGTAAAATTACTCCATGGTGTTTTCCTAGAAAGCAATCTGCTACCAGCAACATTGGTCTCTTTTGTATTTCTTGCCTTTTAAAAACAGGTGGTGACTCGTGTGAGGAGATTCCCTTGAGCCAGTTACCCCTGTGTGCCCCTCCAGCAGCTGACACCAGTACAGGGAAGCCTCTGACTTGTCCTGCCACTCCTGAGTACAAAACTCACATGGGAGATGCTGTGAGACGCCTCGCCTCAAAGGTGAGCTCACTTGCTGAGAGGTGCTCAGTGTGCTGGGAAGCCCTGAGCTGGGACCACTCTGCTCTGCAGAGCCCCACGGGGGGCACAGGCAGTGCTGGGAGAGGGGCAGTCACCTGGGCACCTCTGTGGGGTGACTCTGTTTGGTGGCTGGTGAAACCAGCTCCCCCCTCTGCTGCCTGGCAGGGCATCTCTTGGATCCTGCTTGGTCTTGGGAAGAGTCAGGTTAGCAATTTCTCCTCAGGTTTGTGGGGATATGGGAGGCTGGCATCCTTTTCTTCCCAAACAGGCTGTGTGTTCTTAACAGAGAGCTGCTCAGTGTACCTTGCAAAAGCAAAACTGGGGCAGGGAGGAGATGAAGTGTTTGGTTTGTGTATAATCCATTTATATGCTGTTACTGAGTCTCAATGTAGTTTTTCTCTTTTCCATTCTCTGACAGTCTGAAGTCATTTTTGCATTAGATTGCTATGTTAAATGCTTTACTTTTTGCCTAAATAGTAAAATTAATGAATGTCTGAATTGCACACTTTATGCAAATAGTTGTGATGAAAACATGAGGTCCTTAACACATGGTCTTCGAAGCGATTGTGTTGGTTAGAAGCAGCGTTAGGAAAGCCACTGAAGTGCAGCTTTTTATTTACTGTGGGTGCCATGTTTGCCTTGTAGTTGGGGGGTTTTTAACAAAGAAATATGGCTTATGTCCTGGTTTATTTTTAAGTAATGCACACCTTTGCAATACTCAGAATAAAGCCAGTGTCCCATTTCTCCATTGGCTTATTGTGGGCATGTCTTTAATAGCTGTCTGTCATTTACTTCTGAGTGGAGATGATAAAGGTAGTCCTTGGCTGTTGCAGTGTGGGACACAGTGTTGTTAAATTACAGCTAATAGGTTGCTTACTCAGAGCCTCAAGTTACTTCTCTTGTACAGCTTAGTTAATTAGCTGCTTCCCCTGTGTCTCCAAATGCCACAAGCTCAAATTGCTGTTTTCCTGCCAGAATGTGACACTTCAGTTTCTTTTCCTCCCCGCGTGCCCTGCGAGGCCAAAAACTTATTCCTTTGCCTTCCTCCCTGACAGAGGCCACTGGAGTTGGGTCTGACACTGCAGTGTACATTGTGGTTGAGGGAGGTTTAATGTATTCTGGGGGCACTAACCTGGTAACCCGCCGAGTGCCAAGGCGGTGACGCTGTTTGTTCCCCGCTCGCAGGTGGTGGCCTATCACTACTGCCAGGCCGACAACACGTACACGTGCCTGGTGCCCGAGCTGGTGCACAGCGTGGCCGCGCTGCTGTGCCGGAGCCGGCAGCTGGCGGCGTACCGGGAGCTGCTGCTGCGGGAGCCGGCCCTGCAGAGCCTGCTCAGCCTGCGCTCCTGCGTGCAGGACCCCGGAGCCGCCCTGCGCAGGGGCGTGCTGGACCCGCTGGAGGGGCTGCGGGCAGGTACGGGCTGGGAACGGGGCTGGGAGTGGGGTAAGGGATTACACGGAGCTGTCCCTGCGCAGGGGCGTGCTGGACCCGCTGGAGGGGCTGCGGGCAGGTACGGGCTGGGAACGGGGCTGGGAGTGGGGTGAGGGATTACACGGAGCTGTCCCTGCGCAGGGGCGTGCTGGACCCGCTGGAGGGGCTGCGGGCAGGTACGGGCTGGGAACGGGGTGAGAGATTAGAGGGAGTGGGGTAAGGGATTACAGGGAGTGGGGTAAGGAATTACAGGGAGTGGGGTAAGGGATTACAGGGAGTGGAGCAAGGGATTACAGGGAGTGGGGTAAGGGATTACAGGGAGTGGGGTAAGGGATTACAGGGAGTGGGGCAAGGGATTACAGGGAGTGGGGCAAGGGATTACAGGGAGTGGGGCAAGGGATTACAGGGAGTGGCGTAAGGGATTACAGGGAGTGGGGCAAGGGATTACAGGGAGTGGCGTAAGGGATTACAGGGAGTGGAGCAGGGGATTACAGGGAGCTGCTGCTGTGGGGGCTGCCCTGCACCGGGGCGTGCTGGACCCACTGGTGCTGCTGCAGGCAGGTACGGGGCTGGGAGGGGTGGGAAATGGAACATAAACTGCATGAAAAGGGGAAAGGGAATTAAAGATATAAAGCACAGCATTCCTGGACAAGGGGATTCCTTACTGCTGGCACTGCTCTGGAGAGGTACCAGGGCTGGGAGGGATGGGAGTGGAGTCTGAACTGCATGAAAGTGGAAAGAGAATTAAAAGAAAGGGATTCCTTATTTCTGGTAGTTGTTTCTAACCATGATAGATGGGTTTTGAGCAGTTGATTTGTGTTTTAAATTAAAGTTCTATGAAAGTTATTAAAGGTCACTTTACAATTACTAAAGGAAACTTTATTTTTTTGCCAAAAACTGAAGGATAGCTGTAGCCTGAAGTCAAGGCTGCACATTCACATTACAGGACTTGGTTTTCAGATGCTTTTGAATTTTGTCACGTTTTCTCTTTTAAGTTTCTGTGCCTAAACATCTACAAAGTGGATGAGAGTAAGAATTTGAGGACAAAAATGTGTCATTTAATGGGAAAATTTGTTTTCATCCTTTGCTTTTTTATTTTCAAATTGCAGAGCAGAAGATTCCTGAGGAAGACTACATAATTTTGATAGATGGTTTAAATGATGCTGAATTTCATAAACCTGATTATGGTGACACAATTTCTTCATTTATCTCAAGTATAATCTGTAAATTTCCTCCCTGGCTGAAGCTCATTGTGACTGTAAGGACCAACTTCCAGGTAAAAACACCTTTTAACACTGTTTTTACACTTTAAGGCTAAATGAGCCCTTACATTGGTGCAGCTGCCTTATTGAAAAATACTGGGTATAGAGGAATTCGAGTGAAGTCTCATGGGTTTTTTCCTTCCTGCATTGTCACATGTTTGTTTGCAATGCACAGATATGGTATTGGATGCCTTTTTCGTTGTGAGTCACTTTTTTGGCTCTGCCAGTGGAATTGGTAGTACAAGAAGTGGTGAGATTGGAGTGCAGTGGCAGGTGCAGATGTGCTTTAGTGCAGCCTCCTCGAGTTCATTGCCAGGAGCACCAAGGGTGTCTCACTGGCTGAAGAGTTGATTTCTCAGCTAAACTTTTATTTTATTTCCTGCAGTAGGGACTGTTGCCTGTCTGGAGACATGTGTGTCTGTGATTAAAACATCTCACTAGCCTGGCAGCTTTTTGAAATTCATATAACTACATAAAGAGCAATAGTGAGTTCCTTTTAGTGTTGTGAAAGTGTGGGGAAGTTTGTTACACCCTTCTGATATATACCTCTATGCAAGAAGATTTTAGTTCCAGAACTTTAATTTTAGAAATTTTAAAGTTTTAAGTTAAATGTTAAGAGAAGTTTCTCATAAAAATGTGTCCAGGTGAAGCTGCTGAAGTGCCAGACGGTGCCATACTTGGCACTTGCCTTCAGCCCACGGGGCTGGGGATGTGTGAGTGGGACCTTTCAGCTACATTGGTACTGGAAGATAAAATCAAAGGGAGATTCTTTCCTCTCTTGTCATTTGTGATACTTCTTAATAAATCTTTCCTACCTAATAAATCATGTCTCACCTGCCCCTTCCCCTGGTCTGTCTCAGGGTCCAATTCTGGGGTTTTTATTGGTATTTATTCCAGTTTTCTGTTCCCTAAGTTTTGAAGCAATCATTTCTGTAGCTCATTCCCTTCGGTTGCTGAGCTTGGTCTCTGAAATATTTGATACCTTCCAGTGAAAAATGATAAAATGTAGAAATGCTGTTCTGCCTGTTGTCAGGGGACAGTATTTGCAAAGCCATCAAAGGGATCCTAAATTGCTTTTTAATCTGTCTGGTACTCACTGCAGAAGAGAAACAGCAGAGATGCACCGTGGAGTTCTCAGTGCTGGAACACTGTGATGCCTCTGGCTTTGGTTTTTAACTTTCTTTCTTTTCCCCTCTCCCTCTCCCAGGAAGTAATACGTTCACTACCATTTATGGCAATATCCCTGGACAATTTTCCAGACAACAAAGAGATTCATACTGATTTGAATGCTTACATTCAGTACAGAATTAATAACAGCCAAGAAATCATAAACAACTTATCTTTAAATGGAAAAGCTGATGCAGCTACTGTTGGGAAAGTGAGTAACCACCTGATCATGAGAAGCCTGGGATCTTATCTCTATTTGAAACTGACTCTGGATCTTTTCCAAAAAGGTCACTTAGTGATCAAAAGTGCAAGCTACAAGGTCGTTCCTGTGTCTCTGTCAGAGCTGTACTTGCTGCAGTGCAATATGAAGTTCATGACAAACTCTGCTTTTGAGCGAGCCCTGCCCATACTCAATGTGGCTCTGGCATCCCTGCACCCCATGACAGATGACCAGATTTTCCAGGCTATTAATGCAGGACAGATAGATGGGGAACAGCAGTGGGAAGACTTCAGCCAGAGGATGGAAGCCCTGTCGTGTTTTCTGATCAAGAGACGTGACAAAACACGCATGTTCTGCCACCCTTCCTTCAGGGAGTGGCTTGTCTGGAGAGCAGATGGTGAAAATACTGACTTCTTGTGTGAGCCAAGGTAAATAAAACAGGCAGTAATTCGGTGGCAAATAACTGCAATTACATTATAATAATTGTTGCAACAACTGGTGAGAGGA
Source organism: Pithys albifrons albifrons (assembly GCF_047495875.1). NCBI lineage: Eukaryota > Metazoa > Chordata > Aves > Passeriformes > Thamnophilidae > Pithys > Pithys albifrons. The sequence continues at coordinate 466,928 of NC_092465.1, read as the reverse complement.
AAGAGTGGTGTTAAAACACAAGTATGCCTGATTTTTTCCAAAATGAAAACTTTTGTAGGTTTAGAGATAGACTTGACTTGAAGTATCAAAGGTTACAATCCATAATTGACTCTCTAGAAGTCACAGGTTTACATTTGACTTTGCTGCCTTCATGGAGAAGTGAGAGTCCTGTGTTGTTATTAATACAGCAACATTGTTAAGAATTAAGTGCAGTGGCCCCTTGTCTATGAAAAGTGCAGGAATAGAAGGGGCAGATCATTTGGGCCCCTTTAACCATAACAATATTAAGACATTTTGTTCTGTAGTTATACCCTCCTGGCATTGTTTCAGGTTGTTCCAGGTCCCCTTCTGTGACCAGGGGGCAGGAGTTGGTGAGTTGGAGACAATGGCTGTTACTGTTCATCACATCCTCAGTTGGCTCCTTCCATTTTTTTGTGTTCTTCAGGGTTTGCAGTTCTTGGGTTTTACAAAAGAATGAATAATGCTGACATTTGAAATTGTTACCAGCCCAAGACTTGTCTGTGCTTTCGAGTGGCTGTAACTGAGCCTGTTCTCTAGGTGGGACTGGGGGTTGCAGCCCTGTGGCCCCCCTGGCTCCACTCCCTGCACCTGCCCCAGCAGCAGTGGGGGCTGCCTGGGCTTAGGAAAGCTGCTGGCTTTGGAAAGTTCTGGCCAGAAAATCTGAAGCCAGTGAGAAGGCCCCTGTAACCTCACCCCCAGCTGAAGAGTCCAGTTAGCATATGGTTAATTGCCCCATTCCAGTGTATGTGTGTTTAATGAATAGTGTATGATAACCTTGTTTTCACAGGCTTGTGACACTGCCACTGTTTCCTAGAACACTGACCACCACTACTCGGGGTGTAGAATTACTAAATACACATTTTATCTCAAATGTCAAAAGGATCCAGATCTGTGCTTCTAAAAGAATTGGCTTCTCTCTCAGGTGCCTGCAGTTGGTGGCTCTGAGAACACAAAGGGGAGCAGTGAACCCGTGTCAGAGCTGGCACAGGCCCCCTGCCAGGGGCAGCAGAGAAATACCAGGGCTGTGATTCCACTTCAGAATTTGCCTCTTTTCTCTTTGTGCTATTTTGTTATGGGAAGAATTCTGTTCAGATGTAATGGTGTGTTTCAGTAGTCTGACAGAGTTGAGCTGTTGCAACAGCCACATAGACATGTTAGGATATTTCCTGAAATACAGTTATAAAAGTGGATCTCCCTTAATCCTTTTTACGAGGAATGGACATGCTCTACTGGCCTTCATGTTTTCTCGACAAGAGGGAAAGTTGAACCGCCAGCAAACCATGGAACTTGGCCATCACATCCTTAAAGCTCACATTTTTAAGGTAAAGTTTGCAGCTTCGTGACCTCATGACCTACTTGTATGAATGGGTCAGACCCATTCTCCTCTGACTTGCTTGAATAATTTGTTAGGAGCTTATGCAAAATACTTGGTAATGCTAATGATCCAAATTGTTACTTCTCTTTTTGCTGAGCTGTAGATAGAAAGAGTGTTTCTAATCCTATAGAGAGATGTCCTGTTATATCATTCCTGTTAGGGTCTGAGTAAAAGGACCGGAATTTCTTCCAGTCATCTCCAAGCCTTATGGATTGGTTATAGTACTGATGGACTGTCCACAGCCCTGGCTTCTCTCAGAAACATCTACACACCCAATGTGAAGGTAAGAAATCAGCATTCTCGTGCAGTCAGCAGTTCAGCTGGTGCTGCTGCTGCTGGTTGGGGAGCGTTGAACTCAGTGGTGGCAGAAAAGCCACTCACAGCTGCACCTGAACTCCTTTGTTTGCTGTGCCTTCCTGTGCTTTTGGAAGCTGTGGCTGAAGCCCAGATCAGTTTTCCTCAGTGGTTTTGATGGAGAGAAGGGTTGGGCTGGTTCTGCTGTAGCTGTGCTCTGCAGGGTGGGTGTGGGTGCATCTGTGGGGCTCACACGTCCCACGTGGCCCTGCTGGGCAGAGCTCAGCCCTGGCTGCTGCTCTGGAATGTGCCAGTTTAATGGGGAAATACTGTGAGAAGAAAGGATGTAAAATGCCATAACTCTGCGCTGTTATTTGAATCCCTGGGTTATGGATAGGAAATCCAGTTGGTGAGCTGGAATTTGAGCCACTGCTCCTTCTGGATGGAAATGTGTGTACATGAACACACACACACGGGCAGGCTCTGGTGATCTTCTTGAGACTGCTCTTTATGCAGTCTGGTTCTCTCTTAATGGAGACAGTTACATAAATCTGCAGAGTGACAGCAGATCACACATGCACTTGTGGTGAGAGTAGTGAGTTTTCAGGGGAGAAATGAACCTTCTATCCAGGGGTGCATTTGGTCAGTAATACTATAATTGTTTACTAAGAAAAGATTCTAAACTCATATATATTGCTACATGTGATGATGTTGATGTCTGCCAGTAAAATCTCCATCAAAATTAGGGGGTAACATATGAGTACCTGAGTAAGGTGTCAAATTCAGACAGATCTGAGGAAAATACTGTTTTGCTTAAATTAAATTTTAGGTGAGTCGGCTGCTGATTTTGGCAGGAGCAAATGTGAATTACAGGACTGAAGTACTGAATAATGCTCCAGTGCTGTGTGTTCAGTCACACCTCGGGCACGAAGAAGTGGTCACTCTTTTACTAGAATTTGGAGCTGCTATTGATGCAACCTCAGAAAATGGGATGACAGCCCTGAGCTACGCAGCGGCTGCAGGGCACATGAACATCGTGTCCCTGCTGTGCAGGAGAGGAGCAAAGGTGAGCTGCTGCTGACAGACTGCAGAGTGTCCAGCCAAGAGTCAGCCTAAGGCCTGAGCAAACTCCTGCTGATTGCAGAAGTATGGAATTATCAGATACAGGCCTGGGGGAAAGTCCAGACTTCTGCAAAGCACTTTCCATGTGCCACTGGTCACAGCCCTCTGGCAGATCTGGTAACCAGTTCTGGGTGCACCTCACTGTGCACTCAAAGACCTGTTCTCATCTGCTTGTCTCTGTGTGTCTTCCTGAGGGAGTGTCAGAGCTCTCTGAGGCTGAGGCTGAGAGCCTCCAGTCACCCTGGAGCATCCCCAGCTCTCCTCACACCCCATCCCATTCCCTTGGAATATCTCCAGCTCTCCTTTCCCCCATTCCACCCCCTGGAGCCCCAGACTGTCCTGCTGGCCAGGCCTGATCTCCCCTTGGCAAACCCATGCTGACAGCTCCTGTCCCTGTCCTTCCTGTGTCAGGCAGTGGTTTCCAGGTTTCCATTTTCCATCACTGTCCCAGGCACTGCCTGGCCTGTACCTCCCCAGGTGTCCCTGCCTGCCCTGGAGGGCACCAGTGGCAGCTGCTCTGTCCCAGTGCCCAGGAGCTCCTCTCTCCAGGCCTTTCACTGCACTGTTTAACCTCAAGTGTTCTCTTTTTGTCCCTGCAGGCCGACTGTGCAGACAAGAAGGGCCAGTGTGCCCTGGTCCATAGTGCCCTGCGAGGGCACCGGGGCATCCTGGAGTACCTGCTGGGGCTGGAGTGGGTGACGCTGTGCCCGGAGCAGGACGGGCTGCGGAAGCGCCAGGCCCTGCTGCAGGCCCTGACGGCTGCTGCCAGCATGGGGCACTGCCAGGTGGGTGGGGAGCCCTCACACACAGTGTGGGGCACTGCCAGGTGGGTGGGGAGCCCTCACACACAGTGTGGGGCACTGCCAGGTGGGTGGGGAGCCCTCACACACCGTGTGGGGCACTGCCAGGTGGGTGGGGAGCCCTCACACACAGTGTGGGGCACTGCCAGCTGGGTGGGGAGCCCTCACACACAGTGTGGGGCACTGCCAGTGGGGTGGGGAGCCCTCACACACAGCGTGGGGCACTGCCAGCGGGGTGGGGAGCCCTCACACACAGCGTGGGGCACTGCCAGCGGGGTGGGGAGCCCTCACACACAGTGTGGGGCACTGCCAGGTGGGTGGGGAGCCCTCACACACAGTGTGGGGCACTGCCAGCTGGGTGGGGAGCCCTCACACACAGTGTGGGGCACTGCCAGTGGGGTGGGGAGCCCTCACACACCGTGTGGGGCACTGCCAGCTGGGTGGGGAGCCCACAGTGTGGGGCACTGCCAGTGGGGTGGGGAGCCCACAGTGTGGGGCACTGCCAGCGGGGTGGGGAGCCCTCACACACAGTGTGGGGCACTGCCAGTGGGGTGGGGAGCCCTCACACACAGTGTGGGGCACTGCCAGTGGGGTGGGGACCCCTCACACACCGTGTGGGGCACTGCCAGCGGGGTGGGGAGCTCTCACACACAGTGTGGGGCACTGCCAGCGGGGTGGGGAGCCCTCACACACAGTGTGGGGCACTGCCAGCGGGGTGGGGAGCCCTCACACACAGTGTGGGGCACTGCCAGCGGGGTGGGGAGCCCTCACACACAGTGTGGGGCACTGCCAGGTGGGTGGGGAGCCCTCACACACAGCGTGGGGCACTGCCAGGTGGGTGGGGAGCCCTCACACACAGTGTGGGGCACTGCCAGTGGGGTGGGGAGCCCACAGTGTGGGGCACTGCCAGCTGGGTGGGGAGCCCTCACACACAGTGTGGGGCACTGCCAGCTGGGTGGGGAGCCCTCACACACAGTGTGGGGCACTGCCAGTGGGGTGGGGAGCCCTCACACACAGTGTGGGGCACTGCCAGGTGGGTGGGGAGCCCTCACACACAGTGTGGGGCACTGCCAGCGGGGTGGGGAGCTCTCACACACAGTGTGGGGCACTGCCAGCGGGGTGGGGAGCTCTCACACTCACTGCCAGCTGGGTGGGGAGCTCTCACACTCACTGCCAGCTGGGTGGGCAGCTCTCACACTCACTGCCAGCTGGGTGGGCAGCTCTCACTGCCAGCTGGGTGGGCAGCTCTCACACTCACTGCCAGCTGGGTGGGGAGCTCTCACACTCACTGCCAGCTGGGTGGGGAGCTCTCACACTCACTGCCAGCTGGGTGGGGAGCTCTCACACTCACTGCCAGCTGGGTGGGGAGCTCTCACACTCACTGCCAGCTGGGTGGGCAGCTCTCACACTCACTGCCAGCTGGGTGGGCAGCTCTCACTGCCAGCTGGGTGGGCAGCTCTCACACTCACTGCCAGCTGGGTGGGGAGCTCTCACACTCACTGCCAGCTGGGTGGGGAGCTCTCACACTCACTGCCAGCTGGGTGGGCAGCTCTCACACTCACTGCCAGCTGGGTGGGCAGCTCTCACTGCCAGCTGGGTGGGCAGCTCTCACACTCACTGCCAGCTGGGTGGGCAGCTCTCACACTGCCAGCTGGGTGGGCAGCTCTCACACTCACTGCCAGCTGGGTGGGCAGCTCTCACACTCGCTGCCAGCTGGGTGGGCAGCTCTCACACTCACTGCCAGCTGGGTGGGCAGCTCTCACACTCGCTGCCAGCTGGGTGGGCAGCTCTCACACTCACTGCCAGCTGGGTGGGCAGCTCTCACACTGCCAGCTGGGTGGGCAGCTCTCACTGCCACACCTCTGTGAATGCAGCAGAGTTGGGCAGCAGTGCCTGCAGCTGTTTTTGAAGAGGCCTGGAAGGAATTCCTGAGGCTCCTGCTATTTACCATGGGTTGTTGCAGCAGCTCCTGTAAATGCTGTCACTGACTCCCTCATGACGTGGCTTCAGGATTTGTTTATATGTCATTTTCTGGGTACTTTTCTTCTCTCTGTTCTTGGAAGTTGTCCCTAATCTCTAGTGGTGATGGTGATTTTTGGTATCAATAACTCACCTGAGTATGTTTCTACTCCAGAGTGAATTGTTTTCATGGTGTAACAAATTTGATATTGCATATAATTGCACATGCTTAACTTTTTATATGATGCACATGTCAAGTTACAGACTTGATGTCACTTAAGATAGAAATTTGGCAACAACAGTAAAACACATAAGAAAAACTCAAAATGCTTTAGAAATTTAAGTAGTGCAAGTAATACAGGTTGTTTGTTCATTGGGAAAATGAATTGAACCTTGATCTAAAAGTAATGAGTAAGTAAAGGTACTTAAATAAAGATCACATTAAGCTGAGAGGATTTCCTGTCATATATGAAATGATGTGCCAAAAGTGGGGAAAAAACTCTCTTCAGTAAAGCCATTTCAATATTTACTTCTCTTAAATCTCTTTTTAATTGCTGTAAGATCAAGACTCTGATCTTTAAAGTTGTTCAGGTGATTCACATGTAGAAATGCCTTCATGCAGTCAATTATGAAATGGTATATAAGCCATTTCTCTTTCACAGTGTAAGCTTGAGGACTCTGAGCTGTGGTTAACTGGCATTAATGCAGAATTCCTTGTTTTCTCTGCAGTGATCAAATGAAACAGGCTCCTGATTATCAGCAAAACAGATCACAGCAATCATACCTACCTGAAACTGTCCGTGGTTCTCTATTCTTAAGACATGAATAAGCTCAGTTATTCTTAGCTAGAAAAAAGCACTTGTGTGTTTCATGATTTTTGTTTTCATGTTCTAGCATTTCACGTGCTAGGATTTTTCCATATGTTGTATACAACAGTTTTCAGACAGCCTGAGAACACCCAGCTCCTTTCTCCTTTCCTGTGGCATCCCACACTTGTGTGGGTGTGATTCCCCTCCCTCACCTGCAGCCTCAGTGACCACGTGCCCTGTTGGAAAATCTGTTGTAAAACAGCCATTAGAAGAGGTTTAATTTAATAATCTTTCAGCAGGTGGTTTCAAAACATAGATTTCCTTAATCAAATAGTAACACAGCAAAACTTCACTTATAACTCATTTCAGCTTTAACAATTCCCATTTCTCAGCATATGTTTAAACCATTCTGGGAAGAAATTTAGAGAAGCAGGTAAGATACAAACAGTGTGAGAGGGAAAACCAAGGAGTCACATTTTGCAAGATGTATGCAAATATTCTCTTTTTCCTCCTTTATCTTAGACAGTGGGCAATTTCCTCACTGAACTGGGATGCTTTATTTTAATTTTTGGCATTATTTTCATTATTCTGGTATATGTAGGTCACACAAAACCACCAATTCACAGAAGGGCAGTGGGCTTGTTTTTAACTGTTTGCAGTAACATTCACTCACCTTCAAGGCATACTGAAATCCTGGGGAACTTGCTTTGCACACTACTGATTTTCTTTGACTGTTGCACCAAGGGAGAAGGGCTCTCGTTTAACATTTTTCACCCTGTGCTGTATCTTGCACGTGCCAGCTGATCCTCCTGTGCCTCACACGTCTCTGCTCCCTGCTTTGTAGGTGGTTCACCACATCCTGGCCGTGGGAAAGGACCATGGCGTGGACATCAATGACACTGATGCCTTGTGGGGAGAAACAGGTATTTCCTTTGCCATATTTTTCCTAATTAGGGTTGCTCATTTGGGCTTTAGAAACTGGAGGGGCAAGTCCTCTGCTGATCTCACACACAGATGTGTTTTCTAAAGTGTTGGCCTGACTGGTGAGGCTTCAACACAAACAACAACAAAACTTTCATTTGAAGCTCCATTTAAATCACAATTTGAGCAAAATGGAACAGGGGGGAAAATCATAATGAGGAAAGTATTTTCTTGGTTTTGTCCCTTGCAGCTTTCAGTGAGGGTGACAGTGAAAGGCTGAAACAAGGGGGTTCAGTAGCACCCACGGGGGGGAAGTGTAAGGGCTGAGCCAGCCCAGGGCTGGTGCTGATCCATCTCTCTCCAGCCCTCACAGCTGCTGCAGGGAGAGGGAAGCTGGACGTGTGTGAGCTCCTGCTGGGCCGGGGGGCAGCTGTGGCCAGAGCCAACCGGAGGGGAGTGCCAGCCCTGCTGTGTGCCGCGCGCCAGGGCCAGCGGCAGGTGGGCACCCGGGCACCCTGGGAGTGGGCACCGAGTCCTGCCTGCACCCCTGGGCACCCTGGGGAAGGGGCACCGAGTCCTGAGTCCTGCCTGCACCCCTGGGCACCCTGGGGAAGGGGCACCGAGTCCTGCCTGCACCCCTGGGCACCCTGGGGAAGGGGCACCGAGTCCTGAGTCCTGCCTGCACCCCTGGGCACCCTGGGAGTGGGCACCGAGTCCTGAGTCCTGCCTGCACCCCTGGGCATCCTGGGGAAGGGGCACCGAGTCCTGAGTCCTCCCTGCACCCCTGGGCATCCTGGGGAAGGGGCACCGAGTCCTGAGTCCTGCCTGCACCCCTGGGCACCCTGGGAGTGGGCACCGAGTCCTGAGTCCTGCCTGCACCCCTGGGCACCCTGGGAGTGGGCACCGAGTCCTGAGTCCTGCCTGCACCCCTGGGCACCCTGGGGAAGGGGCACCGAGTCCTGAGTCCTGCCTGCACCCCTGGGCACCCTGGGAGTGGGCACCAAGTCCTGAGTCCTGCCTGCACCCCTGGGCACCCTGGGGAGTGGGCACCGAGTCCTGAGTCCTCTCTGCACCCCTGGGCACCCTGGGGAAGGGGCACCGAGTCCTGAGTCCTCTCTGCACCCCTGGGCACCCTGGGGAAGGGGCACTGAGTACTGAGTCCTCCTGGGAAATGGGCATTGAGTCCTGAGTCCCTTTGCACACCTGGGTAGTGGGCACTGAGTCCTTCTGGGGCACCCTGGGGAACAGGCACTGAGTCCTGAGTCCTCCCTGCGCACCTGGGGCACGCTGGGGAAATGGGCACTGAGTCCTGAGTCCTCCCCTCTGCACGCCCCAGGGCACCCTGGGCCCTGAATCCCCCTGGGGCACCTCTGGGAGCTGGGCCCTCATTCCTCCCCTCTCTGCCTCTGAAATGAATTAGTGTACATTTTCTAACTGGTATTTGCATCAGCTTCCCTTCTGCACCCTTTGTGTCCCTTGAAATAACTTACAAAGCACCTTGGCCGCATGACAGCCGTAGCTGTAACATAACTGAAAAATAACACGTGAGTTAAAACATGTTATTTCCTAGACCAAGGTCAGAGGCCAGTTCAGATCTGTGAGGTGCTGCTGTGCAAGGAGAGAACCCTGGAGTCAGGGGCCTTCCTTGCAATGTATTTTTAAATGCTATTTTCTGTTTCAGATTGCTAAACTTCTGGTGGAGCACGGGGCTGATGTGAATTTGAGTGACAAGCAGGGCCGAACGCCACTGATGGTGGCCTCTTGTGAGGGACATCTGAGCACTGTGGAATTTCTGCTTTCTGAAGGTAGGAAACAAATAGTGGGTCAAGGCTGCAGAGATGCACCAGAGACTGCATCTGTGTGTTAGGCAGTTTTTCATGTTCAACAGAATATCTTCCTAACAAAGTCAGTTCTCATTTTACAGGTGCAACTATTTCATCTCTGGACAAGGAAGGACTGACAGCTCTGAGCTGGGCATGTCTGAAAGGCCACAGGGAGGTGGTTCAGTATTTAGTAGAGAAAGGTGCAACAACTGATCAGACAGACAAAAATGGACGAACACCCCTAGACTTGGCAGCTTTTTATGGAGATGCTGATATTGTAAGTATAACAATAGAAAAATTATGCATGTGCTAAATTTCCATAATGCAAACCAGAGCTTAGAAAAATACTGCCAAGCCAAATGGAAAGAAAATTCAGGGAAGTAGTCAAGATGCTTACACTGCTCACATCCCAACTCCAGTGCTACGGTTTGCTCAGAAAAGCATTTTCTAGATTAGGCAGAAGCCCAGAATTACGCTGCAAACCCATGGAGGTCCCTGGCAGGGTCCTGCTCAGGTGGTGCCTTGGTGCAGCAGAGCCCCCAGGGAGAGGTGTAGGACGGGGAAGGCACTGTAGGCAGATCCAGGAGGTCAGCAGGAACAGCACATGCAGCCTCTCACACTCACATGTATTTCTGAGTTTGCAGACAGTGTTTCAGAGCAGCTCTTCAGGGGCTGCAGTGCAGGGAACTCACTGTAGCACTTGGGCCTGTCCAGCCCTTGTCAGAATTAACTTAAATGGTAAATAAGCCCTGTGGTTCTGCACTGCCCTTGGCGGGTTCCCGACACGGGGACTGTTTGTGGGTGACACTGAACAGACTCAGCTGGGGAGTGGGGGGTGTCCAGGCCCCTCCCTGTCCCTGTATTTGCTGCAGGTGGAGAGTGGAGCAGTGCCAGCTGCCACGTGCCCTCACAGACGGGTCCCGCTGGGGTCTGTGCTTGGTCCCTGGCCGGGGGGGACGGTGCCCGCAGCGGGGTCCCTGGGGCTGTGGGTCGTGGGGCCCATCTGGCCAGGACTGGTGAAGCCTCTTCCCTTCAGAGATCAGTGCTGGTCCCACCTGGGCAAGTATTGGCCTTGAAAAGGGACTGTTGCTTCCATCCCACCTGCCACTGCTGCCCATGCTGTCCTGGGCTCTGGAGCACATGCTCACTGTATTTCTAAGAGGGTACCTGGTAGCTTCAGTATTTCCCTGGTCTGCCTTTCCTACCACGGGTCACATTACAAGGCTTGTCTGGTTCCTTTTCCCAGGTGCAGTATCTGGTGGAGAAAGGAGCAATGATAGAGCACGTGGACCACAGTGGGATGCGGCCCCTGGACAGAGCCATCGGCTGCCGCAACACCGCGGTGGTGGTGACGCTGCTGAGGAAAGGGGCGCGGCTGGGTCAGTGGCACCGCCCTCTGCGCTGCCAGAGGCGACCGTGTCTGTGAAGTATCACTGAGGAACGGGAACACCCGGGCTCTGCTGCCTGTGTGGTCTGCAGGGGGCCACTCCAGAAACAATCCCCTCCTTAAACTCAGACACAAGACTCACTTTCGAAGTGAGGAAATGAAGGAGTTTTATTCTGCTCCTTTTTAGTGTGCTGAGGGTGAGGTCTGGAGGAGTCACTCTACAGGGTTACTCTGTCATGGTACAATTAAGCAAGAAAAAGATGATTTGCTATTAGTGATACATAGGTCTGACACTATTAATGATTTAGATTAACAAGTTTTAGTTTAAGTAACATTCTTTTAATAAATTATAGAATTGCATTTTTGCAAAGGGTAGGCAAAAAAATGTATGTCCGAGTCATGTATTATCAGTAGGTAAGTACTGGTGCTGTTGTGTATGTGGTAATTACTGAATCTTTAGTACCTCTGAATCATTATTTCATATTGTTTGGGTAGTAAGTGGGACCAAATTCAGGCCCTCACTTAGGCCTGAGCTTCACAGTGGGGACAGGTAGGGGATAGATGTAGTTTACACATGTGTGCACACCATGATGATGCTGCTGCTGCTCCACACAGGTGGAATATCTCCTGAGGTAGGATGAGGCTCTCCAGTCTCATTCACAGCAGAAACACACTTTCTTCTCCTTTGTCAGAGGTTCTTAAAATTTAACTTGCAGGAAATGCAGCCTGGGCAATGGCCACCTCAAAACCCGATATCCTCCTGATTCTGCTGCAGAAACTGATGGAAGAAGGAAATACACTGTACAAGGTAGATAGATTTGTACTTTTTCTGATAACAGAACCTTGGACTTCTGCCTGGAAGGAAGTAGATTAAATTTCTTTATACTTTTGTTTCATTATCCAATATTTTCCTGGTCTGTTTAAAAAAATTAAATAAAATGGCATGTATCATACATGACTTTTTCTGGTACTGGCAGTGTGTATTAATGGCAGTATTATCCTGGTCAGATATCATTAAACATTTTTGGTTCAGAAACACAAACTCTCGTTGATGTGCACATTCTCTCATTGTGCTTGTCTGCCATTGTAGTCCACACTGTGTATTTATTTTTAAAAATCTTGTTTCCTCCTCGAGGGGCACCTCTGGTCGATGTCAGGTGTAAAGATGCTTTTTTGCAAGTGTTGTGCTGTTCAAGGTTTCTGAGAAGCCTCTTGTTCCCTAACTCTGCAGAAAGGCAAGATGAAGGAGGCAGCTCAGCGCTACCAGTACGCCCTGAGGAAGTTCCCGCGGGAGGGCTTTGGGGAGGACATGAAAGCCTTTACCGAGCTCAGAGTTTCACTGTACCTCAACCTGTCCCGGTGCCGCCGGAAAACAAATGTAAGATCCTGCTGTTCCTCCCTGGCTTTGGGAACCTGAGACTTCTCCCTTACTGCAGTGTGGGGGCTGCACGTGGCCATTTATTGGTGCTATTTTAGAACCCTTTTCACTGTAGCTGATTTGGGGCTTTGTTGGGCAGTTCATAGGATGAGGGAGTGTTGCAACGGGGATCTATTACAGCTGGTCTTAAGTCATCCCATTATTCTGGAATGATGAACTGCTGAGTGTCTGTGGTACTTTTAAAAGACTAGATGGGAAGTGCTGCTGCCACTCTTTGTCCCCACACGGCCCAGGCTGGAGTCGTGGCTGTGCCACAGGTGCCTCAGAGCAGCTCTGCAGAGCCTGTGCCACGGCCCGGCTGCGCTGCCAGGGCTGCACCTGGACCCAGAACCTGCAGCTGCCTCTGCCTGTCCCTGTGTAACCAGTGCCTGTGGTTCCATTGCCAGGATTTCGGTATGGCTGAAGAGTTTGCTACCAAAGCTCTGGATCTGAAGCCCAGATGTTATGAAGCCTATTATGCAAGAGCAAGGGCTAAGAGGAACAGCAGGTACTGTTTGATTCTGTGCATCTCTCTGTACAGGGTTTTTTTTAACTAAACATGTTTAATAACTTGTTATCTTCCACTAGTTCTGTTTGGAATTTACAAAAAAAAAGGATTTTTGTGCACTTCCCACCTGTATTATGTCTCTGTATCAGTTAAAGCCAACCACACCCAAACAGCAACACTGAATAGTTGTGTGTGTAATTACTGGGCAGTCCAGAAAGTAACAAATTGATATGAAGAGGGATTATGTTAAGTGTAAGAGTGAATGAGTCTGCCACTCACATGACTCAGCAGAATGTGGCCAGCATTGTGCCACCCAACCTTATCCCTGCAGTGTTTATTACCAGGTTTATTCATCGTTTATTACTGGCTGGTTTTATAGGACAGGATATGTTGAATTATTTGCAGTTGAAGATGAAAGCAAGGGAAGAGAGGAGGAACTATGAGGCTAGAAAAATACTGAACTACAGAGATAGAACTGAAGGACAAGGAGAGGTGTCTCTTTGATTCAGTGTCTCTTCTAAACAGATCATTAAATGGTCATCGAGTGGAGTTCAGCAGGTGCTCTGCTCTGGAGGTTACTGTGAAGGGCTTGTGAAATGAAATGTCAACCCCTGTATGGGCTGTCACAACACTCAGGGAAGGGCTTAGGGCTTGGTCTGTGGTTCCACCACAGGGAAGAATTTCCTGAGGTGGAGAACATCCAGTTCTTACATTGTCACCACCTGCAGCAGGAAACGACACCTCAGAATATTTCTCTGCTAGTGGTGGAGGAGGATTATTAGTAGGCAATGCCGGGACTCAGATTTTCATTGTTGACTTTTTTCCCCTAAACAGAAAGCTGCTTGCTGCTCTTGCTGACCTACGTGAAGCCACTCAGCTGTGTCCCAGCAATCAGGAGATAAAACGTCTCCTGGCTCGGGTGGAGGAGGAATGCAAACAGCTGCAGAGAACACAGCAACAGAAGCGCCAGTCTCCAGAGCTACTGGAGCAAACCAGCAACTCCGATAATGAGGAGGGTATTGTATCAGGTGTGAATGGCAACGTCAGTCGTCAGGACAGGGAGGATGAACTGTCCCACCCCGATGAACCTGCTCCTGCCCCACAGAGGCTGCAGAGTTCCTCAGCCGCTACATCGTTCAGCAGGACCCTTCAGGAAGGTGTTCAGCAGAAAGCTCCGTCTGTGTCCCCTCAAAGCAGAACAAACAACAGGTACCTGAGAGAGCCGGGCTTGGTCATGCAGCCAACGAAGCAGGCACAGATTGTGAAAACTAATCAGCACCTGAGCTCCACCCAGCCTGGATCCAAACCAGGCAGCACTCAAGGTAACACCAAGGCACAATCATCTTTGCAGCATCTTCCCCAAAGTCCCTTGCCTGTCCGGCACTGCAGGAGTCAGCATTTGGATGGGACAAGCATGTTGTCATCTGGAAGCGTTTCCATAGATCCCAGTGCTGAACTGTGCAGTGAGAAGCTCATGGCCAGCCAGTGTTCCCACCCCCAGCATCACAGGACTCTCTCTTCTCATTCCTTTGCCAGTAAGTCAAAGCCCACGGACAGGTCAGCAGCCCCTGCTCAGGTGAACTTGAGGCAGCAAAGCCCCGTGCCCGTAGCTGTGTGTCCGAGCCCTCCCTCGAGCAGTGGGATTGTGGCCCCCTCGGGCAGCAGCTTTTCGGGCAGCGTGAAGGGGCTGGGCCCAGATGTTCGACTCAAGGAGAGTCACCTCAGTCAGGCTCAGGGGCCAGAGCACCGGCCTCGCAATACCCCGTTCATGGGCATCATGGACAAGACTGCAAGGTTCCAGCAGCTAAATATGCAATCCAGTCGCACTTGGCACTCTCAGGCATCAGATGGGTTACCCACAAACATTGCTCCTGGGGGCATCCAGCCCTCAAACTTGGAGCAGCTCTCAGTCAAACACTTCCAAAGTACAATCCCCTCTGCGGGTGCTGCCCCAGGAGATGGCAACCAGAACAGTGTGCAGGTGAGAGACCGCGAGGAGCTGCAGTGCCCCATCCCTGCCCACTGCCCAGACCAAGCCCCCAGCCAAGGTCCTCATTTATACCCCGATGCTGCAGCCAAACCACCGTCCCATGGCAGCCAGGACGGGCACCTCAGCCACAGCACCGCGGCACAACCAAAGCGATCCTTCATTGAGTCAAATGTCTGAATGCTGCTCTGGCTGCTCACAGGGTGGGCCTGGCTCAGCACAGCCCAGGGTGTGAAACACTCACTGCCTGGGCACAGCTGGCTCCCAGGAACAGCAGTGCTGGCCAGGCCCTACTGGGGTGCAACCACTTCCAGCTGTTCCTACCAGCACATAACAGGGACAGGAACTGGAATAACAGATGTCTGTAGAGTCAGTTAGGGCTGTCCATCCAACAGAGTAGGGCCCTGGGCAGAGAATCCTGTTAAAATAAGTTTCCTTTCATGTACAGCTTCAGTCTTTGCTTTTGGCTCTGTTGCATCTCACACATAATACTTGTGCCTCTCCAGTGCTCAAGTGCTCACTTCTCTCAACAGTGTTAAGGAAGATAATCTGCTGCAGAATACTCAGATCTGTACATGCATGCATTTTTTTAAAGCAAAGGTAGTATTTTATCACTTTTCTAGTGGGCTCTAATTTGGGTTGCATGATGTACATTTAGGAAGCATAAAAAATTTGTGTAGGAGTGAACTATAAGCAGCCATGTTTTGACATGTAAATATAACTATTTTCAGTAACTAGAAGAAATCAAATAAAATAGAGTGACATTTGCATGTGTATTAAGAGGCTTTGACCATATTGGTTATTGCACTGAAGAACACAATATTATGGCCTATTAACAATAATGGCACTTTATGTAGGTTATCTAATCACCTTTGGGTGCTATCTTAAAGCAAAATGATTTATTGTTTATTTGTGAAAAGGTACTGCAACTGAATGCTTACTGAGTGTTTCTGTGGAAACCCAAGAAATGGATGGAGTGAAGATGAAAGTTTGAGGAAAAGTGTATGTGCAGTTGCATGACAGGATGTGAAGTTGTGAAGGTTTTGGTTGTCTGTTTTTAATTTTGGAAGGTTTTATATTGGCAAGAATGTTCTGCAAAGGAAGAGCTCAGTGACATTCCTATGAGTGCAATCAGGTGGGGAGCTCAGCTTTACCCTCTGCCCACGGTGGGTGGGTGCAGCACTCTCTGTACACTGCAAACAGCTGCACCCAGCCCTGCAGTCCTTCTGGGGTTTGCATCATTATGCTTTAGCTTATTTATTGGTTACCGTTTCTTTGACATTTTGTACAATTCCTATTTAGTCTTGTTCTGTAGTTCTATTTTTGCACAGCTACTGTATTTTTTCCATACAAAATAAAGATGATCAACACACCTGTGGGATGAGATGCAGTCCCTGATGGGGTAGGATGATACAGATCCTGACTTTGCTATTTCTTACCTTCTGAAAGGCAATAGACTCAAAAGCCAAAAGTGTAGCTAAAATTTTAAGAAAACTTTATCTGAAAAACTGTGATTAAGTACTTCATTTTTTGAACAGAAATACCACAAAAGAAAAATAACCAGTAATTTAAAAAAGTTCTTCTGTGAGGTTCCACCAGCGAAGGTTTTCTTCAGAACAGCCACAGACTGGAACCGAAACAGAACTTTTTCTTTCCACGTGTTTCTGATACAATTAGTTCCTTTAGTTACACAAAATCCCAATTAATTTTAACAAACAACTTCAACTTGAAGTGGTTTAATATTTCTGCTGCATCTCCAGCCAGCGAGTGATGGCCATTTTTAGTGTCCTGTTTGGTGTGAGCAGAAGGGAGGGGAGGGGAAGGTTGGTCATGGGGCTGGATCGTCTCTTACTGCTGATCCAGCGTTCCACTGCCTCCCTTTCGTAGGAATAGCCATCTACAAAGAAACCATCAACACAGCTCTCAGTACAGAGGCCTGGGCATTGTGGCACTCTACGCAGTTTAGCTCTTAAAGGTAAAAGGGAAGTGAGGAAATACATCCAAACAGGAACATTCACATTTAGAATAAGCCCAGTCTTGAAAGCTTCACTGCGAATATAAACAGTTCCGGCTCGTTTCGTGTTTCTATCTCTGACTGCAGAGCACCAAAGTATATTATCCACGTGTTAAATGAGACTTCCCAGTTTGAATGATCCATAACATGAAGTAAAAGCTCATTAATAGCAAATGGCTAACACAGCTGAAGTCTGCTGTCCCCCTGAACTCTGTGGGTGCCGCCATGAACACTGTGGGTGCCCCCACGGACTCTGCGGGTGCCCCACGGACACTGTGGGTGCCCCACGGACTCTGTGGGTGCCCCCTGAACTCTGTGAGTGCCCCCTGAACTCTGTGAGTGCCCCCACGGACTCTGCGGGTGCCCCACGGACACTGTGGGTGCCCCCACGGACTCTGCGGGTGCCCCCTGAACTCTGTGGGTGCCCCCTGAACTCTGTGAGTGCCCCAAGAACACTGTGGGTGCCCCCACGGACTCTGCGGGTGCCCCACGGACACTGTGGGTGCCCCCACGGACTCTGCGGGTGCCCCCTGAACTCTGTGGGTGCCCCCCTGAACTCTGTGGGTGCCCCACAAACTCTGTGGGTGCCCCACAGACTCTGTGGGTGCCCCAAGAACACTGTGGGTGCCCCACGAACACTGTGGGTGCCCCCTGAACTCTGTGAGTGCCCCCACAGACTCTGTGGGTGCCCCACAGACTCTGTGGGTGCCCCAAGAACACTGTGGGTGCCCCCTGAACTCTGTGAGTGCCCCCACAGACTCTGTGGGTGCCCCCTGAACTCTGTGGGTGCCCCACAAACTCTGTGGGTGCCCCCTGAACTCTGTGGGTGCCCCCCTGACTGCCCCATTCCTGAGCTGAGTCCCTGCTGAGCCCTCACCACCTGTCCTGTTTCAGGGCTTTGACTCTTGAGGTGGTACCTACAGGGGATACTTAAAGAGCAGAAATTTGGCCCCAGCTAAGTTGCTTAGGCCAGTCAGCCTGGAACCCTCTGATGGAATATAAACCTGTGTCCTCCATGGCTCCTCTAACACAGGGCTACACTCTGTACTCTGCATTCAGTAAAGCCCTGTCAGTCCAGCACTTAGCAAATGTCTTCACATTTGGAACATTTTAATTCTCAGAAGTCTGGCCTGATACCTCAGAACTGGATGAAGTCAACCACTGCATCAAAGAATTGCACTGAGCCTCTGCTGCCTGTGCCCCTCCCAACAGCCCCCCAGGATCAGAACTACTAAGCACCAATTCTTCATGAAGTATTTAAACTGTATGACATCCTACACTCTGGGCATAGCACAGTTCCAAGAGCTTGCTGAGGTTAAAGGAATCTCATTCAGTACAAACTTCCAATGCCCTTGAGATGGTGCATGAAGCAGTAACAAGCCTGGGCTCCTTTGGTTTTTTGCCCCACTGTGTGCACTATTCCATTTTGCACTTAACAAGTCAAAGCTGTAATTAGACTTATATTTGCAAAGGCACATAAAGGAAGGAGCATGATAAAAAGGAAAACTTGCTGGATACACTATTTTTCTCCCTGTGAGAGACGTCATTTGGCAAATTAAACACTTACCATAATCCTCTTTTGCTGCAATAGTTTCTGGTAAGACAGGCCCATTTTTGTGTTCCCACACGTATCTTTAATTTTAATCCACGTCATGTAAAGACATACCTGCTGCAATGACAGGATCCTTCATAAGCTCCCTTGTTATGGGACACAGGAACTCATCAGGGACAGGAGCAGAAACTGAGGTCAGTGTCGTCCTCAGTTCTTCAATTTTCTGGAGAATTTTATTGCGCAGGCCCAGAGACTCTGGAACGTTAATTACACATGAAGTGGCAGCACAGACAGGGAAGGCAAAGAGTCAGGAGCTGCTGCAGCAGAAACAGCTCCATCCCACTGCCCCCCAAAGCACAACCCCTCAGCCAGCCCAGCCCAGGAGGGATTGGGAGTAAGGACAAGACCAGGAACCCCCCCCGGGGGCAGCTGCAGAGCCCTGGCTGTGCTGACAGACCCCTACCATTTAATGAAACAAACTGTAGTGACACTGAACATCTTGTTCATCTTGGGCAGACAGGATTTCCTGTTTGTAAATGCCTAAGGGTTGACAGTTAGCAATTCTTCAAGTCAATTTTATCAGGCCTTAATTTTTATACCTTTTTTGATTCCTGTCCCCACAAAGAACTTTATTTTCAGCAGGTCATTCAATTCTCACAGAATTTTCTAGTCAGTGTTAACTGATGGGCCTCAGCTGGTGATGCTGCAGCAGCTTTAGGGTACTTCAATGCCACAGAAAGGGTGCAGAAAGTGAGAAAGCCAGGTGTGTTCCATGGATGACAATGCCTGTGAGATTCCCAGCATCTCTGTCATTTCTAGAATTCAGCAAAGCTGGCTGATACAGAGACACTGTGACCTGACACAGACCAGGTCAACACAGACACAAAACAATGAAATAAAAAGGCATTTCAGGGGGCAAAGAATTCCATGTATGGAACTGCTAATTTATAAGTACATTTCAAAATACTTCAAAGATTTAAAACTGTTTGGACTTCCAAACTCTTACCGATTTTTAATTCATTAGCAAGACTTTCCTTAGTAAGATTCAGTAGTTCCTTGCCATCAATGTTATTCATTTTGAAAAGCCCAACAAAGTCTGCTAAGTCTTGTGCACACAGCCAGGCTGAGACATCATCCTCTGACCAGTCCTCAGCAGCCACCCTGGATTCAGGTGCCACAGCACTTCCTTTGCAAATGAAGAAGACAGTTAAAAAACAAAACAAACGAACAAAAAACCCCCAAACAAAAAATCATCAACCAACCAAAACAAAAAACCTCACAAAATCCAAAAAACAGCCAACAATGAAACCCCCCAGTTCTAAGAAACAATGTTATTAATGAACCCTGTTTTTAAGTGTTCTCAGTACTGTATATTCCCCATCTAATAAAAGAAATGCTAATTGGACATTATTTGGCAGAGAGGGGGCACAATAATTTTTATATTTTACCTATCAGCTTTCAGAGTTTAGAGGAATTTAATCTCTCAGATGCTACATGTCTGTCAAACCTGAACTGAGCTACAACCCAGAAAAGTGTCAGCAGACACTGGAACCATCTCCACCTCCTCAGAGAACAGACCAAAGCCCAAACTTATCTTGTGCTTTGAACAAGGCTGTTCCACCATTGTCCCACAAATTTTGGGTGCTGATGTATTTTGTACCAGTTGCCCTGATTTTTCAGCTTTAACAACTTGTAAGCTGTTTTTCTTGTTGACACTTATGCTTGCAATTAGCATATTTTCTGTTTAACTCATCACAAATGATGCTTGTCCAAAAAGCCTTTCAGCACTCTGGCAATAACATTCATCTCTTAAATGCTGTCCAGAGAGTAAGCAACAGCAAATATCAGAAAAGAAGATACAACAGATAAATGAAGATACATCTAGTATATTTTTCTTTAAAAAATAACCTCTGTAGGACCTCAGTCAGGTCAATTCAGAGCAAAGTCAAGTAGCAGGCACACAGCCCTGAGGTTCCACGTTCACTGCAGGTGGGAATGTGGGGGTTTCATCTCCAGAAGGTGCTCTGAATCTAAAGAGCAGAGTACAACACTGGACACACTGACCTGCACAGGATGGCTTCAGGTCCAGCTGCCAAATGTGCACAGTCCTATCCATTGAGCCTGTGGCAAGTAAGTGGCTGTGTGGTGCAAAAGCACAAGTTGTAACATACCTACAAATAAAAAAAAGTGAAAATTCACGAGAAGAGGATTTAATTTCTTATTAGCAGTGAAACACAATAACCACACTGAATTCTTACCTGGTGTGCTGAGACAAAGTATGAAGGGTATTGCCAGTACTCTGTAAAAGAGTTTTTGTGATTTTACATCTTTAAGAATAAAAAGAACATGCCTTCATTTGTATGCTTCCTCTCAAACAGGGAATACTGCTGCTTGAAAGCTGACACAGGTACCCTCAGAGAGGTTACACACCCCGGCAAAGCTGGTCAGCAGCAGAGGCAGAAATGCACCCTGGATTCCCCACCAGCCCACGTGGGACATGCAGGGACAGTGCCAGAACACCCAAAGAATGAGGCACAGCCACAGAGGGCTGGTTGGCTGTGTGGACAAAAACATCTCTTCTACAAATCTAGTATTAGGAACGACTGGAAGAGAAGAGATTCAGGCCACAATCTTTGAACTGGACCAACAATTAACCACCCCAGTGGTTCTCCTATTTGGCCACTAAATACCACTAAAAACGCAAATTGCTGAATTTCCACAGTTTTAACTTATGATGGAAAAATCTTCCCTCTTATGAACGATCCCTTTTTGACAGGTACAGGCAAATGGGAAAGATGCTGAGCAAAGTTACTGTGGATCACTCTCTGCCCAGTCAGCACTCCAGCATTCTGAGCTGCCCAGCATGAGCAAAGGGCCCCATCTGGGGCTGAAATCTCTCTCTGTCCCACAAGGGCTTTTTGTCCCCACTTTTCCCCACAAAATCACAGGGCAGCTCTGGAGATCACCTCCTACAGCCCCCCTGCTACAGCAGGGGCACCTGGAGCAGGGTCTGGGGCATTCCCAGCAGAGAATCTATAACTAAAAAAGTTATTGTTCCATTTGATAAAACCCCAAATCCACAGAAGCTGATAAACAGCATTAAGAAATACTTACGCTGTGGTTTTCTGCATCTTTCAGTTTTCTGAGATTCCAGAACTCTAAAGGACTTCTTACACATCTGTCTAAATTTCAAACTACCAAAATAACTAGGCCAAAAACTCTGCAGGTACCACATTAGGGACTGGTGAAAAACTGAAACACTAATTTGAAAGTTGTATCAATACAATAGGTACATGCAGACCAAGCTGAAGAAGCTTAAAATTTGTTCATCCTTCATTTTTCAGCAAAATTATTATTATTTTTGATACTAAAATGTGCCAGAGGTAAATAGCACTTACAGGTGAACCACAAAGGATGTAGTAATATTACAGAAAATGCACAAACAGTGTGTTTTAAAGAGAAGACACTGTGTATAACATAAAAACTTTCCTGAATTCTTTGTCATGCTTCTATTTTATGTATAATATATAATTAACTAAAGAATTTCTATGATCATCTTTCCTGATTTTATGTTCCTTGTTTTGGAAGCTAAGCATGATAGGATAACAAAAAATCCTTCTGCTTCAATTAACTTGTAAGTGTGGAATTAATAATACCCTACTGTGGAGAAATCAATTAAGGAATCCTCCAAATGCAGATAAAAAGTGAGGAAGACTGATCAGTTCCAGAGACACTTTTCCTTAGACTCCTCCCCCCAAACATACAATACTTTGGGATCATATCTTTGCATTCTTCACTATTCCTTCACGTGGGTAGGACAGTGCAGAAACAGTGCTGATATTGAAGGACAGCAACCCAATGACAGATTTGCATTATATACTTACAGTTTCATAGATTATGACACACTTGTCCACAGACCTTTTAAAAGAAACACATTGACATCAAAATGATGCAGAGAGGGAGAAGGAAACAGCTTTTCATGACAAAGGCAGGAAAAAGCCTTTTCCACAAACCAAATAAGATGCAAGAGGTTTCTTAAGAACACTTTATGAAAAGTTTAGATATCCATCTCCCCTCCACCTGTGCCCACCTCAAACCACACTTACTACTGTCCCTCCAGTGTGATGGAAAACCAGCCCATACAAAAACTGCCCTCGCAGGAGAATTCCTGAGGCAGAGAATTGGCACAGCCCTTTTGCAAACTGGCCCCACTTTCTCTACCATGCCTCTACTTTATGTCTTTGCAAGCAGCATCTGTAAAGCACATGCACATCTGGCTATCCAAAATCTGTTCTCAGCCCTTCTTATTTTCGAGGCCTTTCCATCTGCAAAGCAAGCCAGAGCAAGTGGTGCAATGCAGAACATAAAATACAAATTGCAGCTATTCACCATGGCTGCAGTGCTTCCTGGGGATTCTGTGGGACAGACATTTCACTAACAACAGTGTAAGCCAAAACAATAATCTGGATGTCCAATGGAAAATAAAATAACTCCACATCACAAACATTCATAAAGATCTTCAAATACTGAAAAAGACTCCCTTAGAAAGAATATACAGCAAAATGTCAAAGCAAGCTATTGTCTCCTGGGGTTTGGTTAAAGTATATTTGCTGGCAATTGTAGTCTTTACTTTTTTCCTTTGCAAGACATCAATCTTGCAGCTTATAAAGTCTTTGTAAAAGGTAGTTAAATATAAAGTGCAACCACTGTAGTTGCTACTTCCAGCTGCCACTCAGTATAGAAGTGATTAAATACTTTGTATGAGAAGAGTAAAAGCATAGTCACTAATATTCATAAAACCATGTATGATTATATCTACCTCAGCTTGATCCCTGAAGAAAGCCACTAACAAAAAGCTGCTGCTGACCAACAAGCAGCCTCTGGGGTCTGACCACAGAGCTCCCTGCCCTGGGCCTGCCTCCCTCCCAGCTGGGTGTACCCTGGAGCCCTGTCACAGCCAGCAGTGCCCAAAGGCAGCAGCTCCCAGTTCCCACAGCTGGGTGTACCCTGGAGCCCTGTCACAGCCAGCAGTGCCCAAAGGCAGCAGCTCCCAGTTCCCACAGCTGGGTGTACCCTGGAGCCCTGTCACAGCCAGCAGTGCCCAAAGGCAGCAGCTCCCAGTTCCCACAGCTGGGTGTACCCTGGAGCCCTGTCACAGCCAGCAGTGCCCAAAGGCAGCAGCTCCCAGTTCCCACAGCTGGGTGTACCCTGGAGCCCTGTCACAGCCAGCAGTGCCCAAAGGCAGCAGCTCCCAGTTCCCACAGCTGGGTGTACCCTGGAGCCCTGTCACAGCCAGCAGTGCCCAAAGGCAGCAGCTCCCAGTTCCCACAGCTGGGTGTACCCTGGAGCCCTGTCACAGCCAGCAGTGCCCAAAGGCAGCAGCTCCCAGTTCCCACAGCTGGGTGTACCCTGGAGCCCTGTCACAGCCAGCAGTGCCCAAAGGCAGCAGCTCCCAGTTCCCACAGCTGGCTGTACCCTGGAGCCCTGTCACAGCCAGCAGTGCCCAAAGGCAGCAGCTCCCACACAGCTCAGGCACACAGCTCAGTCTGCCCCTGGTCACCTCCTGCCTTCCACAAACACCTTGTGCTTGGAAGGGTTTGCTCCTTGACCCTCCTACAGCCCTGAGTTTGGCTGAGTGGCCTGCAGTTCCCTGGAGCCTCTGCCCTGCCCCTTTTGGGCATGTGGCATTGGCACCTTTCCAGTCATCAGGAATCCTCCCATGGCCTTCACCCTCCGGAGTTTTTCGAACAGAGTAGTGACCTTGCAACAACACTGGCAACTCCCTTGTCACCTTCTAACAAAGACATGATGGTTCATGATGAATTTTCTGGGCTTTAACCACTCTTTTGTACAGAGCTGACAGCAAGAACACAGGTCTACAGTCACTTTAATCATGCACTTTTCATAGAAAAAAGGCTTATGTTGCCATACTCTGGGTGTGCCTCAGTAAACAAATTTTTGATTTCAACCAAATCCACTGAAGACAAAATCTCCAGACGTTTAACCTCTAAAAACGTTTCTGAAAGGTGTGAGAAGGGAATCCCAAATGGTGTCCCAGAGATGGTAAGATTGCAAAGTAGATTTGTATTTTCAAAAGATGGTGATGTATCCACTTTAGAGGCCACATAAACGCCCCCAAACCAGGAAACCACTGAATCTCCTTAAAATACTGATGAGAACAGAGCTTGTAACATCCCTGACCTCAAACTCAATCACACATAAGACACAGACCATTTGTAAAGACACTTCAATAGCTCTGAAGGTCACTGAACTATTCCTTAATTATTGGTAATAAATATTTGGAAATCTCCAACTCATTTGAACTTTCTGTTTTACAGGACTGAAGTGTGGACCTGAACAGCCACCTGCAGGAGATGTGAACAAGATGCTGCTTACCCTGAGACCAACATCTGCCCATCATGTGAAAATGCACAAGTCAGAACTGGGGCAGAATGTCCACTCAATGTGCATTTATATTTTAATTCAGCACCTAAAATGACAAAAAGTAAATTATTACATATGGGCATATCTGACAAGGTACAACACAAGCTGCTTGTAGAAGCATAAAGCTCCACCAAAGATGTGAGACTGTCACATTCTAGCAACAAAGAAGGGGATAGAAGATCATAGAGACAACTTAATTACTTAATTTTAACATCTTCAATTCTCTCAGTGTGTGTCACAGGGGTTTAGAGAACTAAATGTGTATCTGTACACACACTCTTCATCCTTACAGACTGTTACATAAAAGAGATTACAAAGAAGAACCCACTGAAAATGGTTTTGGCTATTTACTCTGTCTCTACACTGCAGTTTTAGCAGGAGGCAACACTGTTTTCATTTCTCCAGCACTTGCTCAAGGCCCAGGATACGCTGGAACAGGAAAGCAAAGCCCTCCTGGCCTGGCAGATCAAGAGGTTTCAACCTATTGACCTGTTCAAAGGTCCACAGTCCTAGTAGAACTTTTTTTTTAAATCTTTACTTTTATTATTATTGATAAATAGATGGCTAAATGAAGTCTACATGGTGCAGCATCACCAAGTGCTGAATGCCTCAGCTGCTCTCCTGCTGACACTTCAGAAAACTTTCCTCTTGTGGTTGGTTCAGCTGTGAATCCAGCAGTATAAACCTGATCTGTCATTTAAACTGTCACTAGAGACTTAAGGCATTGGTATATGAAAAAACATTGTTATACACACCTAAGAAATCTGCAAACAAAATAAGCCAGAGTTTGACCTGATTATCTTGTCCACAAGAAGCCATCTGGAAGCATCTGAATCCATTTTCACTGTCTGATAAAATTAAAACACATTAATGGGAGCCAGAAGCACTGAAAATAACAGCATGCCAGTAAACTACAACAGCATAAAAATCATTGCAGAAGTTCTAAAACGACTTAGAAGAAAGAAATTGGTATCACTGTTATACTGTTTCCTGAACAAGGAAATGAAGAGCAGAGCTGCACTTGTATTTTAAGTTTTCTTGATGGTAAATGTTTGATTCCTCTGTGTACTGAGTGCACCAAATACTCTTTTAACTCTAATTATATGGTTATATCCATATTCTCTACAGTTCAGTAGTTGTCAAACTTAAACACATACACATGTACAGAATTGCAGAGTACCTGACAGGGAATTTTCATACTGTCAGATGTTCAACTTTTCAGTTTTACAAACTAAGTGACATTCCATGACTGGAGTTCAGCCAAACCATCCAGTAAATACTGCATCAAAATATGAAGTACAATGGTAATAGTTTTATAGCTTTCCCCTCTCGACTCAGCGAACATTTCTGAATTATCATGTTCCATGAGTGGACTGTTAAGAGGGACAGGGAAGTGGTTGGATGGTCTGAGGAAGCCCCAGGACCAATCCAGGCTGGGGATGAACAGGCTGAGCAGCCCTGGGAGAAGGATCCGGGGTGCTGGGGGATGAGAGGCTGGACACTGCACCCCTGGCCAGGTTCAGTTCCAGCTTCCCTTGGCCCTCCCTACCCATCCCTACACAACCATCTCCAGACTCCTGCCAGGCTCCCTGTCCCTGTCCCCACTGCCTGTGCCTTTGCTCCTGTCCCCCAGTTTGACCAGCAGGGCCCTCCCCAGCCACGCTGGGCCCTGGCCTCCCCTGCCCATCTCTTGCCTCTGGAGATCCCTGGCTCCTGTGCCCTGGGCAAGATTTCCTCTGGTCCATGCCCTTGTCCCTGAAGGCAGTTTTCCCAGGACACAGCACTGACAACCTCCCTGAAGAGCTGGAATTCTGCCTTCCTGAAGTTCAGGGGCCTGACTTTACTCCTTACCTGGCCTATACTCCTCCAGCCTGCAGACTCCACCAAACCCCACAACTGCTCTGGATATGATGAGTTTCTGGGCAACTGTGACTGATCCCCCTCCAAGGCAGGAGAACCAACCACCTGCTACAGCCTAAAGCACAAAGAGCCCATCAGATGCACTGGATCAAAACTTGCTCTGAATTAAGCAGGTAAAGAGACTCTCAGTCTAGAACTACCTCCAGTTGTACTGGGTAAGAAATACTTGTATGCATTTTGTAATGTGCTTGATCTGCCAAAAATCCCAGAAGTTTCAACCCTTCTGATTAAACAGCAACATGCAAAAGGAAGTATGTTGACTTTCAACAACATATGGATTAAAAAAAATCAAGAGTGATCATAAATCAGCTAAGAAAATGCACAGTGCAAGAAATACTTGCTTTGTTGCCTGTTTCTCTCTGTCTTGGCAGAAGGCTGACACAGTGGTCACATAATTTTTAAACCAAGAGAGTAATCTGAATATGAAATGGGAGTGGTGGAAATTACACTCTGACCTGTTCCAGCTGCAACAAGTTTTTTTTTTTTTCCCTCAGATGCAACTCTTAGTTAATGATGGCAGGTTTTGTGTGGTATTTTCACCAAGAAAGAAATATCCTACACCTCTGAGTGGGCACACATTTGCTTGTCTTGGTATTGTCAGTCACTAATTCTCTGGAGTGAAATGAATGCTCCCATCCTACTTCCTCAGCTTCCCCTGCCTCTGTCCTGCTCCCTCCCTGCTCTGCACCACCTCCTGAGCCAGGGTGGCACACACAGCAGAGCTCACTGCTGGCTCCAGCCCTGCCAGGTTCAAGTGGCTGCTGAGGTTCAGCTTCGGGGGCCTCTGAAAGGGCAGCTCGTGTGCCCTAAAAACAAGGCCTGCATACCTGGATGGACCACTCAGTCTCCACAGCAGATCCAGAAAGCACAACAGTGTGCACACCAGGTTGATCAGACAAGCTACAGCATTACTCCCCAGAGCTGACCAAGAGGCTTCTGCCCAACCTCCTCAGCTCCACCAAAAGCCGTGACTTTGGGGTCAAATGCTAAACAGCTCCCAGACCTTTGAGCAGCTCAGTGGGACACAGGAGTTTCTGGGCTCCCCCAAATTCCTCCAAGTAAGAAAGTCAGGTGCACAGCTCAAGCATTCAGACTACTGGGTTTACAGCTCTCTGCATTGTTTTAATGCAGTCCTGCTCCTCGGGGAACCAAAGTATGAAAGATTAACACAGGAATGATAACCAAGCACTGCCTCTTCTAACAGCCAAGCTGTCCTGGAGACCAACTTTGCTTACAGACACTGCCCAGACATTCTCCAAAGCCCTGACAGGATAATCAGCTGCTCAAAGTTAGCACCTTGTTTATTGACCTAGAACATTCCTTGCCACCAACCTGACCACAACTTTTACTTAAAAATATTCACAATACTCTAAAACCAACTCTTCCCAAGGTAATTTGTACCTTGAGCATCAATGACAAAAAGAATACAAAAATAAGAGCTAGAAAGAAATAAAACAACTCTTTTTTTAAAAAACATTCCTCCCCTGATGAGTTAAGTAACTGACCAGATACTGGATGTGAAGAAATATCACAGCAGGTAACGCCAAGATCATGTGCTTTTTCATTATACAGGCATCTCACTTTATCATCCCAAATGGTTAAATCACCACTTGATGATCCAGTGACAAAGAAATTTCCATTGGGAGAAAATGCACAAGCCACCAAAGAACCATCTTTAACATTCCCAGACCTGAAAAGCAAGAGTACACAGGCTTTGAATTCAGAATAAGTAAAGTTCTGAAGGAGTGCTCTCTCAAACACAGTCTGGTACACAAAGCCAAACTGTTCTAAGTTTTGCATGTTGAAACTTGATAAAGGAAGAGAAACTCAAATCAATATGGAAAGAGATACCAAATAAGCAGCAGGGACCAGACCCACTCTTTGACTGCAGGAGGAAAAACATGAGATTGCACCCCAAGGCATTCATTTCAAGTGATAAAATAATTTTCAAACTAAAGATATTTGCATGGACTCTACATTAAAGGTAATATTCTACGGCAAGATACATTTTAAAAGTCAAAGATAAATACACATTATCATAACACAGATTTACATGTACACAAACAAGGGAAAAAATACTCCCACAACTCCTCTGTTCTGTTTTTGAAGACAAAACAGAACATTTCTAACCCATGTCATAAGCTGCAGTTGAGAAAACTACTTTATTATTTATGATAGGGTTAATTTTGAACATGTACACAAGAGGAGGCAATGTGAAAAAAAAATCTCTATTTTAACTAAGCCAAAGCACTTTGTAAAACCCAACTTTAAAGCAAATTTCTAGCAGATGTGAAGTGAGGTCAACCCTCAGGAAACAAGTGGGGTGAACCCGAGGTCCTTTATTTTATCTGGTAATAACCCAAGGTCAGCTGAAAGAATCTCACTCCTTCCAATGGCCAGCAGGTCCAACCCAGCAGGCCCAGCTGAACCTTCGAGGGCAGGAAGAAAATCACAGCCATCAGCAACAGTTCTGCAGCAAAAAATGTCACTCTCACTCTGTCCCTGTATCTTGTAGAACAGCTGCCATTCTCTTTTGCTGACAGAAATGTTATTTACTGTGCAAGGTGTCAAACAATGTCACTGAAGTCAACAAATTTTCCCAAGAGTCTTGCTAATTGGACCCAGCCCCTTCTATAAAGCACCGACTCCCTTAATTCTGTCCTTAAGAATACTATGAATCCACTACAGTGCTTCCCATTTTCATCTCTAGAATCTCTTTTCCTTTCTGCAGCTTTTAAAACTTTCCTTCTTTCACACAAAAAGCTGCAAATTCTGCTCTGAAAACATAACAGTAAAATAAACAGGCCTGTACATGTTCAGAGTATGCATTTAAGGCTCTCAGGCCAGATATCAGTATGGGAATTACTGCACAGAAAATAGAGACCACTGAGAAATACACATAAATTAACTTGCTTTCCTGTTGTTCACATCCAGCACAGAGATTATTTACACAGCCATCTGACCTCACAATTTGAACAGTCTATTACAACAGCAAAGCAGGTAAGTAATTGGCTTCCTCAGCTGTAATTACCATCCATACATTTAGTCAAGTGACCTAAGTGTGGCAAAAGGTGTTCTCTTTTTCAACATCAACACCATCAGCTGTTGCAAAAGAAGCAGAGGACCACACTCTGACATAAATGGTTAACTAACATTCTCTGACATCATTTTTAAGTACCTTGATAATTTCTATGTGACACTGACCTCAGCTTTTCAAAACAGGACAGATGCATCTTTCTATCTGCAATTACAAATTACAATTAAAAAGAATTCATCAGCTGAAAATGCATGCACACAAACACATCCCAAAATAAATATAATTAAAGTTAAGCTGACTACTGCTGGCCCTTTAGCACTCTGAAATGAACTTTTTTAATAGTTGAAGGGCAACAGGATTGGGATGTTCAAGTTCCTTTCTTATTTCTCTACAATGCAAACAAAAATTATTTCTGCTTATCCCAACAGTATATTTTCTACATAGTCACTATACATTCATCATTCAATTGGAAGGAAATTAAGGATGTGGGTCTAAAACATTCATCACTGCATATTTTAATAGCATACATTTGAAATGACTTTTTGATATTTCTGTGTTTTTCCCTTCAGCAACAAGCATTCTGAATAAAAAAACCAACTTCACTAGTAAAACAGATAAACCCTTACAGTTCAGAATACTAATGACTGAAATTCCAAATTTTTTAAAGACAAAACTAAGAAAAGGTATGTCATCAGTACCTCTTCATTGTCTGAAAAGAAAACAACCATTTCAGCATTTCTTTATGCATTAAAAAAATGGTGGCAAAAATCTGTAAGAATTCTGTTGATGGACAGATTTCCAGCTTTCCAGGATTTCAAGTAACTATAATAAGCCATTTTGAACAACCTTATAGTTGCCATCTAAATTACTGCTGTGGAAGGCAGAGCAGCCACAAGAGCAGTAACACGTTTGCCAAGGGATTGCCAACCCCAAACCCCCTCGGCTGTCACAAACAGCTGCTCCCTCAAGCCTAAGAGAAACTTCAATTCACTCAAATGCTTAACTACTTTCCTAACTTTAGAGAGCAGTTGGGCTGTGTAATTGTGCTCTAAAACCTAAATAACGTGCTGCCCAAGCACAGATTGCAGCAACCCGCCTGAAGGAAACACAGAGATGTAGAGGAGGACTTAGAAGATCACTCAGAGGTTCATGCCTTTAACTGTGCAACATCAATATATATGCTCATCTGCTTTGTTTCAAATGTTTCTTGGAAACCAATGCCATACTTAACTCTTTTAGCTCCAATAATCCTTTCTGTCACTGCTATGTCTCAAACTGTATGGTTTCAGGACACGTCCATAGTTTCCAAACTCTGATTGCTGGATTACTCTCAAGCTTCTACGACCTTACTGGACTCCAAATGCCTGGTAATTAAATATTTAATTTATACTAATTGATATCAGTATGTATACTGCAATATAAAGCACACAGCACAGTCAGGCTCCACTAGCTAACTGTACTTTATGTACCACAGTTTGCTGACTCACCATTTAGGAACCAGACACAATGCAGGACACAATCATCCTGATTTCATGTCAAATCAATGAAATGAAGTTTTTAAAAAAACAGGATTTAGATGTAAGATAACTTAGTAAAAATTAAAGCTTCTCAAGTTTGCATTAACTTCAAAAAAACCCGCAAAAATCCCAAACAAAACAACAAAACCAAACCACCCTCAACCCTCAAATAGCAAAAAAACAACAAAACCCCCCAAATCTCCCAATCTTTGGGTCTTCTAAATCCTATGCCCATTTCTCCCCATACCCTTCAGCAGTGTAAGTCTGCAAGTCTTGTACCCAGCCCAGCACAGCACTCGGGTTCCACTCCCTGCAGAGCCCGTGTCCGTGAGCAGGCTGAGCTCTCTCGCACACAGCACAGCACTCGGGTTCCACTCCCTGCAGAGCCCGTATCTGTGAGCAGGCTGAGCTCTCTCGCACACAGCACAGCACTCGGGTTCCACTCCCTGCAGAGCCCGTATCTGTGAGCAGGCTGAGCTCTCTCGCACACAGCACACTCGGACTGCATTCCCTGCAGAGCCCGTATCTGTGAGCAGGCTGAGCTCTCTCGCACACAGCACACTCGGACTGCATTCCCTGCAGAGCCCGTATCCGTGAGCAGGCTGAGCTCTCTCGCACACAGCACACTCGGGTTCCACTCTCTGCAGAGCCCGTATCCGTGAGCAGGCTGAGCTCTCTCGCACACAGCACACTCGGGTTCCACTCCCTGCAGAGCCCGTATCTGTGAGCAGGCTGAGCTCTCTCGCACACAGCACAGCACTCGGGTTCCACTCCCTGCAGAGCCCGTACCTGTGAGCAGGCTGAGCTCTCTCGCACACAGCACAGCACTCGGGTTCCACTCTCTGCAGAGCCCGTATCCGTGAGCAGGCTGAGCTCTCTCGCACACAGCACACTCGGGTTGCATTCCCTGCAGAGCCCGTACCTGTGAGCAGGCTGAGCTCTCTCGCACACAGCACACTCGGGTTGCATTCCCTGCAGAGCCCGTACCTGTGAGCAGGCTGAGCTCTCTCGCACACAGCACACTCGGGTTCCACTCACTGCAGAGCCCGTACCTGTGAGCAGGCTGAGCTCTCTCGCACACAGCACAGCACTCGGGTTCCACTCCCTGCAGAGCCCGTATCCGTGAGCAGGCTGAGCTCTCTCGCACACAGCACACTCGGGTTCCACTCTCTGCAGAGCCCGTATCCGTGAGCAGGCTGAGCTCTCTCGCACACAGCACACTCGGACTGCACTCTCTGCAGAGCCCGTATCTGTGAGCAGGCTGAGCTCTCTCGCACACAGCACACTCGGACTGCACTCTCTGCAGAGCCCGTATCCGTGAGCAGGCTGAGCTCTCTCGCACACAGCACACTCGGACTGCACTCTCTGCAGAGCCCGTATCTGTGAGCAGGCTGAGCTCTCTCGCACACAGCACACTCGGGTTCCACTCTCTGCAGAGCCCGTATCTGTGAGCAGGCTGAGCTCTCTCGCACACAGCACAGCACTCGGGTTCCACTCCCTGCAGAGCCCGTACCTGTGAGCAGGCTGAGCTCTCTCGCACACAGCACACTCCCCAGGTTCCACTGCTCCCAGTCCGGTCTCCGCGAGCAGACCCACCTGTCCGCGCTCAGGGACCGCGTGTCCCAGAGCACCAGAGCCCCGTCGGCCGCCCCCACGAGCAGGCGGGTCCCGCGCGGGCAGAAGCGGCAGACGCGGAGGGCGCAGCCCCGGGGCCGGCCCAGCAGCGCCAGGCACCGCCCGTCCCGCGTGTCCCACAGCGCGGCGCGCCCGTCCGTGGACACCGAGGCCAGCAGGCGGCCCGAGGGCGAGAAGCTGCAGCAGTGCACGGCGTACGCGTGGCCCCGCAGCGGAGAGTACGGCAGCTCCGAGAAGTCGCGCAGGGAGTAAACGCGGACCGTCTTGTCCGAGGAACAGGTAGCCAGGCACGTCGAGGACAAGGCGCAGCAGTTGACATCGTTGCTATGATCTGATAAGCTGCGAATTAATGTCGCCATTTTCAGAAAACAAATCTGAAAAAGAGTTTACAGTCAGATTTAACTTTCCTATTTCACAAACGAAACATACTGCCTGAACAAGACACATTCTCCAGGGGAAAAAAATCCATAAGCAAAGGCAAACTTTCATCTAAGCATCATTTATGCATAGAATCATAGAATGGTTTGGGTGGGAAGGGACCTTAAAGCCCACCCAGTGCCACCCCTGCCATGGGCAGGGACACCTTCCACCAGCCCAGGGTGCTCCAGGCCCTGTCCAACCTGGCCTTGGACACTCCCAGGGATCCAGGGACAGCCACAGCTGCTCTGCCCAACCTGTGCCAGGG
Organism: Pithys albifrons albifrons; assembly: GCF_047495875.1. NCBI lineage: Eukaryota > Metazoa > Chordata > Aves > Passeriformes > Thamnophilidae > Pithys > Pithys albifrons. The sequence goes on along the minus strand of NC_092465.1, from coordinate 433,701 downwards.
CCTACCCACCCTCACAGGGAGCAATTTCTTCCTGGTCTCCAATCTAAACTGACATTCAGTTTAAATCCATTCCCCCTTCTATCACTATATGCCCTTGTAAAAAGTCCCCCTCCAGCCTTCTTTTAGTGTGTGGCTGGAGAATTTCCCAGTGAAGATGGAGACAAAGAAGCCATTGAGTACCTCAGCCTTCTCCACATCTCAGGTAACCAGGTCTCACATTTCATTTCAGACCACAATTTCCCTGGTCTTCCTTTTATCACCAGCATCCCTAGAAATGCTTTTCTTGTTGCCCTGGACATCCCTAGCTGGATTTAATTCAATCATGACTTTAGCCTTCCCAACCTGACCCCTGGCTGCTCCAACAATCCCTCTGTATCCTCCCAGGCTACCTGTCCTCACTTCCATCCTCTTCCTTTTTGTGTTTCAGTTTGTCCAGGACCTCTCTCCTGCTTCCCTTCACAGACAGCAACAGTATTTATGGCAAAACATCACAGCAATACCAACAGGCTTTTGTGGGCAGTCTGAGGTTTGACAAGAGTGATTATACCATTTAAGTGAAAATGTGAATACTAGCTGGGTAATCCGAATGTGAACCTCTCAGGAAATTGCATTTGCTGCTCCACAGAACAAAAGAAAAGATGAACATCACATACATTCTCCCTGTACTTAAAACTGCTGGAACCAGCTCAAATTGCAGCATCAGACAAGTGACTTACACTGCTGAGGTCTGGGAAGTGCCCAAAAGGCTACATTCCAACCAGCTCCTCCTATGTTGCAGATCACAGTCAAGCTTCCTGAGAATAAGGAAGCATCGAGTCAAAACAAAGTGCTTACACAACTCTAAAAAGCTGTTTATAATGAACAAAAACAGTAACTTAAATAACAGTCTGCTGGCTTAGGTAATAATTTCAGTGCTGAGGCCTCTGCAAATAAAACCATATATATTCACATGTTTTTTGTTAGATATAAATACATATACACACTTGTTTGTATATATGTGGACATACAGTATGTATAAGAGTACACATGCACAGGTAGGTATATAAACACACAGACACAAAGGATATATAATGGCAAGTGCCCCGTTCTCCTCAGGCAGTGTATGGCAAGCCAATTTAGTTAAAGACCAACCTCTGAATACTCCCTGTTGTAGCTTCAGGATTCTTAGTTTTACTCCCAATCTCTTTAAAACCATCAAAGAGATGAAGCAGTGTCAACAACATGTCTTACCTGTAGAAAGAAAATAAACGTACTTTTTTCAGCTATGAGGAACTGAGGAGTCATACAAAGCTTGACATCCGGGAGGATGACGCTGAAAAAGCGACCTCAATCTCACTGTTAGACTTTCAGGAGCTCACTGCAGGAACGCAAAGCCAGGAACGAGCGCTTTGTGTCAGTGAAGTGGCTGAGGGAGCGAGCGGCATCGGGACCGGAGTGAGGCATCCGAGAGATGTTCGGCACCGCGGCGTCACTTCCCCCGCCAATTGCCTCATTTTTTTCATAATTCATAAGCCCCCAGCAGCCGCCCACAGAAAAAGCCACGGCAACTCTCGACAGCGCTGGCAGCCCCCGCCCCGTCAGCGTCACCCACAGCCCATCCCACCCCCGCGGGAGGGCGGCGGGGCCAGCCCAGCGCCAGCGGCTCCCGGAACACCGTCCTGCCCTCACCGCGGCCGCGGGGCACGGCGGCTCCCGGGGCTGCGAGGGCACTGAGGGGCCGCTCCCGACGCTGAGGGGGCACTGAGGGGGCATTGAGGGGCCGCTCCCGACGCTGAGGGGGCACTGAGGGGCCGCTCCCTGCGCTGAGGGGGCACTGAGGGGCCCTAGGACTAAGGGACCGCTCCCGGCGCTGAGGGGGCATTGAGGGGCCGCTCCCTGCGCTGAGGGGGCACTGAGGGGCCCTAGGACTAAGGGACCGCTCCCGGCGCTGAGGGGGCATTGAGGGGCCGCTCCCTGCGCTGAGGGGGCACTGAGGGGCCGCTCCCGACGCTGAGGGGGCATTGAGGGGCCGCTCCCTGCGCTGAGGGGGCACTGAGGGGCCGCTCCCTGCGCTGAGGGGCCGCAGCTCCCGGCGCTGAGGGGCTCTAGGACTAAGGGACCGCTCCCGGCGCTGAGGGGCCGTTCCCGACGCTGAGGGAACACTGAGGGGCCGCTCGCGACGCTGAGGGGGCACTGAGGGACCGCTCCCGGCGCTGAGGGGCCGCTCCCTGCGCTGAGGGGGCACTGAGGGGCCGCTCGCGACGCTGAGGGGGCACTGAGGGGCCGCTCGCGACGCTGAGGGGGCACTGAGGGGCCGCTCCCGGCGCTGAGGGGGCACTGAGGGGCCGCTCCCGGCGCTGAGGGGCTCTAGGACTAAGGGGCCGCTCGCGACGCTGAGGGGGGGCACTGAGGGGCCGCTCCCAGCGCTGAGGGGGCACTGAGGGGCTCTAGGACTAAGGGGCCGCTCCCGGCGCTGAGGGGGCACTGAGGGGCCGCTCCCAGCGCTGAGGGGGCACTGAGGGGCTCTAGGACTAAGGGGCCGCTCCCGGCGCTGAGGGGGCACTGAGGGGCCGCTCCCGACGCTGAGGGGGCACTGAGGGGCCGCTCCCGGCGCTGAGGGGGCACTGAGGGGCCGCTTCCCGCCCGAGGGGTCCCGCCCGTCCCTGCCCCTCCGCACCTCCCTCCTCGGCCTGTCCCGGCTGCGCACGCGCGGTGCTCCCGCTCCCCCCGCCTTCCCAGCATGGCACCGCCCGGCCCGGCCCGGCCCACTGCGGGTCGCACCACGGCGCGGCTGCCGCGGGGGGAGCCGGGCCCGCGTTATTCGCCGCCCGCCGAACGCTGCCCCGGCCGCGCCCACGGCTCCGACACCGAGGTGGTTCAAACAGCGTAACTGGGGCATTCTGCACTCCAGTCCTCAGCCCGCAGGCATCTCCTGGTAAATCTGAGACAGCCGGGAAAGACACCAGTTTAGTGCCACACCAAGTGCCCAAGGCCACCCCCCACTTACTGCCTAAAGTGGCTGTTCCACGTCTGGGCCCACCCACAGCTCCGAGAGCGCCGCTCCCCTTCAACTGGAAACCACCGAGATCGGATAGAAACAGTACAGAGAAAGATTTAGACCTCATCTTAAAGATACTTATTTTGTCCAAAGAAATGACAAGACACAAAAGAACCCACACTCACCACCCAAGCATTCTTCGCTGAGCACCATCACAGTACTTTAAAATAATGGATTTGGAAGCTTGGGAATAAATTCTCTAAGAGCAATTGAATGCTAAATGCAAGACTCCAAAGATACTAAAAAAAACCAGAAACAAACCAAAACCAACAAACAAAAAAACCAAAAAACCTGTATATAAAGGATCTGAAGTATTAAAAGTGCCAAGAAAATCTGGTTTGCAAAACAGTCTTTTATTGTATCCGTGCCACACATACTAGTGAAAAATAACACTCCTAAAAAAAGAAAAGAAAAAGAATGCTACCTCTCCACAACGTTTCTTTTAAATAAAACTTCAAGTACTCTTACATTAGTACAAAAAAAATTCAGCTCTATCTGCCCCAACAGGCCACCACAACACACAGTAGATAAAACACAGTGGTTACAAATGTCTTTTTCTGGTATTCTGTGGCAAGGCAAATGGAGGGAAATGTTTCTATGAAAAAATACTGTGTGCGTAGGAAATTGTCACAATTTTCTTCCACATGGATACAAATGATTATCCTCGAATTTGAGGCCGTGGTGGCTTGAAATTATATAACAAAATAGAAAAATGGAAAACTAATATCCCCTACACCCTGTTGTAAAGGCAGGCACTACCAAGATTAAGGAGACTCCACAGTGTTGGTAGAGGATAATTACTGTACAAGCCATAGAGCTATAATTACCTTAAGACTAAAATAAAATGCTACCATCCTCCTAAGGCATAAACAATAATGTCTGCAAACAATATGTACACATCATACATATTTAAAACAAGACTTAATATAAACAATAATGAACAGTATGTACATGTCTCAATTTCTCTTCACTGTCTTGAAATACAATTTAACTACTCAAGTGATGCAGCAACATATATATAAATGTACTTGTAACTCTACAGTAAAGTTTAATTTTTAGTGCTTTCACAGCACATCAGTGTAAACAGTTTTACTTGGCTTTGTTTTATATTTTAAAACATTCCTTGTTGTATTTTCAACATTTAAAGCAATTTTCTAATTCTTCCTTTTCACAGAAAACGAAGATTCTGAATGCTGTATAATCATAAATAATTCATAAAATTAAATACATTCACTAAAAAATAAACTACAAAGTAAAAAAATGAAAAATAGATATTTATTGAAAGGGAAAAGAGAACCATTTCCCCAAGTAGAGCTCTGGTGGTTGAATATTCAGTGCGTTTTGATAAATTGCTATTGCACTATAACACCCCTTTCTTTGAAATTCTTTGGGTGTGCTTCCCTGTTCTACCTAAATTAGTTTGTTAAAACACACAAACCAATAACCAAGGGGCCATGGTTGCTGTAGGAGTGAAGCCTTTTAAACCAGTATCACAACTGTGATATTCTGCAGGAAAACCCAGTCATCAGTTCTGCGTGTGCCCTGCACTTTCAGTCAGTACAGTTCACATTGCTGGTCTCAGCAGTCCTCATGTGATGGGAAAAAAAAGAGACAAAAATGAAACAAGAGGAGTTCTGACAGCCTCAGCTCACTTTGAAAATCTCTGTCCATTTTTTCTCAAAATACTTCCTCATGTTGTGGCCAGCCCTGCCTATGTCAGAGTCGTCTTCATTGAAAGTCTCACAGTTGTCAAAAACAAGCCTGACATCGAGGGAAAAGGCTTCAAGATTGGGGTACCTGGAAGAACAAAAAGGTGAAACATTTTTGGAACCTGGGGAGTCAAAGGGGCAAAGCACTTTGACTACATGAGAAAGAACTATCTTAACATCAGTGAACAGTTGATGCATGTTCGACATGTTAATTATCCTTTTAAGTTTTAATTTAAATATTTACAAGAAAGTGAACATCAGTGTGCAAGGAAATTTCATGTCTGTACTGGAAACAAACTTGTTTAAAAACTAATTTCCCCTTCCCTTCAACAGCTTTCTAGTTAAAATGCTGTGGCTGTTTTCCATTTATGCATCTATTCTTGGGCTCAGGGGAACACCTGGGGCACAAAAAAGGCCATCCAGGTAATTGTGAACATTGTCTTTGCAATTCTTTTTATTACCCCAAGCACGCACAGCCCTAAGAGTGTTCCAATATCCACAGAAATTATTAAAAAACAGAACAAAAGTGACAAGTTTACCAAGACCAACGAGCATGTGTGGAGCATTTCAATCTCAAATTCATGGGAGACACAAAGCCTGAAAAGGTCAGAAAGCCCCCTGTGCTATCCCAGGACTCTCACTCCGTGTGGAGCTGCCAGACAGTGGGGAGGCTCCATCTTTAGGGATGGCAGAACCTGCCTTGGAGCACAGGGACACACCAAGGAGGGCAGTGAACAGCAATACACTGTCCTGCTCTTTTGTAAGAAGTTGGGCAGTCCCACTGTAGGACTGTAGAATGATGAACCACCATCACTGAGTGAGGCCACACCAGAGCTGCCCACTCACTCATTGACAGACTCCACTGCTTTAAAGCCCACACAGCTGGTTCTTCCCAACATGCACTAACACTAAAATGTCTGCAGGAAAGAAGAAGAGGAAGAGAAGTTTTCCCTGTTGACTGTTTTGGTGCACTTGACCTGGCAGTTGTACTGTTTTTCAGCCAGTCCCACAGGTTCTCCCACCTGACATGGCATTTCACTTGGATATGGCAAAGATAAAAACATAGAATTAAGAATTTTAACTGCAAAAGCAATCACAGAGGTGTCAGAGCAGGCAGATAAATTACAGTTTAGCTAATTTTTTAAAATGTACTGTGTTTCAGTATTTAAGTATTTTAAAAGGTAAAGTGACATTTACAGTAGGTTTACTTACTGTCCACTACTTAGCTTGTCTCTGATGGTGGAAAAGTCCATAGGTTTTTTAATAACTTTCTTATAACCAGGAACAAGTTTCAAGTTTACAGGAAGTAAGAAGGGCCAGGCATCTTCATGAGTTTCCAATTCTGAGAGAATCATGCTAAATAAAATAAGGTTTAAAACCAGTATTTTAAGCTGTTCATATATTCAGAGGTTTTCTACTGTTCTATAAATGCATCAAGCACTTCCAAACTATTCACTTTATAAAAGGAAAGCACTTTATTCTGTGCCCTGTGCAAGGCTGAGAACAATGTATATAAAGACAGACATCTTAAGTGAGTAATTAAAATGCCATTAAGTTCTCTCCAGGCAACCTATGTAAGATGAAATTCTGATGATCAACATTCCAAAAAACAACTGCAACTTCGAAGCTCAACATAAGCCATGAGCAAAACAATAAAACAGGTGCCAATACTGAGTTTCCACACTGTGCTAAGGCTGAATTACACTGCCCTTGCCTGACCAGGAGGAATACCACAGAAGATGATTCTGGTGTCCTCTTCCATAAAGCAAAGGCCTTTGGACATAGTGGATAATTGTCTCTGCTACACTAGAGAAAGGTGGCAGTGCCACTGCAGCTGGGGGTGTTCTTCCCACTCTTGGAAGCAGCTTTGTGGCATCATGTGTGTATGTACACACAGACACACACACTCATATACATGTGCCAAAGAACAGTGTTCCAGTTCCCCAGAACAGAGACAAAAACAAGCAGGCACTACTTGTTCCAACAATACTTACCCCTAAGTTTAGAATTTGACACTTTACCTGCACACAGCCAGGTCCTTGGAGTCATCTCTCTTCAGTTTCTTCACAGCAGTGCAGTTTTCTTGCTTTAACTGGCTCACAGAAACATTGTCATCCATTTTTCTTTTCTTAGGGTCTGTTTTTCCTTTTTTTAAGGAGGTGCTTGTGGTTGCAGAGTCTTCATCCTCTGTTTCTCCTGCTAATTTTCTGCTTCTCTTTTGTTCATTACTTTTTTTCCCTTTGATTTGAAGTTTTTTTATCTTTAGAGTCTGACCACTTGCCTACAATAGAGAGAACTGAGATAAGTAATAACCAAGGAATTACAGAAACTTATGTTACCACTGACAGAGAGCAATGAAGATCAGAAACACAAGCACTAAAACAAATGAAATATTTAATATGAGACATTATTCGCTTTTTACTGTTCTCTGAAGGCAAATAAGGCTGCAGAACTTCCTGTTACTGGTGATTTGCTCAGCTTGTGACAGTATCAAACCCTTGGCATTTGCACTGGTAAACAGAACCTCCTAGCAAACCTGGCTGACATCACTTGGATGAACACATGTCTATTCCTAAAAGACTGATAAAAATACACAAAAATTAAAAAAAACACAAAGTTTTTTTTCACTAGTTTTGCTTTTTAAAACAGAATCTAAGACATTGGTCTGTCAACACTGAATGATGAAAGCTGCAAGACAAATACTGAAAACATTCTGAAAGTCAGATTAAAAACTAATCTATTGAATCAGCATGAAACTTCTGCACTTGCTTACATTAGAAATCCCACAGTTTAGAACAAATAAAACTGCAGCCTTTACTGCCACTGAAATCCAAGTTAAATAAAACTGTTGATCTCATCATTTAATGGCAGCTGCACATAAAACACTCAGACCATTATGTGCATTGACAGAAGCCCCTGTCACTGCCCCAGGCATGAACAGGCCCCCTCCCCTGCCGGGGTGTCACCTTGGCTATGCAGGCAGGGCAGAACCAGTCCCCATCGGGGATGGTGCTGATCTTGGGTCTGTGGCAGTAGGTGTGACACCCTTTGTCACAGCCATCACACAGGAGCAGCAGTTCCTCATTGTCTCCCTTCCGGCAAATTTGGCAGTACTGCAATCCAAGAAAAATGGCTGAAGTCAGTTTTTAAACTTTGAAACACAGGAATGGCACCTAAATTACCATTCTCCTGTAAACACAAAAATTCTCTCCCAAAATTCCTTTCATTTTACTCGTTAGAATCCACTAATGATCACATCTGAAAAACAATATATGGACTATGTGAAGAACTAATATAAAGGCTACATTTGGGAACACTGAAAAAGAATTCATTCTAAGATGGGTGTCCTACAGCATAAAAAAGTATGAGCACTTTTCATAATTCATTATGTCTGTGAGGAGTAAAGGCATCTTACACCTATCAAAACCCCTTGTCCCACACATACAATCTGGGTAATCTCTTCATTTATGCCCATATGGTATATTTAAGTTGATACTTAATAAAGAAGATTTGTATTTTACAGGAGCATTTTCAAATAAGGATCTTACCCAAAGGCTGCCATGAACAAATTCAGTAAGGCAAAAGAAATGATTCCAGTGCTTCCTAAAATTCACACTAACTTAAAATATCCATGGGATTGTCGATTTCTTACATACATTGTGTGATTCTGCTACCCCTCTATACTCAGAGCTCTGTTTCAGGAACTTGGAAGAACTCCAAATGTTTTCACCAAATACTTATGTTTACTGTGTAATTAAATGCAGAGAACATTTCATTCCAGAACTACACATTCTTTTTCTAGATAATAAATCACTACATTGAAACATTCAAATGGCTTTTCATGTGTCTCTACCAAATTCATAAGCTTTTTGCTCTGAAGTCACAGGTTTAAACTTACAGTAATATAAACTCAAAGATACAGCCTTACATTAAACCCTGCATTACAGTTTTTCTTTAAATCATTCTTTAATTGTCTGGGTGCAATTAGAATCTGTATAGGACCAGCAGAAATTAAGAAATTAGAAAAAGACCACAAATGGAAGACTCACTTTTGCCACTCACTATACAGCACTGGCCATAGTTGATCACACCATAATCACTATTGCTGCAGTAACAGCTTCGTTTCCAGAACTTTGAGATCCAGAGGACCATGCACATTTTGACACATGCCCTCTGCAGCTTTCTCTGTACTGCAGTTAACACAGACTGCCTTGATAAGTGTGCAAGGAAACAGGTATTGCAGCCTGTCTGCTCACACACTTGCCCAATTTGTATGTTCAGTTGTGAGAATTGTGTGTGCAAAGAAGCCACACATTGGGAGCATCTCAACTTTCTGAAAAATGAAGCCCTTAACTGGGGTACGTGATGTTAAACCTCCATAAAATTTGTGTCACAGGTGAGACCAGAAACGCTCCGCCAAGACAGAGTACCTTCCACGGGGCCAGAAATTACTCTCTTTTCCCTAGATGTCATCATCAAAGAATAATTACCATCTCAAGTAACCAGTTTTACAAGGGCTTTTTATCTCTCTAAGTTCAGGATGCTGATTTTGGCAAGAAAGGGACAGTCTTTTCCATTAGGCCTATTCATCTATGCACAATGTTCAGTTTAACTGTGTGAGTTTTCACAAGGAGTAACAACAACATGCATTATTCACCATGGCAACTTGAAATGTCCAAAGTGGGAAAACAGGTTATAGCAAAAGCAGTTCAGATACTCACAACTTTCATGATAGATTTCTCCCACGCTATAGATTTCTGTAACTGCTGAATGCACAGAGCCACCTGTGCAGCACTGCGTGCCTCTGACAATGCCCTTCGCCACACCCTCAGCCCTGGAGCAATGTCCTCCTCGGTTCTGCATTGAGACACAGGGAAATTGAGTAGGTCACATCCTGTTTGCTTACTTGAAATGTGGAACAATCATCATCACATTGAAAGCCAAGCAATGACAAAACATACACAGCCAATAAGTGTAAGGCTTAAGCAACTAAATTTCATGTAGTGCACAGACTGTGGCTACGTGCCTCAAAGCTTAGTCACAACCAGTTAAATGTAAAGATAACTTTGCAAGATTATCAACAAACGTAACAAAAAAATCTTTACAAAGCATCATGCAGAATAACATGATCCATATGGATCACAGACATACAAGAAAGTACATAGATAACAGGCAATAAGAAAATAGGCTCCAATTAGCAAAGAAGCACAATAATTTTTCAAGTTAATCTCAATAACCTACCCGTCACCATCACCACTAATGGATGGTGCAGGAGCAGGGACAGTAACTGTGCCCACATTATCCAGTTTGATCTGAATGGTGGTACTTAAGGGGCTCTTCAGATACCTTCTCTCTATGTTCCGCTCCAAGTCAGCCAGCCTGGTTACAGCTATATCTAGAGGGTTGTCACTCCTCCGCTCTACAGAGCTGGCACTGCCTTCTCCTCCTGCAGCACCATCCCCATCGTGCTTCTTGTGCAATCTGGGGTTTGACTTATGGGCCCGATAGACCAGGTCGTCTCTCTGGGAGGCAGGTGCAGGACACAGCCAGCCCTGTGTCAATAGAAAGGGTTGTGCATTTACTGGGTGCCATTAACTCGAGGTGCAAACACAGGAACTGCTCTAGGGAATCAAACTAAGCAACTGAAGCGCTGTTTCCAGGAGATCTTGGTTACTTGTAATCCATCTGTAGAGACAGTTTCCAAAATATCCAGAGAACTAAAACAATTAATCAAAAAATACAAGCATTACCAGACTTTCGGAATGGACCTTTCCACAATATTCTTATCCCCTTGTGAAGTATCCACCAGAGCAGGTCTACCTGTCCAGCAGGCTCAGGAAACAGTTGGTCACACAGAAATACCATCCACCTCATGCCCAAACCAGATCCCAAACACTGCATCTGTACTACAACCAAACACATGCAACTTGATAACCTTACACCCACCTTGGAAAAGCTCCAAATTCTTAACTCTATCACACTCACAACCATCACATGTTCTCCATGCCTCTACAATACTCAGAGTACTATGATGTGCTTTAGGCTTTTCTGAAAGCATTAACAGCAACAGTCACACAAAGCAGGCAGACCTGTGGCAAACCCCCCGAGAGTTAAGCAGTCTGTGTGCAACACAATCTTTGCTTTCATAGGAGGTGAACAAACCGTGCAGGAGCTGCACTGCAGGAGAACACTCCAGAACTGCCACTCTGAACATCTTCATTTGGAGACTGAAATGTTTCAAACACGAATTTCCACGATACTGCAGCAGTGGTTTTGTTTTATTTGCAGGCAATTGGGATGGAGTAAGAGGGCACTTACCACCAGCAAAAGGACTGTTACCTGCTTTAAATTCTTACCACTTATTGTAAAGAAACTTTTTACTAAAAGTTGGTTTTACCTTCACTTGTAAACTAGCTGATGCAACTCTCCTCTCTAGATCTTCCACCTGCTGAAGAATAGCAAGATCCATCTCCATTGCTTGTTCTTCTACTGACCAGTTTTCCACAACATCCCGAGTTACCTGGTTATCTTCATTGTCATTGGTATCAATAATTGCAACTGTATTTGAGAATCACATTTTTATTATTTTAATTAGCATTATAACTTCTCTAGTGAATTCAAGCTGATTTATCCATCACTCAAGTCAAATGCTGAAGAACTGTTGTAGAAGTGCACTATTCTTAAAATACTTAGTACAGACAGCAAATGCTGTACATTTTCAAACCTGCAGTTTAAAGGCAGGATGGGAAGGAAGGGCTGAGCTCCAGTGTTACAGAGACAGAAGGAGTTCAGAGCCAACATTATGCCACTAGAGCAATTTATATGAACTGGCATTTCTCCCATCCAAGGCTGGTGAAAATGCAACTACAGACAAGGAGCCCTTTACTATTTTCTGCAGCTGTTACTCTATGTCTGTTCTAAACACATCTCAAAGAGCTCTATGCAGCTGTCTGATGCCCCAACACCATGTGTAACAGAAATATCAACTACATACCATCCTTGTTTTTGATGCAGGCCACAGTGATATAATCCATGTGTTTCTGTATTTGCTTTTGTAAGGCCTTTTCTCTTATTCCCCTGAGATGCAGCACTTTAAGCAAAGATTTTAGGTCCTCTGGATCAGTAATCCTCCACCACCCATACTGCATTTCTAAGTCAAGACAAGCATATAAACACTTTGCAGGCATTTTTTTATGTGATACACACAATCAGATTAGAAAATCAATAGGAAAACTATTAAAAAGAAAATACATTTTAAGATCATAGTGATACTGTAGAAATTATCCTTCACACAGTTCCACCTTATTACACCTACCTTCTGGTATAGGCTTTGGGTTAGGATAGTCTACTGGCTTGGCTACTTCAGCTGCTGTAGAAGGGGCAGAAGCCACTTTTTCAGTTTGTAGTGCTGGTGATTCACTTTTACTTGCAGAAACAGTAGATGCCAAAAACGAGTTACCATTCACTTCTGATAATCCCAACCCTGATCCAAGAGCAGGTAAAGGAGATGGAAAAGGGACATTTGAGGTAAGAACTCCTGTAGGCCATCCGCAAAACTGCAGTCCCATTATAGGCAGTCCAGTCTTCATCTGCTACAGAGCACAACTACCATTATTGCCAAGAAACCTGAATTAGGATTAGGATGCTATTTGTCAAACAATAATCAAAACATAAAGGAGGCCTTTACTCAGTCTTTGATTAACTTCAGCAAAACTAAGGTAACACTGGCCTGTAAACACTTCTAATTATTGCCCTGTTAATGCTAAAAAAATAACAGCTTTTAAAGGTTGAGTGTGGGGTGCCACACTTCCCAAAACTGGTTTTTATTTACTTGCTTCTCATTTAACACCAGTGGCCAACAACTTAAAAGCCACATCAAGTCAGGGATATTGTGATCAAATCACCAAAATACATGTACAAACTGATTAACCCAATTTTATGCATCTTACTCTAGCATTCTACACCTTCTGCAGTTAGTTATTAACATTTAGAAGCAGGAAGGAAAACCCAGAAATGAAGATGTAATGATTGCATGTCTGTGCCATTATTTGTCTGAACAGAAATGCTGCCCAGATAAGCACTGCAAACTCAAACTACGACCACAGTGAGGTTCTTTACCTGCAGCGGCGGCAGCGCGAAGGGGCTCAGTGCCACGGGGCTCTGTGCAGAGGAGGGGCCCAGCAGGGCCGACGGCACCGGGGAGGGGCAGCGGGAGGGCGGCTGTGCCTGCGGGGGCACCGCGGGCGCCGCCACGTCCACCCGTGTCACCGAGGTGTCGTCGCAGGGCACGCGTGGCAGGAGGCTGAACCACGGCCCGTGCCGCTCGGGCAGCGGCTGCGGCGGGTCCGGTGGGGCCAGGGCAGAGCCGCAGAGCCTCCCTGTGCCACCGGCACTGGCACTGAAGAGGTTGCTGGGGTCGGCCCTCTCCACGGAGCTCTGTGCCACAGGGAGCTGCACACTGCAGAGAGAGGGCTTGGAGCTGCTCGGGTAGGACAAGGGGCAGCCGTTTGCTGCACTGCCATTGGGCTTGGGGGACATCATGTCAGAGTCAGGGGGCATTTTTGCTACTTCTAAGAGTTTGCTTAGTTTTGAAAATGACCCAGGCTTTTGTAAAAACAAATTAGTGCTGTCCTTTTCTTTCAGATCTTCCTTTTGCTCACAGTGAGTTGTAGCTAAACGATGTAGTTTTTCTTCTGTTTCAAATTCTTCTTTGATATGCATACTTTCTTCCTTTTTCAACTTCTCCTTCTCTTTAGCAATTTCTTCTAGACCTAAAATTATACAAAAAACACCTGGCTGAGGGTACAGACCCTGCTGCACAAACCAGCACCACTGAGCTGGCAGCGTGTGCTGGCCCGTGTGCCCCTGCGTGCCCTCTGCATGCCCCCTGTGTGCCACCACTCCCTCCTGGCTCTCACCTTCCCCACTTTCCATGCCCTCCACGAAGACGCCCCCGCACTGGGGCAGGATCCAGTACCGGCGCCGGTACCGGTCCTGCCCGAACATCATGGAGCGCAGACTGTGCGAGGCCTCAAACAGCTTCTTCCTGTACTGGCTTTGTTGCTGTTGGAAACACAAAGGAAGCATTAGAATTGAGTAGTGGGGCAGGGGAAAGCCTCATTGTAACAGGAAACATCTCTGGCTGCCAGACTAGACAGGAGTGAGTTCAAGGGTCAGACAGGGAGACTCTCTCAGAATCCTGGGTGGGCAGGTGTCTGTGTGCTACCTGACACTCCACTCCCAACTGCTGCCTTGATGACTTTACTTACAGAGATCCCTTCAGAAAAAAAATCAATGACATCACTTCCTGGTTCAGCCTAAGTTTATCAGTCTTCCTCTAAAAACACACTGCAATGAGAGATCCTGTCTTTTTAACCCTGACTCTCAAAAGATTTTGTTGCACAAGGAGAGTTGAGATCCTGCCAATTCTACAGCATCAGCAAATGGGAAGCAGAGCCCTGAAAGTACCTGAGAGTGCAGCTCCTGATGGGAAACTAAAGAGGTATTTTAACTGTTCGTAAAAGAATGAGAATGACAAGGCACAGAAATAAATTCTGTCTTCAAACACAACACAGTCCTCTGAGGTGGGCAAAAAAGACCTTCAATTCTTGCTCTGCTAAATTGGTACTGCTGGAAGTCACGTGGAATTCTGAACTGCTAATTTATTGCAATTTGGAACATAAGAGAAACCAAAACACAAAGTCTTAAATGACAAATTTTCTAATAACAAAGAATAAAAACATGTGCCATGAGTACCCCTATTTACAGCATTTTATTGTTCTTGTTTACGCTTCTCTTCCTATTCCACTGCTGCTTCTTTCAAAATGTGAAGCCCAGACAGTTGTGTCTTGGCTTGGAGCTGCAGAAATCATCCATGGAAAGGAGGCTGAGAGCCATAATCCACTGTGTAATGGAGCACTGCTTCTCATACACAGAATTTGTCATTGCTTGCCAAGATCAACAGACAGATCAGTTAGGTCTGGATAAAAATTACATTACTTTTTATTCTCAGAAATAAAAATATATTGTCAACTACTATTATTAACTGCCTTTTGAGTGACACCCTCTTACTGCCACCAGACTAAACTTACAATTCTGGTGTCATGAACAGTAACATTATTCATATTTAAACAAAACAACAGCTGATCCTTATTTCAACTGATATTAAGTTGGAGCACTGACAACAATGGTTAACATTCAAACTCATGACATCCAGTGATCAAATTTCTATGATCTCTCTCTCACCTTTGTCAGTTTTTCAATCTGCTTCTCCAGTTCTTCAACACTTGCTGTCTGGTCCCCATCATCCTACAATCACCAAATACACTGTCACACCAAAGCTATTCCATGATACTACCATGTCTTACCATTATTACAGGAAAAAGATGTAACAGAAAATGAGAGGTAAATAGTAAGGAAAAAAATGAAAGTTCAAATTGTGTGCCTGTTCAATACACTTGACTAGGAACAATATAACTGAAAAAAGATACACCTTTAATCTTTTCAAACCATCCCAGATGCACAGGAAGGAGAAAGTTCATGGACAAATGGTTGCTGAAAATATTGTTTTACCAGAAGAAATAATTCAGTTTGCACATGAACACTTAACACTATAGAATTTAATCTTAGTCTCTGTGAAGCTTTTTGGATATTCAAATTCATTTAAAAAATGGCATCTCTTAAAATCTTACTAAGCAGTCCACATCTGCATTTTATTTCAATGTCTACATGAAACTGTGGAGCCAATTACAACTCTGCTATGAAAGTTATAGCATCAACCTGGCTGATTTTTGAAGAGGAAAGCACATATGATTAAATCCATGGTTGCCTTCTCCTTGACAGTTTAAAAATGGAAGTCTTTTCCATAAAGAGAGTTTTAATTTAGTTCAAGAAAGTCTTTGGAGGTAACAGTAAGTTTCCAACCCAAATCATCCATGCCCTAAGATACAGGTCTTGTATTTCTTGGTTCTGCAAAAGGGTACCAGAACAAATCCTTCTGAAATACCACACAGAGCATGAATGCAATGGAACTTCTGCTGGATCAGAAACCTGATTTCTCTACAGAGTTACAGGAATTTTGCCTATGAAATGCCCAGTGCACTGAAACAGGAGACTGTACAAGAGGGAAAAGGATAACGAGATGAATTTGAGATTAGAAATCTAAGTATTATTTATTTTTAATTCTGAATTATTTGTAAGAACTTTGTGCTTTTTCTCTATGGTAGTCACTTAAATTCATACACATCATAGTACTTGAAATAAATCCAGATTAACAGCACAAAGGGCTGTTCCTACCCTAGAAATTAGGTGGGTTTCTAATAAAGGGTGTTTGCAAAGACCTGAGTCCACATATGCTGGACACATGCATTGTTCAAGCAGTCTCAAAAACCCACTTTGAACCTTGTACAAAGGGATCATTTTCTGGCAAACAGTGCAGGAGCCTGTGCATTTCTACTAAAATCAGCTCAAGAAGCTAAAAACGTTTTGGTGATCCTTCCTGAACTGTATCTCATATTGCCCAGCAACATTTATCATCCTGTGATCAAATCCAGCCAAGCAGTGACTACCCTGGATTTGTGAAAAAATTACTCAGGAAGGTCACAGCAAAGCTTTATAACAGAGAATGTTAAATGTAACTTTACACTTCTATTTATTAGTTAACAAAACAATAGAAACCAATAAAAATTTAAAAACATTGGCATTAAGTTATTCTTCCCTCCTTTTCATTGCACCCTTTGGGGGAAGCAGCGCCATATTACAGAGAAAACAAGTTTTAACTTCTTAGTAAATTAAGATCCAGTAAAATGCCCCACCTCATCCTCACACACGTCCTTCTTTCCTTTCTTCTCGTCCTTGTCCTCCTCCTCCTCCTCCTCCTCTTCCGCCTGGTCGTCGCTGTCATCGTCCTCGTCGTCCTCGTCGTCGCTGTCGCCCTTGCGGCGGCGCTTGCGGCTGTGCTGGGGCTGCTCCAGCTCCAGCCCCAGCTCCAGCCCCGGTGGCCCCTCCGTGCCCTCCGTGCCCTCCGTGCCCGCGGCCTCGCGCCCGCCCGTCCGCTTGGCGTGGATGATCCTGAGCCTGCAACACACGGACGGAACTGCTGTGGCTGCGGCACAGACAAGACTCTTCCTACGTGACAGAGGAAATCACACACTGCGGGCTTAGGTCAGAGCTCCTGCTCTAAGACGACAGTTTGTTTGCCCAATATTTACTGTCATTAGTCAACAAGAAAAACAGAGGTTAGAAAACCATGTAAGACTCTTCGTTCTGTTTTGAATAGATCTCTTTTCTCCCAGGTGAATTTTACTGCGTAACTCTTTAGAAGAAATGAACCACAGGAGGGATTTTGAGAATTCGGGAAACAGAACTAGAAGCAAGAACAAATTTCCACTTCTTTATTTAAGGCATTTAAGGATATGATGACAAAATACCTGTGTCTGAGGAAGGAGGGAAAGGCAAAAATCCTCAGTTGGAAGTGTGAAATTATTTATATTTGCATGGAAACAGCAAGGTTAGTTTTTTTGGTTTGGGGTTTTTTCCTTCCCCCCCCAAGATTTTTCTGAATTTTTACTAATACTTGGCTTTAGCCCTTTGGCTGACCTTTTTATTCTAGGATATACACTTTTCTTTCTGGAAATCTTAGCTCCCTCAGCTATCAGTAGTAGATTACTCAAAGTGTAATTTTTCCTTTTATGAAAGAAAAGGGAAACTTACATACCAGTAATTCTGGTTGTAGTAGACCTTCTTCTTCTACAAAACCCCTATAAGACAAGATTCCACACAGCACAAATTACAGTTCCACCCCTCAGGGAGCCAAGCAGGCAAACATGCTGAACCACAGGAGGTATAAATAGCCAGGCCAAACCAGTCACTTAACGCAGACCAAAAACGTAACTGACTCAGAAGAGATTCATAAACATGTAGGAAAGACAAAGATTTTGTAAGAGATGAAGAAGGTAGGATGGGAAAAGTAGGACGGTAACGACAAACACAATTACCAGGACGTAATTTTCCCTTGTCATACTCCTCTCTCTTCCCATCCTACAGAACAATATTCCATACAGCAAGTGGCTACAGGTGAGCGAGGGCAGCCCAAGCACTGGCTCCAGGGCACTCTGGCAAAGGGATCAGCCCTGGGATTTGCTGCTGGACACCGCCAGGACCCAACAGCACAGCCTGGGACAAGGGTGCCACGGCTGGGCTGGGGGCAGCACTTCAAAAAAAGACTGTAAGGCAAGAAATCATCAAGGGGATGCGAAAAGTGCCGGGCTTTGGCTTTTTGGTGTGGGTTTATTTTTGGTTTGCGTTTGGTTTTTATGCAGTGGTTAATCCATTGGAGAATTTAGAAAACTTGATACTTTTATTTTTCCAAAACAAATGGGTGTTTACCTATTTCAGCAATTTAAAATATATTTTGACAAAAACAATTTCCTCAAGCCTCTCAGTGAATTTGAAAGCAAGTGACATTTTCAGGTATGGTCTAAAAAGCCTTGATCTCACTGAGCATCAGTACTACTCACACTACTGAATTAAGTTTTTTAGGGAAAAAATTCCTTTTTAGGAGGATAACTTCAATCTTGTTCATGTGGACTGGAAACACCAGCCCAGACACAGGAATTAACTATCACAGCCATTAGTCAATAATTGGATTGGCTGCTGCACGACTGGATGATTTTAGAGACTATTTAGACTAAGATAATCTTGAAGACAATACAGTAATGAAGCTGGCAAGTCAAAGTTCAATGCCCAGCAAACACCTCTTTCATATACCTAAAAGAAATGAGAAGAAGAAAAAAGACTACTGAAAGCAAAAATAGAGATGTAATGCTGTCAAGCACTAAGAGAAGCTTTGCATGACACTGTGGATTACCAGGGATGGAAAAGAACCAAAGTGCTCTCTTTGGACAGCACCACAGTGCAGTGAGGCAGCACTCTGTACCCAGAGCAGCACAGAGGCAGAAATATCACAGCATGACTTAAAAAATGTTGAGGTATTTCAAGAAGTAGCACCATGTTCCTGCTGACACCTGCACATAGGGGTCACTGAGAGAGAAAACCTGCACTCAGATCTGCTCCATCTCTCTCACTTTCAGGTACGGACCAAAACTACACCTGCAGCTGCTCAGAGAATCATAAAGTCTACTGGCTGTAAAAAGAGTGGGTGGCCCATCACAGAACCAGACACGTGAATTAAGCCTGCTCTAATCTAATCTATAATGTTTACTAGATTATGGAATAAAAATTCATCTTGAGACTTAATTTTCAGGCCTTTCTCACAATTTTTGCCCATCTGGATTAGGTAGTCCCAAGGCAAAGAGTTCTTAACATCATACCTCTAACATACTTCACCTTGGGTCTCAAAAACTCAGTTTCACAAATCAGCAATAGCACATCCTACCCAAACTCAGGGTGTAATTCCTCCCTTTTGTGACTGCTTTTCATACACCATCATCATTTAAAGTTGAGATGGTTTCATTCAACAGAACTTGGCTTACACAGAGCAGGCCTAACACTGGCACGTTAAAAAGAACACTGTTGCAAAGAAAAACTTGGTTTGCAGTATTTCAAGTCTTGTAAAAACAACCAGATATCACCTAATGCTTTAAGTGGCTATATTTCTTTTTTTTTCCATTTTACATTGATCAAACTACAAAAGAGATGCCAAAGAGAAGACCTGTAATGGAAAAGGAGATGCTGAGACTGATTATCTAGTTAAAAAAATCCCCGAATCATCTCTGGTGAGAGAGTCCTCTGACCACAGCTGTCAGACAGAAAGCACAAAGAAAGATGAATTGACTGTATGAGGTAGGTGCCCTTACAAAAATGGTGATCAGTATCAAGATTCACATCTAAATTTGACATAGAAGGAATTAGATGCAATCTGCCATTAATCATCAGCTAAGCAGAAACAGCCCAGGCAGCTCAGAATTCAACTTCCAACCACACATATTATACCTGTGACAACCCTTAGGGGAAGCAGGAAAAGAAGGGGGAGGTCAAAAAGGGGGGGGCAGGGGGGAAGCATCCCTTAAAATAATATACAATGATACCTTTTTTCAACCTGGGATTTTGATGTTGCTTTTTTGTACCTTACAAGCACAGGTTCTTGTATTTTAGTGTTTCACCCTTCCCGGTTGAGAAGCTCATCATTAAACGTGAGAACATAAGCACAGAGAGAGTCACCCAGTGAGAGTATCTGCCACAGGCAGAATCTTTTCCCATCCCACTCAGTTACAGTCCCAGCCAGCCTGGACACAGTGCCCCGAGGATTCAGCACAGCACACACTGGGCCAGGCTGAGCACAATAACCCCACTCCTCAGCATCATGACCCACCCACTCCTCACTCCCACACCGTGGGATGTGCTGAGGGGCTCCTAAAGGTCTGTGGGCAAGGCAAGGAGGCCACATCTGCTGATCTCAGTGACTGCTGAGGAGACCAGGTATTCCCAGGCCAAACTGTTTGGGACTGGGATGCTTAAAAGTTAGACTGAGATGTGAATGGATGAGGAAGGTAACGTGTAAGCATGAAGTCTGGAAGCAGAAAAAAAGACCAAAAAGAAGATTGAAATGTACAGATTTCTTTTCAGAGAAGCCCCAGAACAGTTGTAAGAGTTTATGAAAAGTGCCAATTGACATAATAAAGAAGAGAATATTGTTTAAAATTGATCCAAAGGTGGCTCTTCTAAAAAGTTTCTTGGACTTCATCAGAAAAATAGTGGAAAATCCAAAAATTTTGAACCAAGGATGGGAGAGATGAATCAAGCCCAGTGAATTCCAAGCAGAAGAGCAACATTTCCAAGCTCTCCTGCAATACTTACGCTCAAAAATAGGGTCAGCACTACTGGAACCTGAATTCCACACAGCAGAGGAGAAAACAAGAAAGGGAGAAATGATTGCAGAAGGGAAGAGGGGCTTGGGACTTCAGGGTATTATGCTCACTATTTGAAATGGAAGAAATGAGAGATCACAAGGAAAAGGGAAAATCCTACATCTACAAGTACTTACAGTTTGATGGAGGGAGAGAAATACTAAGCAGGTCCCAAGAGGACAAGGACAAGGAAAGGTCCCATTCCACTAATTTTAAGTTGGCTACATCAGAACTTCAAAAACACTTTTTAAACTATATCCCATAGAGGGGATACAGATGAAGACAGGGAAGAGGTATTTGGATTATCCTAAAAGATAAAATACATTAACCCTGTGCAGACTGAGATCTGCACTATTAGTAGAGAATTTCTTTTTATTGGTTTAATTTTTTCCTCAACCTCCCTCTTGTCCTTCTTCTTTACTTCTTTCCTTCTTCCTTCTGAGATACATTAAAGGGAAAAAAGGGAGACACAAGATTAGAAACAAAAGCACCTAAAGCAAGGACTAAGAAAGGGTGTACCATTCCTAGCAAGAGGTAAAGATGAGAAATAAAAAAAAAAGCAGAGTCTGGCTATGCATTTTTACCCCCTGTGATTCATTAACTTTGTGCCGTTCAGCTTCCTGGAGTTGGAGCCGTGTGCTTGCTGTATGGAATTTTGTCTTGTAGGATGGGAGAACAGTGAATATAAGACTGACAACCTTTCAAAAGTTCCAATTTTACCTTAAATAAAAATATATAAAATATCTCCAAGTTTGCATTCTACATCTGATCCCTTGATACAGGGAGCGACACAACACTGACAGATGGGAAACACTAAGAAAACACAGATTAGCAAAATGCAATTGGCAATTGTTGCAGGAAAATCATGTTGCCTCACAACACCTTTCAGAATGAACACTGGGAATTATGGTAGGTCCAAAGAAACTTTGAAACTGTCAACAGTGATTTTACAGTTCCTTTAATATTCCAATTAAAAAACTTTTTACTTTCCCTTAGAGAATTCAAAAGGGACTTGACTTCACTCCAGTTATGAGGGACACTGACCTGAATCACATGCATCCTTAACAGACTGTAAAAGGCTGGTGCTGCACTGCTCTGAATCCACACCCATCTTAATTAAGCAGTTTGGTTACTAATCTCTTTGTAAACCTGTACCTGCATCAGCTAATTTTGTCCTTAGAAGCAATTCCCTATATAGCAGCATATCTGAACAAAGGCAAAAAAAGCAATATATTGTAATAGTTAAGGAAATGAAACTTACTTCCGAAGTTTGCCTTCAACCATCCATTTATCTCTCCTTAAGTTTGACATGTAATCAATGTTTTTATCAATTTCACTGTCAAAGACAAAATAATCCGTTAACTGTGAAGTGACTTTTTTTTTTCTGACAGACATTCATGTATAAATACTTTGCCTCAAAGAACTGTCTTGGAGAAACAGTTAAATTCAAAAGAATGCATTTTAAAGCCAGGACATTTCAGTACTAGACCAGCAATGCAGCTGTACCCACGCCAGCATTAAGCCCCAGCACCACCTCAGCTTCTTCCCATACGAACCATGTCACTCAAAGCAGCTGACATTTCTCTCCATAACTCTAATTCAGTGCCAAACCTCCAGGTGTCTTTGCCACAGAGAGTCTATCCCTGTGCTGAAAACACGGTTACCACTGGTACACCCAAGGTATCGTGCCCAGGATCCCTGGGATCTACAAACCAACACTCTTCCCTGCAGAAACTGAAAAACCAAACCAAGGGCTTCAGTTCCGTGGCTGGAGCCCACCCCAGACAGCCCAGGCTCAAATTCAGCACATTGTAGCTGTTTCTATGATCAAAATACAGAAACTCAAGTGCTGAGTGATCATTCCCACAAATGGGACTGAACAGTCCTCTGCAACACGAGGAAGTTTCCCACTATGATAAATTTCATCGATACACAGGAACTGTCTTGCACAGCTCATGCACAGACCTGCACTGCCACTCCTGTTTTTCAGCTTCTGAAAACCTGAAGTATCTACTCCATTCTTGCCCTCCACAGCCCTCATTCACTTTGGCAGCACTAGGTACCAAACCCACAGAATTCACCAGGAAACAAAGCAGCATTTAATGAGGTGATAAAAGACTTTAACCACAGTCAATCAGTCTGTGGAAGAACAGGCATCCAGAGACTGGCATTTCCTAACATCTTATTGTTGGGTTTTGACAAGTTGTTGAACATAGGGAGGTTTAAAAGTATGAAATGCAGTACACGCTTTTCTTGGACTACTACATCAAGCTTGTCATCTCACCTTATGATCCCATTTAAAGTTATCTGGACAAGAGACATCTTGAAAACCAAATGGGAAAAAAAAGAGTACTGCAGAAGATCTAACAACTCCTGTGATTTATTCACTAGACCATCTGGTTCATAATCAACCTCACCTTTTACTCCAAAAATTGCTGAAGACATTTCGGTACAATCTTTGAAGACAAAATAACAGACCAAACATGCTAAAGTTCTATTCTTCTGTCATATTGGAAATACATAAAGGTAAGAAGCAGTAACTCAACCAATTTCAGCTTTCATTATAAGAATGTCAATAACTCTCATGAAACAGAACACACTGAACTATGACATTTTTATAATTCTGTTTTTACACAGCTATTTAGGAAAAATCTTACCTTACTACACTCTTGCTGCATGCTAACTCATTGACCAGAAAAGCAAGCACTGATGCTTTCTGAGCTGGAGTATGTGCCTGGAAAGCTTTTGTCTTCAGGCTCTCTGTCAGCTCTGTGTGCCCACAATGAGCCTCCATGAATATCTGCAGAATCTCAGACACATTGTCTCGATTGATACCAACACTCAGTAAGTGTTCCCCAAGAATAGTTTTAGCCTAAAAGCAATAAAGACATTTCAAACAATTACATTTTAAACTATTATTTTCCTTTGCAGGCTATATTATTTTTTATAGAAGAGAGGGGTGGGTTCATTTCCATTTTTACCTAAGGACTTTCAAACATTAGAAAAGTGAATGGAAATTCAAATCAGAGAGGTGTCACAGAGCCACTGGGAAGAACACATTAATATACATACAGGGTGTTTATACAGGGTGGGGTTTTTTTACCTTGTATCCTGTTCCAAGTCCTGGGTCACACACAGCTGCAGAGACAAGCTTCACAAGCAAGTCCTGTACTTCTCCCATGCTGTCCCCTATGTTGAGCAAACCCTCCTGCAGGACGCTCAGGGAGGGGACATCCACACTCACATCAAAGCCAAGAACCTTCCCAAAGTTCCGCAGGAACTGCACCACCATGAGACAATTGGAGAAGGTGCTTCCATCGAGGACAAGGCCGGGGATGCGAGGCAGCTCTGGGAAAGGCTGAGAGCAGAGAACAGTGCAAGGTTCAGCAGTGTAGTTCAAAGGAAACCTTTTCTGATACCAGCGAAGGAAATTGGCTGGTACTTCCTTAGGACCTCCAGCACAACAATGTTGGAAGATAAAGGCTGTAGGGAACTTTCCATCCCCATCCATTCTGGAACACATTCCCCTGTTCACAATACAGGAGGCAAAAGATTAAGATATACTTCCTTTTTAGTCAGGAGATGGTACCAGGATCTATGCTGAGCCAAATCACTGTAAAAGGTGGTGTAAAAATATTTAAGGGACAAATGGAAGGGATTTCTCTGCAACAGAGAAGGTTTGAACCTGAGGTTTGTCAAGTCCTTCAGGACAAGACCTAAGAACACAGAAGACTGGGAGAGCAGGTTTTTCGAGCAACAGCTTATAGGAGTTGACTAGAAGACTCTCCAGTGCTGTGTGCTCAGACATGGTGCATATTCCTGATGTAAAAATAACTCAGAGGAAAGAATTTCTCTGAAGCAACACAAGTGCATTTTGGGAAGCAGACAGCTTTTAAACAAAAAGCTTTTAATTAACCAAACATGTGCCTCTGCAGGGTTGTAGTATCTTGTATTTGTATGTATTTCAAATAGTTCTCATTATCTGGACCAAAACTTGAATGCTTTGGGTGTGGCTGCAAGAAAAAAGTTACTGTCACGATGATAAAATAAACAAACAAGAGACAAGAAAATAAGTTTATGTTGCTGTGATTACCTTCTGGTCTGCTAAGCACATATCTTCATTTGGCTTCTTTAGCTCCTTTGCCATTTCTAATTCCAATCTTCGTTGTTCCAGTTTACGTTCTTTATTTAACCTTTTTTCATCACGTTTCTCTTGCTTTAACCGCTCCTTCTCCTTAAGCAGAATTAGAAGGGCAGAAAACAAACCCCACATATTAAACTTACAAAGGAACAATCTATGAATTTGAAAAGTACTGCTTATGTAACCTTAGCAATTACCACAGCAATTAAAGAACTTGTATTAAAGCAAAGGGAAGAGGGAAACTACAGAAATAGAAGAAAATCACTGAATTTGTGAAACAATCTAAGATTCGTTTTTTTCTCTCCTGACAACACAGACATGAGTTTTCAATATGACTACACTGAAAAATGCCTTGCAGTACCATTTCAGAAGATGACTGAGTGAAAATATGGTCCAGAACTGCCATGAGAGGCATCTGATTATACACCACTATTATCAATCTGCATTTGCTACAGCACTCAATAAACCTCTCTAAACAATACACGGTTTAAAAATTCCCATAAACTGAATATGAATAGCTTATAAAACACCTAAAACCTGCCTTATAAAACCTATCTTCAATCACAGATACATTCTGAGCTTGAATTACCAGGCACTTCAAATGCAATCTGAAAACTTAACAGCCATTTATGTCTTCTCTGCACTAGAACACGGAGATCATCACGTGAGAAGTCAAGCACCTGGTACATGTCTCTGCCAACACCCTCTCCAGTGATGTCACACACAACACCACACACCTCTGTTTCTCTAATCCCCCGAGACTGACTCTGAGCTTGGAGCTCCCATGGCCTTTCCCACCCCCGGCTCCAGGGGTTCCACAGCCACACCCCCAGCACCACTCCACTGTCCTGACAGCACAGGTGCACACCCCCCCGGTGCAGCCAGCATCGAGTGCAGAGTGTTGGGAACCTGCCACTATCGATGCTGTCACCGGAGCACAGAGCTGTGTGTGCAGCCAGCATCGAGTGCAGAGTGTTGGGAACCTGCCACTATCGATGCTGTCACCGGAGCACAGAGCTGTGTGTGCAGCCAGCATCGAGTGCAGAGTGTTGGGAACCTGCCACTATCGATGCTGTCACCGGAGCACAGAGCTGTGTGTGCAGCCAGCATCGAGTGCAGAGTGTTGGGAACCTGCCACCGGAGCACAGAGCTGTGTGTGCACCCACAAACACACTCGTGTGAGGTACTGAAGAACCTGACACAACACAACGCTGAACACAGTGTGTGTTTCCCACCTGGGGACAAGGAGGGCTAAAGAACCAAGCCAAGCTGCTTCCTGCCACTCAGACCCACTCCCCACGGCTCTGTCACTTTAGGAGGTCACTCTGGTCTCCTCCGTTTGCCACCACCACACTTTGCATGGAGCAGTGCAGGCGACACTGAGTCAGGGCTCAGCTGCACTTGTACGTTGTTATCAACTGTTAAGGCAGAACCCAGGACTTCTCATTCTTTGATTCCATGCTGAGTATTACCAGACCACTGGTGACTCCTGTGGATAACCACTAGGACTGCACAGAGATCACGACTTCTACTACTATGGCTTTGGTGGATTTTAGGCAAGATTGAGTTTCATGCTGGACACAAAGAACATGCTTGGACCAGTAAATTAAAGCTGGCAGAAAAAGGGCAACTGCTTCCTGCTCTGCAGCTCTGTAAGCACCCTCTGTACTGCCAACAGGCCTTGTATCTGTGACGAGTTCGTAAGGGTCACCTTGTGTAGAAAGCCGCAATACATGAAAGGCAGGACACAAAATCCAAAATTTTATTTTAAAATGGAAAATACTCCCTGACTTGTTTTTTAAAATTGTTTATTGCGTTTTGTCCTAACCTATGTCAAGGTCTCAAAGCCAACTGGCATTTCCTACAAGTTGTTTTTGCCAGTTAGAAACACCCCAAGTCAGAGGGAAACGAGAGGTACAGATGGATATTTTCGTGGCAACACAGTAATCTGCAGTTATGATTAAAAATGCAAACTTTAGCCACACTAAGTTTCATAAATCTATTCAATGTTTACTTTTACTGGCTGCAATAGACATTACTCTCTTTCTACTAGAGTAAGAATAACAGCACTGGATCACACCAACCAACCACTTATCCTGGCATCCTGATTTCCAGCAGTGGGACAAGAGCTTTGGGTATTGTCTTCCTCTACTCCCTTGCTCTGAAGTATTATTCAACTTTTCTTAGTTTTGGTCAGTCACTTTTATTTAAATTTGTGAATACAACCAAGAGAAAAGTTTTAACAATTTCTTTGACAATTAGTTGCTATAGTGATGGTTAGTTTACTTCAATATCTTACTTAACTGTAATTTATTTATAAAAGTCTCAGGATACAGAGAAAAAAAGAGTCTCAGGATATAGAAAAATATATAAAAATAAATTTTAGCAATTATGTTTTTTTGTATTTGACTTATGTTGCCTCTCAAAAACATCCAGAATTCTCAAAACTGGGCAATCTGTGCCAGTGTTCAACCACCACCCTCCAAAATAAAACAGTTTTGCCTAAGTTTGAACAGAATTTACTATATTTCAATTTGTGCCTATTACTTCTTGTCCTACTGCACTATGTATACAAATGAAACTATACCTACATGTGCATCAAGGACACTGCTGTTCTACAGATCACTGGAGAATGAAACCACGAAAACCTCAAACTTTCCCAGGTTAATACTCACTTCTGCTTTTTTACGTGCTTCCATGGCCTTCATAAGCATCATGTGTTGTCTTCTCCGTTCTCGCTCCTATTGAAGCAGGAAATATTAGAACAAAACTAATGCATGTCTTCAAATCAGTAAAAAAGCTGAGTAACAAATTTAGCATTAATAGACAAGTCACAGTAAATACTAAATATAGGACAAGAATGGCCAAGTCTGTGCATGTTTTAGTTCAGGTTTAGAAAGCAAATACAAGAACAATCAAAAGCAAAAAGGTAAAGCAATGAACATGGAGACAGTGTAAAAAAGAAGCATACAGATTTACTTATGGTCAGTTGTGATGCTCCTTCATAAGCTGGCAGAACAAAAAGCATAATGGTTGGCTGGAACAGGTCAGTTACCTTACATCTGCTATGAGGAACTTGCAATGGACACCTTCAATAGCCAATTCAGCAGGAATTTTATACTGATCTTTTCCAAACATTGCAAATACTAACATTTTTGTAACCAAGCAACAAATTACTACTCTCAGCTCTGGCTCAGTTTTAATCAAGCCAGTGGTGGTGCACATACGTAACAATGGCACTGATGCCTGTCCCTCAGTAACCACGGCAGGAACTCCAAATGCACTAAGGAGCACTTTTGTAGGGCACTGAGTATGAGGGGTTTGCCTCAAAAGCTGTGGAGTAAATCCTGGCCCCAGTAATGGCTATGGGAATTTTATCACCTGATTTGGTGAGGCCAGGATTACATTCTAGTGTTTCACTGTATCTTGTAACAGTATGAATTTACCACTGGCTGAAAGTTAATTTCCTCAGTATCTTACAAACTCAGGGAAGACATCATCCTGGTTTCTAACACAGCTTAATTCAAATTGTATTTAAGATATCTGGATTCATTCCTAGTGAATGGGATAAGGCTTGAAAAAATTACAGAAGCGACTACCTATTAATTTTGCATTAATCCCTGATTTTATGTAATAGTCAAATTTCTACCAGGACATCAGTAACAGGTATCTGGTTAAAAACCACATTTAGTTATTGCCATGTTCAATTTATACACATGTTCCACACGTGTCCTTTTTTTTCCTGACCAGACAAGACAAGCAGATGTATGCAATGCACTGTGCTGTAAAGCCATGCAGCAGTATGTAATATGACAGCAGCCAGTGCTACATTTTATGCATTGCTATGACAACCATATCACAACCAAATCACAATGCGGTGTTAGATGTACAAAAATAAACATACCCATACCATATCTAGTCTATGCCTCTCCAACTCCTGGTAGAAAGAGTTGGCACAACATTATGAAACAGAAATCACAAAGTCATAAAACCACTTTATAATCCCCCAAAGACCCCAATACCAAAGCAAAGCAACAAATCATAAGGCGAAAGAAAATTTGCGCAGGAATCAAACCCAGAAGTTTAAAAAGGGCATACTTTGAAGATTCCACCCCCCATATGGCTTAAAGTAGGAGCTCACAATTGGCATTCTGTCTGTCTGGTCAACTGAACATATACTAACCTGATGCTTCAGGAGAACAGCTTGCTGCCTTCGCATCTCCTTCTCCTTAAACAAAAGGAAAAAGCATATTGAGAATATCTACCAAGATTTGCAGTTTTGCCCACTAAACCAGCACATCTGAGTTAACTTCTAACTTCCCTGCCCTCCATGACCTGAGCACAGACTACATGGCAGTGAGTCTGGTGAGCTGGGAGTTCCATGTGAGAACACACCAAGGACACCAAAGTAGCCATCCAAGTACACAAACACACTGTACTTCCCAGTATTTGTAGGAGTTCTGCAGCCTTGTACGCCTATAGCTCAGGAAGGACTGGGCTTGCTGAGAAACAACAGCTTTTTGATAGTGTACTTAAAAGAATATTGTGAATAATGTTACTGAATGGACATTCTGCTGTGCAAATCAGGTGCATGTAAGCAGAACTCAAGGGAAGTTTTTGGCACACAAAAAGGTACTGTCTCTATATATTCACCTGTGTGTATATCACACATATACAAACCCCTTTGCATATGCTTCATGCCTTTACATAACCATGTCTACACGTTACTGTATGTTGTCTATGCACAGTTTCCTTAGCCATGAATATTCTTCCAAATTTACTGCTTTTTATACATCAACACCCATTACATACAATGACACAGTTCTTGCTTTTGGAGCTCCTTCAAACTAACCTTTATTCGTTTTTCAGCCTCCAATAATTTGGCATTTGCTGCTTCTTCCTTCTTTTTCTTTTTTGCCTGTGCATGTAAAACAGGTCACAAAACAGCACCATCACAACTTGAGAACAATGTGACTAGAAATAAAGTTTATGAGCCTTTAAAAGTTAAACATCATCTCTTCTGGTGTACATTACAACTGATTTCTTCCCCAAAGCAGCTTTCATGATCAATCAATTCACAGCTCAGTTACTTCTTAAAAATTAAGCCAGAATTTCAAGTCCCACTCAAAATTGCCTCACCTGGCTATCATAAGAAAACAAGTACACACAGAAACAAATGGCAAAGAGATTACGACTAACTTTGCCATCAATGGAAACTTGAAAACTAGCAATCTGTCTTTGCCAGTACCTCAGCAAACCCATACAGTGTATCAGGATATTGCAGCACATATACAGACATCGTATCTTAAATCCACTGCACTTCCTGCAGAGTAGAGCATTACACTGTCAACATCCTATTACTGCAAACTTGTTCTCTAACAGTGGAGCAGCTCTTCTGCTCATGCTGGCATATAAAAGGCTTCTTGGAGAATAGTCAGGAGCCTAAGTGAATGTTTCCAAGATTTGGGTAACAGTTAATGTAGATTTTAAAAGAAAAATATTTTAAGACACGTGTTTGGATTGGCCATTGGAAATCCAAGTTGTCAGAGCTGTTGTATTTCATTACATTCCTAACTACACATGTGACTATTACAATATCACATTCTTTAAAATGGCAACACAAAAATTACATCTGAGCCAACATTTTTACCTCCAAAATTTGCTGAGCTCGAAGTTCTTTCTCCATTCTGATTTGCTGGATTCGCTTGATTTTTTCCTACAAGAGTAAGAAAGTTATTTCTTTTAAAAAAGTAAAAATATTGGGAACGCATTTATTTTTACATTTGAAAAATGACCAAGTTCATACACACATACTTTTTGTTATGAAGTCTCACACCCACTGTAGTCAATTGTTCCCATATAACAAGGTATGCTTAGAACTTTTGCCAGCATTAGAAGATGACTGGAATAACCCTGAAAGAACCTACACTCAGTTATGCATAGGGAGGTGTTCATGCTTAGGTTGTCATAGTTTTTTTTTTTTTTGAGAACCAGACTAATGACAATATAAACAAGCCAACAGCATTCAAATTCCAGCTGACACTATTTAGAAGTGAAGAAAGTGTCAGCTATGCCATGAAATACAGGATGTTTTGCAATGATCCCCGTGCCCAGCAAACAGGCAGCTCTGCCTCAGGTGCAGCAGCCTCAGTCCATCCCAGCCCCACAGCAGCACAGGGAACCGAGCTCGGAGAACCCCCAGGCACTGACACTGCCCAGGCAGCCTCTGGGTATGTGCTCAGTGTGGCACATTTCCTTGTCCCCAGACTTGTGTAGCATTCAGGGAACTGAGGAGAAGTGTGGATGCCTTACTGTGCAGCTGGGGGGACAGAGCTGTAAACACACTGTAACCAAAGAAGGAACTGGAATAGCAACCACGGGCAGTACAACACATTCCAGCATGTTCCATGGGGCTCGAAGAAAACGATCAAGCTACTTGTGCACTCCACAGATGGATGCTATGCAACCACATTCCAATTTGTTCTTTTTCAGGAATTAGTTCCTGAAATCTGAACAGTGTCTTACTATGTTGACTGAGAAATGTAATCATTGCTAACACTGGGATTACTTCCCTATTCCTGTGCTGGGTTTGTTAAATTAGCTCATATTAAAAATTTGTTAGCCCATTATTTGATATTTCATTATCTCACAAGAAATTGCCTGAGTGACACAGTGACTGGAAATGGACCATTATGAAGAGAAGCGCTGCAACACATCCAGCTGAACTTGCTGTAAAGTGTTAATAGCAAAGCCCAGGCCATGGAGAAGCCCTGCAGGCTGGGAGGCCTGAAATGCAGCTCAGTGCTCTTCTCTGGAACAGCACATGTTTTGCCAACACTGAGGGCAAAGCCTATCCTCATGGAACACACTGTTTAACTGAGAGCTGGTCTGAAACTCCAGGACATGGACTACTTAGCTTCTGGAGAACACATAGCCATATACATACTTTATCAAAAAACAACAAACCAAAACCAAGACCCTAAGAAAAGACAATCCAAAATATTTAACTGTAAAGGAGCAATCACAGAGGAGAAAGACACACAAACTTTCCTGATGCATACAACTCCAATACATGAGGTCTTGCAAGCTTCATGTAAATCTTACAGTTTGTAATCAGCATACTTAGTAATTTACTAAATATCTGAAACACACTTCATTCGGTAATTCAAAATACAATTTAAAGGGCTTCTTTAGGAATTGCATAAAGTTTACCTGCTGCTTCATTATCTTTATCTGCTCCTTTTGCTTCCGCTTTTCTTCAGCTGCCATAATCGCTAACAAACAAAAGCAAACAGTATCAGCAGGGTGTGACAAGAGGCAGGTAACGTTTCATTAATGACTTTCAAAATACTCTGCTAACAAGCACAAACCTTCACAAGTACCACTGACCTTGCTGTTTCTTTGCTTCTTTGGCAGCTCGTGCTTGTTCCTGCTTCTGAAGTTTCCTCAGCAGCTTGATCTGTGCTGCTTGCCTGGCTATTTCTGTCACAAAGAGAAAATACTAAGTTCATAAAAACAGTGCTGTCCAACAATAAAAAGTCCATGCTCCAGACATTTGCATGTTGTGAAGACAGAGCAAACAGCGGATTTCTTTTGCACACACTGATTTTTACAGAATTTCACTATCAACTATCTTTAGTGCCATCTCATGTGTCAGTAACTACATCAACAGTGTAAAAACATTGTGTAAACAGATACTTTCTACATAAAATACAGCAAACATGGATACTTTCTACGTAAAATAAAGTACTATTTTTGGAGGAAAAAATTATCCATTAAGTTACAGAATCAGACCAATAATGCTGCACTATTTAAAAACAATTTCTTTCTTTTTAAAGCAGAAACATTTGTCTCAAAAGTACTAAATCAATTTTATTCAGAAAGCATGGAACTACTGTTTTCCTTAGAAGTCTCCTCATTCAATTATCTCATTCTTTTTTAACAAGGCAGTGAGGGCATACTCACCTGGGTCACACCTCTCTTTCCTGTGGCTACCTAAATCCAGTCACTCTGATGCTAATTAATAACCCCCTGGGGCTCCCCTAAGTGACAGTATTGCTGAAATTTCAATTAACTGCTTATGGACACACTGATATAATCCAGTAGAAGAGAGGATTTTCTGGAAGTTGAACTCAGCTTGCTTTTCAAAGGACTGAGGTCTAGGACCTCTCTGAAAGCATTCCCCAAAATACTGTCAACTTCTTGTGCAATGACCAAGGCCCAGGCAAACACAGAGAAAACCCATGTATCGTGTACAGGTCAGATGATGCTGTGGATAGCAAGGGCAGTGTAAACAGGCAAATGACAGCAGGGGAACCCTCAAACTTCCACAGAGGAACACACAGAAGAAGCAGTTACACTTTAACTGAAGTGGAACCTGTACCTGAAAATGAGAGTTTGTATCATAGACAAGAACTTAAACTATGAACTATGGAAAGGCCAACTGATACAGAAGACCACTTAGTCTGAATTGGCACAATCCACGAGGTTGGAAGGGACCTTAGAGCTCACTTCTTCCTTTAAAATCTACACACTTTTACTGATCTTGGAAAGGTCTTCAATAAAAGCAGATATCAAAATTTCAATATCCAATGAAACACATCACTCTTCCTTAGGAGAAACACTAACTCTCTCTATACTGATATACTGATGTTGGTGAGCACAGTAACCCATCTCTCACCCTGTGCCTGCAGCCTCGCGTCGCCGCTGCCCATGAGCTCTGTATCTCTGTACTGATATACCCCATTGGTGAGCACAGTAACACACACACATCTCTCACCCTGAGCCTGCAGCCTCCTCAGCAGCCTCGTGTCACCACTGCCCACGAGCTCTGTATCTGCACATTACATACCCCATTGGTGAGCACAGTAACACACACACATCTCTCACCCTGTGCCTGCAGCCTCCTCAGCAGCCTCGTGTCACCACTGCCCACGAGCTCTGTATCTGCACATTACATACCCCATTGGTGAGCACAGTAACACACACATCTCTCACCCTGAGCCTGCAGCCTCCTCAGCAGCCTCGCATCGCCGCTGCCCATGAGCTCTGTATCTCTGTACTGATATACCCCATTGGTGAGCACAGTAACCCATCTCTCACCCTGAGCCTGCAGCCTCCTCAGCAGCCTCGCGTCGCCGCTGCCCACGAGCTCTGTATCTCTGTACTGATATACCCCATTGGTGAGCACAGTAACCCACACACATCTCTCACCCTGAGCCTGCAGCCTCCTCAGCAGCCTCGCGTCGCCGCTGCCCACGAGCTCCGCGCTGCCCACGTTGGGCGGTCGGCCCTTGCGCCGCCGCGCCCGCGCCTCGTCCCTGCCGTGGGGTCGCTCCGGGTTCGGGGGTCGCCCTCTGCGCCCCTCCATCGCTCTGAGCCGGGGAAGGACCTCCTCTTCCTTCAGGAGACACCACTGTACACCCTTTAATTGACACATTGCACAGACATGGATTAGGAATGCAGATTAAAAAGAGAGAAATAAATCTAAATCACTTGAGAACAGGAACAGCAGGAGATTTTTCCCCTCCCCAGTAAATTACAGACAAAGTATGTGAGAGCTGTGATGTACTGTTTGGGTAGGACAACGCTCTGAGGATGCACACAAGCTCTATATCTGGGAGGCTGTCACTTAGAACTTTGTAAATTGTACCACTATGAAAGATTTTGAATACTATTCAACGACATACAAAGTTATTACCTAGTAGGTATGCCATTACTGTTGTTATTTTTAATTATTTCTGATCAAATCAAATTGCTAAACCCTTTTTAAGAGGCACAACAGATTCCTGGTTTTTACACTCAAAACCAACTATTCTACTTTCACTGCTCAACATGAATAAAAGAATGTATCAAGCTGAGTTGCCATCTTCCAGCTGTTTACAGAAATTCTGACATACATAACAAGCAAATGCAGTAATGTATTTTCAAATACTGCTTTCAAGCGTTGTAGATCTCAACAACTGAGCTGAAAAAACAGATGCAGTTCAATCTTGAAATTTTAGTACATTGAGTTCTCCCCTTATCCACTGCAAAACAATTTCTGTGCCAACCTGAAGCAATCAAATGTTTGTAACTTGTGAGCCCCCATGTATCTGATCTGAAAGTTCAGATACAGATATATTCTGTAGCTAAACAAAGTATGCAGCAAGACTTTCAATCCTTTCTCTCACTGTTACTACCAGAGTGCTGTGTGGAATCACAGAAGCTACTGAAATA
Source organism: Pithys albifrons albifrons (assembly GCF_047495875.1). Taxonomy (NCBI): domain Eukaryota; kingdom Metazoa; phylum Chordata; class Aves; order Passeriformes; family Thamnophilidae; genus Pithys; species Pithys albifrons. Next base: position 398,730 of record NC_092465.1, on the reverse strand, counting down.
CTTTGTTAATAAAAATACCCAAGTTAACCCTCACACAGAAATAGCTTTACTTTAATTTATTACTGAAGAGTAGAGATTATTGCCCCTACTGAGCAGAACAACACTGTCTGGCCAATCTGTTTGATTGAACATGAATATTTCAAAATTGTAACATCTTTTACCATTTTCCCAAGGTTTTAGAAATGCAGGGGGAAAAATGTAAGCTACATATCCTTTGGGACTTCTCCATAACTTGCCTTAAAAAGATTTGTAAAAGATTTTGAAAATGCCTGCTAAAGCAAGAAGGAAAGCTGGTAACTTATAAAACTCGTTAAATACCAGTTCAGAAAAAATACATATGAAATGCCTACATTTTCACATTTCTATGTGCATAAAGAGTAACATCAAATCTTCTGCACCACAACATAAATGATTTGTGCTTATTCTGGCGATTTGTCTTTTAATTATTTCTGCTCATTCTTCACAAAGGTTTAAGATAAATTCAGTAAAAGCAAAGGCAGTTTGCTAATGAAAGGTACCTTTTTTGAAGTCCTGAACAAGAGTACATGGCACACTTTGTTTGCAGACATTCCAAAGGGCTTTGTTATTCATTCTACTCTGAAAACGCCCTGCTCAGAACCATTAATGTGTACATCATCACACATCACCCCTAAGGACTTTTCAATCCAAAATATTTACCTCTACCACTTAACCAGGAGCTCTGTTACAATCTTTAAGAGTACTGCTCAGGTGTGACTCTCATTTCCCTGCCCAGTACTTGAATTACAATCACAGGTTCAGTCTAATGAGGTAGCTTCAGTACTGTACTTATAACCCACACCAACTTCCAACCTTGGAAATGTTATCCCCTGAAATACAGGTGCCAGGGAAGGGAAGCAAACCAGGAATCCTGGGGAAGGAGGAGCAGCCATAGTTCATGAAGTACCTTAGAACCTGCAATGGAGACTGCCCTTGCTCTGTACTTGGATTTTCTGTGGTTAATGACACTAATGACAATAAATATGCAGAAAAGGAAGGTAAGAGGTCTACAAGACCATCAGTGCCAGAGACCACGTATTATGTGTATTACATTTTCCTAATGCCACCTAAAAGAGAAACTAGAAGCCATCAAAGGAAGGTAGTAGAAGGTTCAATCAGCAAACAAAGCAGGTGTCTGAGGGAATGGGGAGAAGACTGTTCAATGTCCTGTCAAAGACACTGTGCACACCCAACTTCCCAGAAGCTGAAGAGAGGCCAAGACAAAAATTATCCAGAACAAAGCAATTAAAGGTTAAGCAAGTGGTGATTGACCATCTTTATTTTGTGTTCTTTTAACATCTCTTAAAATCTAACTCAAAATAACATTTCTATTAAAAAAATGTGCAATCTCATATTCTGTGGAGTTTCAATATTCCAAAATAAAAATATGGGGGTTGTGCCCAAACACAGAAGTAATCATGGGCCTCCACAAAATCTAAGCTTTGCTGCTCAAACATTAGAGAAAAAACAGGAAGAACACTGTGAAATGTTGTATTTTATTGTTGAAACTAATCAAAATAAGAACCTAATTCAATTTCTCACCTTCAAGTATCTACCATATACTGCAACACTGTGGTGCAATCAAGGTATTTGCCAAAAAGGCACCAGACAAGTACCCACAGAAGCAGAATCAAGCTCAGATCCTGCTAACCAAACTAATGAACAAAACCATAAGCACTTTACACGACAGAAAAATCCACATTAACTTCAGATTAGATTTGTGAGGAAGAGTGAACAACAAAGCTTTCTAAAATGAATCGCCGAACTCGGAATAGGACAAACCCTCCTATCCATATTGCACTCATGAGGACCTGTGTCCTCTCCATCACCCCAAGCACATTCACACTGACCTTTCTACATCACAGCACAGGCTGACGCTTCCAGGTCCTGTCACTGAATTTCCACATTTGCCACCACCACTTTACCAAACTTCAACTATTCTTCTAACCTTATCCTTTCATGGCCCACTTGTGCCAGATTGCTTCTCTGTGCAAGCATTCCATTGCTGTTTTGACTAACCCTCCACATCTGGTTGCTTGCACACCACGAGTAACAAACACAGGCAGTCTCAGGAGCAGGGAATCCTTGTGGGTTTGGGTTTCTACACATAATTCTTCAGTTTAGCCTTAAGATAATTTTCTTTGCATCTTATTCCATCCTAGAGCTCTCTGAAACTTACCCCATCCCTCTGGGGCTGCATGTCTCAAAAGGAGACAGAATTACAGAACAAAAAAACGAAGAATGACCACAGAAGTCTGTACAGAATACTCAAAACTATCACAGAGACAAAAATAAAATTTATAGAATTACCTCCAGACACCCATGAAGGTATGATTATTGCATATTATTTTGACGCTGCACAATTCAAAAAAGTTCAGTTCAAAGGGTGCAAATTCTTTTCATGAAGTATCAGTATCACTACTGTCTTACTGAGTGTGTATTATCAGCCTGAGTGTAGCTCCACTCTTTACATTATAAATTTCTCATTCACACATAAAATGTAAACTCATTTTAGCCCAGCTGACACAGCTGCCCTCAGTCTCTTCTTCTAAAAACAAAGCCTCTCCTTTGTCCACCCAAGTCTAAGTAGAACCTACCACAAACTCCACAGGTAGAAACTACAGAGTATGTGCACCAGGTTAACATTCACATTGCCAGCCTTGGCAGTAGAACTCTACTCCTCCCACTGCCTTCACTCTCAAGTTTTATAGAACCCAGGGAAAACTCTGTAAATAAACTCATGAACTAAAGGGAGAAGGAAGAGATAACTAGAGAAGGGGACAAGACTAATGAAGTACTACGGGTGACAGACACAAAAAAAGTTACAGGGTAAAAAGAGAGCAGATACCCTGACATACATCATGTTCACAGCACAAGGAATCGTTTCAGTCAAGCCATTCAGGCACATAATGAAGTTCACAACTACAGGAACTTGGAACTGTTGTTTTCTGAAGGCCAATCAGGAAGCACATTTAGCAATGTTTTCCCCTGTAAGCCAGGCATCAGGAAGCACCACCCAGGAGCAGCTGCTTACTGTGCACTTGGTCTGTCACACTTTCAAATGTATACCATGAAAACATGACGTATTTCTACATGGTATCACTGGGACAGAAGGCTCAACAAGAGCCTGAATTCAAGACTGCTGAGAGCTAGCAACATGTTTCAGAACACTTATCTTTTAAAGAAGCAAATAGATTCACTGACAAAGTCCAAAAACCCTGGTGCACATCCTGAAAAAATGGCAACATGGCCAAAATACAGTAACACAGCATGGCACAAACACAGTAACACAATTTCCCTAAAATCCTAGCCTTACTTACCCTTGTGTGGCTTCTCCACACACAGTCTAACAGTTCTGCCACTGTAAAGCATAACTGGGGTAGCCCTGCATTCCTTTCCATGAGTCCCGGGGTGCTTAGACAGTATTCCTGATACAGGACACACTAACATTTAAACATGCATTTTACACACATGCACAAACACACACATACATATACATACTATGCACATGAACACACGAGGAGAGTGGGATTTTAATGTAAACTACTATTGATATGAGGTTGTCTACAATAAAGGAAGAAATTTAAGTCAGGAACATCTGAACACTAAGACAAAATAAGTAGCTCAGAGTTTGGGTACCAGCCCAACCCAGGCTCAGAGCTGATCATTAAAGCAAGTGAATTCCTGCCCCCTCCAAACAAAGGCACTGAAGGGAACAGCTTTCAACACTGCCTGGGGCCCAGCTCTCAGCACCTCCATCTCACTACTCATAAGAAACACGCACAATTTTTAGAAATAATTAGCTAAAAACAGGCAATGTTTCAGATTGCAGCAAAATTACTTCACCTAAACTTAAGTTAATGCTCCTTGGATCAAAGACTTTACTTTTTAAAAAGTGGATACCTGCGGTCCATCTCTGGCTTCATAGAAGTCACCCACTCCTATTTTTGCACTGAAGCTGAAATTGTCCCTTGAGATATCCATTATTCCATTTCTGCTGAGATACTGAAAAAATCACATATGTTTCCACTTCAGCTTGTAAATAATTACAACCCAGCTTTGATGCACAGCTAACTTTTTGAGTGTAATGTTTTGCATATTCTGTCAAAGGGATACACATTTGTAAGAGTTCAAATCAGTAACAGACCAACATACACTAATGCCCCATATCACAGGAAATAAGCATCATTACTGGAGAGGAAAAAATGGCATTTTTTAATTGCAGGCATGCTTAGCAGCATTGGAACATAGAAGTTAAAACAATGAACACACCTTTACCACCTCAGGATACTGTCTCAGCTTCTTTCCACAAGGGGCAATATATGCTACTTCTCCTTGAAGGCGACCACCAAAGTTTCTTATTCGGGTTTCTCTTTGCCAGCTGGAGTAATACAACAATACATTTTTTGAAAAACAAGTAATTCATGTCAACTTCAGAATTTTATAAAAGAGGGAAATGTGACTGGAGTATCACAAATCAAACAAAACCAGAAAACTGTCCAAACTGACTATATATAGAGATAGATTTATTTATATCAAGCTACTTACATGTTACCAGATTTGAAATGGCTTTACTTTACTTCAGGGAATTACCTGGAGTCTGTGTTGGCTCAGATCTAGCCATCAGGATTAATTTCCAGTGGCAAAATTGCTAAGAGACAAGTCATGTTTGCAAAATAGCAAATCTAATGCACAAAAATTAACACACAAAATATGCTGACACAGTCACAGGGAATCAGAAATCTGCATTACTGAAGTCCTTTCCTTATTATTCAGCCTCAAAATTTTTAAACTGTCATTTCTTTATCAATGGACTTTTGATTTGTTATTATCTCCCCTCAAGGCAAGGCAAGTATATACACAACCTACCCATATTCAAGAGGAACACGCAGCTCCCTCTCATCTGCTACTCTTCGTCTTTTTGAAATACCTGAAACAGAATTTCTGATTAACACCCAACAGAACTTACAAAATGAAAACATTCCTAAAACAAACTTTCTATGTTTGTATCCCCAAAACAAAAGAGAAGTATTTTTTTAGTTCTAGCCATTATGCACCTCAATTACAAAAAACCCCAAAACAATGTAACTGTTCTCCTTTTTAAATACATTTTCCTCTAAGTTTCCTGTCACCTCTTGCTCTGGAATTGTAAACAGAAAAACCTATCTGTTCTATACTTAACAACTCACCTTGCTTAGTGCTTGCAGGTATTGCTAAAGTAATTCCTTGCACACCTCTTTTTTCAGTACAGAAGATGCAAATGAAAAAACTCTACTTTAAAGACCCATACATTCTAATAGGTTCAGTCTTCTTAGAGTACTGTGTATAGACTGCAGTCAACTGCCAAAAGCACAAAATTTTCAAGACTATTTCAGCTTTTCCAAGTTCAAACAGATGTTGTGTTTGGTGCTACTCAAGGGACTGAATCAATAATATCACAGATACCATTGCCAAATGTGGGGTTTCAGTGTGAGCCAAAGGCTGGTCCTTCTCTCAGGCCTCTCGGACAGCTCAGCTGTAGGACCTGAACTATGTACAGACCAACTTCTGGAAGATGCACTTCTCAAAAAGATAGTTTGGACCTGGAGTCAAGAATATGCTGCATCTCTGCCCTGGGAGTGAGTTCCCTTATCAAACTGAACTCCAGGCTCCTACAGCCAGGAGTGTCACACCCGGCCATGGCACAGCTGCTGCCAGGTGGGGCCAAGTCCTCTGGACTGGCACGGAGGGGCTGCCTGTGCCCGGGGCCGAGCTTTGGGCACAGGGCTGCACTCAGCCCCACCGACTGACTGCTCGGGTACTTGGAGTGGGCACAGGGAGGGAAAGAGGGGAGGGAGGGAAAGGGGAAAGGGAGGGAAAGAGGAAAGGGGGGGAAAAGGGGAAAGGGGGGGAAAGAGGGGAGGGAGGGAAAGAGGAAAGGGGGGGAAAGAGGGGAGGGAGGGAAAGGGGAAAGGGAGGGAAAGAGGAAAGGGAGGGAAAGAGGGGAGGGGGGGAAAGAGGAAAGGGGGGGAAAGAGGAAAGGGGGGGAAAGAGGAAAGGGGGAGAAAGAGGAAAGGGGGGGAAAGGGGGAAAGGGGGGGAAAGGGGGAAAGGGGGGGAAAGGGGGAAAGGGGGGGAAAGGGGGGGAAAGAGGGGAGGGAGGGAAAGAGGGGAGGGAGGGAAAGAGGGGAGGGAGGGAAAGAGGGGAGGGAGGGAAAGAGGGGAGGGAGGGAAAGAGGGGAGGGAGGGAAAGAGGGGAGGGAGGGAAAGAGGGGAGGGAGGGAAAGAGGGGAGGGAGGGAAAGAGGGGAGGGAGGGAAAGAGGGGAGGGAGGGAAAGAGGAGAGGGAGGGAAAGAGGAGAGGGAGGGAAAGAGGAGAGGGAGGGAAAGAGGAGAGGGAGGGAAAGAGGAGAGGGAGGGAAAGAGGAGAGGGAGGGAAAGAGGAGAGGGAGGGAAAGAGGAGAGGGAGGGAAAAGAGGAAAGGGAGGGAAAAGAGGAAAGGGAGGGAAAAGAGGAAAGGGAGGGAAAAGAGGAAAGGGAGGGAAAAGAGGAAAGGGAGGGAAAAGAGGAAAGGGAGGGAAAAGAGGAAAGGGAGGGAAAAGAGGAAAGGGAGGGAAAGAGGAAAGGGAGGGAAGAGGGAAAGAGGAAAGGGAAGAGGCTGCTCTTCCAAATACAAGTGACATGAAAACTGAGCTGTCAAGTGCAAAATGATACAGTAAAGAGATCACAAGACCTAAATCAGTGACTAACCAAGTCCAGGCAAAATGGACACAAAAATGTTTTTGTTGTATCATGGTGATTCTTATTAGGTCATTCTTAGGTGCAGTATTACTACATCTGAAACAAGGACACAGAACTAACTTATTCAACCTCCCACCTCTGTAAAGAGACAAAAATTTGCTATCAGTCTTTTCAAAGCATCATAAATTAACACAGATCCCCCTGGGAAAAAAAATTAACTTTGTAACGTAACCATTTGGACTACTCCTAATCCATGGGAAATCTTTTACAAACTATGATTAACAGGCCTGTTTCTGGGAAAAATACGAAGTAGATCACATTATACTGCTTCAAATCTAATGCTCTTGATGACATGGAATATAAAAAAATATAAAAACCTATTTATAAGGACATATCCCCATTTTAAAAATCTACTTATATGCATATTGATTAAACATCAAGTTTCTAATTCAAAGTAGTAAATATGTAATTTCATTATCATGCATGTTAACAAGCATGACTTTCAAAAATGCATTCTTTAATCACAGTAATTACTAAATCTTACAAATTAGTCACCAACAAAGGATTATAAACACTATGTAACATCATGCAAACACTATATGTACTTTTCATAAACCTTGTAAAAGTAAATACTTGCACATAATCCATAAATTCTACTGAGAATTTTGAATTAATAACAAATAAAGTTATATGGCAACAAAATACAGTTACAAAATTTATCAAGGAAGGGGCAAACCCGAAGATTCAGAATGCCACCTATCATGCCCATAAAATAGATATAAATAACTAGTTTAGAATAAAATGGTAAATAACAAAGACTAAGTAACGAAGACTTCTAAAGTAATAAATATTGACTCTGGCTATTTCATCCTACCTTCTCTCAAATAATTACGTGAGCTAGAACGTCCTGGTCTCAGTGTAATGTTCTGGTCTGGAGAACCTGCAATTCTGCTCATCTGCTACAAACACCTGTCAAACCATCTCAGAGTCAGCCCACGCTGAGGCTGGAAGGGACCTCAAAAGACACCTGATCCAGCCTTTCCTGGGAAGGGAGCCTGGCTGAGACCCTCTCGCCCCCTGATCGACTGGCACCTGGAAATGTCCAGTGAGGGGGACTCTGCCACTTCCCAGGGGAGGCCATTCAGTGAATCACTGTTCTTACGGTACAAAACTTCCCTCTCGAGCTCTCCCTTGATCCCAGCCCCCGGCCTGCTCCTGTACCTCCCTTTCCCACACATGCCCCCCACGTTCCAGCACTATAAGAAGACACGCAGGTACCGCAGTGTGCGCCGGGCGCGAGGGCGGCGGGCGCCGTCCCCAGGAACACCCCGGCCTGGGGCTCGGCACACAGGGCAGCTGGGGCTGAGCTGGGGGGCTTGGCCACTTGGAGGTTGAGCGGGGTGGAATGAGCTGCAAGGCCAATGGAAGAGCTCTTCACAGAGGATGATGTTTTATTCAGCTTCAGTGGAGTTTTTTCTCCCTCAGTGTCTGTATCTGATTCATCTTGATCTTTATCATCATCATCTTCTTCCTCCTCAGACCCTTCTGTATCTGATTCAGAATTACTGTCAGATTCTGTTTGAAAAAAAGCATGGCAAAAGGCACATTAAGACCTGATAACTACATTAAATTCTAACACCTGCAAAGTCATTTGTCTTATTAAATATGTTTTTAGTAACACCTCCTGAGTATAAATAGGAGGTTATAATTAACTACCTAAACTTCAAAATTACTACAATAGCATTAAGTAATTCTGCATAATGCACTGTTCTTTTGAATGGGAAGAGATGAGTGTCAGAAGCTTCAGTGTTTTAAGAGACTGTTTACCCTAGAACGAGCGACAGCTAAATCATTGTTAGCCAGGCAGTAGCTGGGCACTGCCCCAGGAAGGCCATCTCCCAGGGTGTGAAATCCATTGTGAAAGGGAAGAAAACAGAACAGACCACAGGCTGAGACACGTGAGAATTGGAAGTCCAGTGATCTGGCCAAAGGAAGTGTTACAATCAAGGACAGGCAGGGTAAGGAACTAAAGATGGGCTACAGCTGTGGGAGAAACAGATTAGTACAGGGTGTGGGGATGACAAGGGGAAGAGAATAATGAAGGTGGAGGCTGGACTCAAGGACTGTCAGACCCAAGGGATATCAGAACATGAGGGAGAAAGGAGTGACTGTAAATACAGTCAACTCAACAGGCCTTGCCGTTCCAAACTGCTTAAGAGCCTTTAACAGAGTAATCTGGACTGCAGCCCTGAAAACTGTTCAAGTCCTTGGTCATGGACTACTGTGCTCCTGAATGAGGTGCCAAAACATGCTTTTCTTGCCACTTAACAATCTGAAGGCCTTTGTTTAGTCCCTCTCTGGTTAGGGAATCCTGTTTTGCAGCTGGGCTCTGCCTGCCAGCATAACTAACCCTCAGCTAGCCTTGGTCTCCATCCCCTCTGCAGCACCTTGTCACATCAGCAGTGCAGGAGCTGCAGGCCAGGTGACTGATGTGGAAGGCAGATCTCTGACAGCCTTTCCAGGAGGCTCTGGAGCCACCTTACCTGGACAGCTCACCAAGTATCCAACACTCCAACGTGATTTTGGGTATGATACAATGGGTGCTGGGGAGATGTGCTCATTTCAAGGACATGCTAGGGCAGTGTGGGCCATGCTTGCCCACTATTTTCTACCCCTGTTTTAAAATACGGTGGGAAATACATGTTTTCAAAACTCAAAAAATAAAGTTTCTGCGTTTCCTATTAAAAAGGTTAAACCACCTGACTGGCTATCATCAGAATCATCATCTTCATCATCCTCATCTTCATCTTCATCGTCGTCATCATCATCATTTGAGTCGTCAGAGTCTTTGCTGCTGGGAGGGTCTGAGTCGGCGCCCCTGAACTGCTCCAGCCCCAGCTGTGCAGAACGGAGGCGCTGCTGTGGCTTTGCTGCACTCCCTGCATTATTGCTGACTGCGTTATCCTTCCCTGCACCAGGTAACACAGGGGAGGCAGAGGGCACAACAGGTGTCCGGTTACAAGCTGGTTTTTTCCCACCTGCACTCAGGTTTACTGGCAAAGAAAAGGGGGCAGGACTAGTAATGGCTCCACTTTCATTGCTCCTGGTCTGCGGTTTCGGTTTCGTGGTGAGTGCAAGAGGAGCCTCCTGGATGACGCTCTGAATAACTCCATTGGGTTGGTGATTCCCTAAAAGTGCATTTGTCAGGAATGGATTAGAATGGTTGCTTTCCAAGGATGTGAGTTTTTTATGAGCTGATGAAGCAGATGTTGGTTTGGGGCTTGACAACGCTGCGATAACCTTCTTCAGGTTCTTAGATGATTCCTGCTTCTTTAGCTGTGCTGCTGGGAATGTCTGTTTATATTGTTCCTAAAGAAATAAGAAGGCAGAGGAATAAAATGTGGAGGTGTTTGTTTGGTGTTTAGTATTCAGGCAGGCGAACTCTAGGAAATTTTAAACATCTGCTAAGCTATTTTCTGTAGGTCCAAAGCAGGTACTGGCTACCACAGAAGAGATGAGCAACTACAAGTTACACAAGTCTTGAGTGATTTTCACTGTCAATCAAGTATGAAAAGCTGAATTCAAATCAAGATTAACTTGATCCAAATTACGTACAGAAGCTTTCTCACATGCTATATATTGCTTTACACAGTGACTTACATAAAAATATTAAGCATCTTGAAACAATTAATTTTTAGGGAGAGACTACTCCTGTCTACCAGCATAGGAAAACTCCCACTTAATACGTATTTCAGTATATAATAAACCTACTAGTGAATGTACAGCTACCTTTAATAATGTTTTCATTTTAAAGCACAAGGTAAATACAACACTAATGACCACAATACCAGCAGGAAGTCAACGGAAGACTCCTGGCATAGAAAAAGTTTATTACAAAGGCAGGGGAAGGGCTCAGAAGTGCTGTGATGTGCTAATTTTTTAACTGAAAAAGCAGTACTTCAAAGTCTGCCAGGTAAAACTTAATCAACAATGGCTCACAAATGCATGTAAAGCTTACACTGACTTTAGTTTAAAGACTCTAACAAAGAAGAAAACCCCACACCACCTTTGAAGGAAAACAGTAAAATGGATAAAGATGACACATTTTCAATCCGTTTTTAAACATAAAGTCAAGCACAATACATTTTGAAGTTACTAACACTGAAAACTGAACACATCAGGAAAACCTCCAAAATAAATACTCACACCTTCACTAAATGTTTTAGAGAAATCAAACCATTAAATGAGGATCATCAGCTAAATTTAAAAGCAGAAGCCTCTTCCAATAACAAAGACATACGTTTTCATAATTATAATGTTATTTAGCCACTCAGAGTAAACGACAAGCTTATTTGAATTTCACAATCTAACTGGGAATTGAAAGGAAAAAACAGTGTTTAGAATAAAAGCTCTGTATTTTTCAGTCCTCACTGAGGGCCTGTGAGTTACCTGTGAACCAAATTCAGTTTACTTTTCCACAATACTACTTAGTTTGAAACAAAATTGAAAAATAATAGAATAATGACAGTTGCGTTGGTAAATATATTTCTTAATATATTTTTATGTGTATCCCAAGCCTCAGTGTTTGTAAAAAGCTAGATTTTTGTTCTCTTCTAGTGCCCATTCAAATCTAACTGAATAGAAATTATGAACATTCATAACTAGCCACCATAATCACTATTAACAACATAAATAAACTGAGAATCTAGAAATTTCTGTAAGCTGTCTGTTAAGACAGGCCCATGTAAACGTGTTTTACAGTCCTGATCAGGAAAAGGAAGATCAAACTGAGTGAGGGTGGGCAGGCCCTGGCACAGGCTGGGCAGAGAAGCTGTGGCTGCCCCATCCCTGGAAGTGTCCAAGGCCAGATTGGAGCAACCTGGGATAGTGGGAGGTGTCCCTGCCCATGGCAGGGGGTGGCACTGGGTGGGCTTTGAGGTCCCTCCAACCCAAACCATGCTGGGATTCTGTGAAAAACTATGGAAATGGCCCTGCTGAGTTTTAATAGCGATCAGTGCATAAAAATTTGTCTTTAAAGAGCAAACAAAACTCAATGTTACATTGAACTTTTTTTTTTAAAGAAAGGCTTTCAGCTTATATTTTTGAAATCATAATTTAAAAAGGTAATTTCAATTAGTTTGACTTAAAACTATTCAATCTGAAACAAAGTGAAGCTGCGCTTACAATACTATGTAAGTGAAGGATTAAAGCAACATTCTGCCTGAAACTAAAGCACAGCAGAAATATCCAGGCCACACAATTCATGAGGAGTTCTTTTCTTATTTGAATACTGATTTCAGCTGCACATTATCCTTAAGAGATGCATGACCCACACAATCTACTTAATTTACACCATTCAGAAATCCATATCAGCTCTAAAAACACGTAAAAACTCCATGATTATGAAAAAATACATACTTATCATTTTAATACATTGTATTTAACAGGGTTTGACAGCACAAAGTTCCATCTTATTAAGTAATGCAGGTTACAAATAATCACAATCCTCACTCACCCGCTTTGATCTGACATCACTGGTCAAAGAGAGAGATTCTTCAGAGGTATTTTTATTCCCTGCTTTGAGCAGATCAGGGGAAGGAACTATGAGCTTTAAATAGGTTTCCTTTTTGGCCTGATGTACCAAAGACAAAGGTTTCACGTTAGGAACCAACCCCGTAGACTGTATCACACTTGTGTGTTTGTTCACAGATTCCTCCTTTGCCTGAGAGCTTTGGAAAATAAACGGAAGCTGCTGTGACAAAACCTGAGGCTGCTTCTGCTGGGACTGGAATGGTGAGTGAGTCTGGGAATCAGACACAAGAGGTATCTGCTGGTGTGTTCTCTTTTCTTGAGACTTTTCATGTGTTTTCTGTCCATCGGTTTTCATATCTGTTACCCCACTATGCAGCTGCACCTGCAAAATACATATTTTTGACTGTTCATCATACAAGATAAAGACCCTTTTATAAAAACAATGCATATCATCAGTCTTCATGACACAATTACACTACTCCTGCTGGATGATGAACAATAATAATTTTAAAATCAGTCTTGTAATATATGTATTGTTCTTGTTCTCCTGCCTACCAGGGACAGTAACTAGGACAAAAGCAACTAGTGAAGCAATAGCCCTAAAGATATATTTCCACTCCACTATTAGCACACAGTACTTAATTTCTTTGGATTTCCTATTTTATAATGAAAGAGCCTACAACTGTTAAACTCTTAGCCTGTAAAGAACAGCAATACATAGATATGCAGACACACAAGGGAAGCAAAACCCCCATAAACAGAAAACATATTCTTAGCATTTATCAACATGCAGTTCAATAATTGCTCACTATTCACAGACGGGAACAGGTCAGTTTGTCACAATCAGCCTGCAGTGACAGGGCTGTGAGAAGCAGGGTGGGGTGTTGTACCTTGTTCTTGCTTTTGTGATGTGTCTCATTTTCAGAATCAGATTCATCATCTTCACTCTCTTCAGCACTCTGGTCCTCCTCCTCCTCTTCATCCTCCTCCAGGTCATCTGAGTCACTGCTACTGACACCTTCACTTGAGGTGTCTGAGGAGGAGCCTGAATCACTGTCACTGTTACTAGAGCTTTCCACTGCTTTTTTCCTGGGCTTCTACCAGAAAGATGAATTCTCTGTTAATGGTTCAGCTTTAATCTGTTATACAATCTTATTATTAAAAATAATCTTTGGAACAAAGAACAGTGAGACTTTGGAGTACAGTGGTCTGCAGTTCTTAAGGAGAAAGCATTTGACAAGATGATGAAAATTAAAAATTCATCACAAAGTTCCACTGAAGCATTTTTCTGCCCACATGCACTGAGAGAACAGCTGGCATCACTACATTTCAAAGCAATATATCAAATTAAGGCTTAGTCATGGATAGTATATCAGATTATAACAATGACATCTATCTCCAACACTGTTATGCTCAACATGATACACCACAAATATACCACCACGAGTGAGGTTTCAACACAGCTGTAAAGTCACTTTTTGACAGATTTTTGTTTATCATTGCCATGTACAGCCCTTTGAAGCATCAAACACACAAAAACTTAGGAAACAAAACTGCTGACAACCTGAAATGTATCTGCATTAGACAGAGGACTTAAATATTAAGATGCAGAACAAAACTTTATTAAAAAAGGAACTTGTACATCAAGTCCATCATCTTACAGCAACAGTATTAAGTGAAATTGGAGTTTAAAATCAGTACCCACATCAAAAGAAAATCTATCACTAATGCAGAATTTATACTTCGAGACAAATAGTTACACAAAGGAGAAGATAACGCTGACAAGCATCCTAACTGAAAATTGAAAATAAAACCCCCAAAAAACAGGCAAAGGGAGGTAACATTTTTCAGCGATACTGATAGTAACAAGTAATTCACTTAACCAGCTAAGATTTCTGAATAAAGCAAAGAGCCAAAAAGTGAAAAAGAGTCTGTTCATTTGATTAAGATACAAACTTTTGGGAAGGTATTTAGAGCTACTGCAAGACAGTAATTTACTTGGTATTCTGCATAATTGTAGTAATAGTCACAAATGCAGACACACCATCTGAAAAAACTTTACCCCTGCACCACAGAACCAAAGAAGTTTTGCATATACATATTCAGGATAAAACCAGAACTTTAGAAAGGAAAGAACCATTTTTAGTATTTAAGCCCAAGAAAAGGGAAAGACTTCCTAAATACCTTCAACTGTCTTAATACCTTCAAAAGCTGTGAACTGTTGAACACAATGAATGTGTTGAGGGAAAACGTTTGTCCCTCACAGTTTCCCCACTGGTCGTAGGTGGGAGTTGGGCTTTGGTTCCAGCCAGGCCTCAGGTCAGCAGGCCCAGAGGGTGGGACAGAGACCAGGAGGGACAGGCATCACCTGCCCTGGGCAACCAGAGAGGCATTTCATATCATCTGACATCTTCAAGAAGCACCAAGAAGTATAAAAAGAGAGGGAGGTGGAGCTTCTGTCCCTTTTGGCCTTTGTCTCAGCCCCTGAGGCCACCCAGCCCTGCCGTGCCCAGCTCTGCCCTGCCCTGCCCAGCCCTGCCCTGCCCAGCTCTGCCCTGCCCTGCCCAGCCCTGCCCTGCCCAGCCCTGCCCAGCCCTGCCCAGCCCTGCCCTGCCCTGCCCAGCTCTGCCCTGCCCAGCTCTGCCCTGCCCTGCCCAGCTCTGCCCTGCCCAGCCCTGCCCTGCCCAGCTCTGCCCTGCCCAGCCCTGCCCTGCCCAGCTCTGCCCTGCCCAGCTCTGCCCTGCCCAGCTCTGCCCTGCCCAGCCCTGCCCAGCTCTGCCCTGCCCAGCTCTGCCCTGCCCAGCCCTGCCCTGCCCAGCTCTGCCCTGCCCAGCCCTGCCCTGCCCAGCCCTGCCCAGCTCTGCCCAGCTCTGCCCTGCCCAGCTCTGCCCTGCCCTGCCCAGCTCTGCCCTGCCCAGCCCTGCCCTGCCCAGCCCTGCCCAGCTCTGCCCAGCTCTGCCCTGCCCTGCCCAGCCCTGCCCTGCCCTGCCCAGCCCTGCCCTGCCCAGCTCTGCCCTGCCCTGCCCAGCCCTGCCCAGCCCTGCCCAGCTCTGCCCTCCCCAGCTCTGCCCTGCCCAGCCCTGCCCTGCCCAGCCCGGCCCTGCCCAGCCCTGCCCTGCCCTGCCCTGCCCTGCCCTGCCCTGCCCAGCCCTGCCCTGCCCAGCCCTGCCCTGCCCAGCTCTGCCCTCCCCAGCTCTGCCCAGCCCTGCCCTGCCCTGCCCAGCTCTGCCCTGCCCTGCCCTGCGCTGCCCTGCTCTGCCCTGCCCTGCCCTGCGCTGCCCAGCTCTGCCCTGCCCTGCCCAGCTCTGCCCTGCCCAGCCCTGCCCTGCCCAGCTCTGTCCAGCCCTGCCCAGCTCTGTCCAGCCCAGCCCTGCCCTGCCCAGCCCTGCCCAGCTCTGTCCTGCCCTCCCCAGCTCTGCCCAGCCCTGCCCTGCCCAGCCCAGCCCTGCCCAGCCCTGCCCAGCTCTGCCCTGCCCAGCTCTGCCCAGCCCAGCCCTGCCCAGCCCTGCCCAGCCCTGCCCTGCCCAGCTCTGTCCAGCCCTGCCCAGCTCTGTCCAGCCCAGCCCTGCCCTGCCCAGCCCTGCCCAGCTCTGTCCTGCCCTCCCCAGCTCTGCCCAGCCCTGCCCTGCCCAGCCCAGCCCTGCCCAGCCCTGCCCAGCTCTGCCCTGCCCAGCTCTGCCCTGCCCTGCCCTGCCCTGCCCTGCCCAGCTCTGCCCTGCCCTGCCCTGCCCAGCTCTGCCCAGCCCAGCCCTGCCCAGCCCTGCCCAGCCCTGCCCTGCCCAGCCCTGCCCAGCTCTGCCCTGCCCTGCCCAGCCGACGTCAGGCCTTGCCACCATCCCTGCTCTGTTATCCACAGAGGGGAACCTTTCCTTATTGATTGTCTCCTCTCTTGCTGGGAGTTTTCCCTGGAAGAGTTTTTGGGAGGTTCTCTGGGGTTTGGGTGGTTGGAATCTGTATTATTTGGTTGGGTGACTTGGTAAAGTTGTTATTATTTCTTTTCACATTTGTGTGTGTGTGTATATATATGTATTATATCATCTTCTGTTTTTTAATTTTCTTTTCTTCTGTGTAAATATAAAAACCTTACCATTAAAGCTCCACTTCTAGATTTTTTTCCTCCCTCCCTTTCCCTTGGTGGGGACTCTGACAGGCCATGGGGCTAAACCAAAACACCATCTATTAAACACTGTATCCCCTGCACAAGTATCAGTAACTAACACCTGTTTTGATGCACATACGTGCAAACACCAACTGCCCTTGGAAAATGCCAACCTCTCACCAAGAACATTCAGATTTGGGAGCTGAATGTAGTTCAGTAACAGAAAGAAAGCAATTGGCCCAGTTTACTCACAGAGCAAAAACATAAATATGAAAAAAGAAAAATATTTTAGCCTAGATGGCTGTCAGTAGGGAACTCCTCCCTTAGCTTCTATTCTGGCAGCAATCACCTTCCCAGTCCACCATTTCCTGTGTTTTGTTTAAATAATTTTGGTCCCTAGAGCAGTTCCAAGTTCTAGAGTGCTTAGCTCAGTATATAAGGTTTACCAGCTCACTGACACTACTATGACTTTCATATTAGATGGCTAAGATTTTTCCTGAAACACAGCCACTAATAATATTCTGATAAATAGGAAATTACATCCTGAAAAGCATTTTTCTTTTAATGTCTAGAAATGTTGGGTTTAAGTTATGCAAAAACATAATTAACAGATTTAAAATGTTATACCAGTATTTATTCTGTAATAAAATAATACCAAATATTGGTGTTAAAATAATATACTTTAAAAGTAATTAGATAAATTCAATAAAACCTGCTGCTGAATACAGCTACTAACTAGTGGAATAAGTGTTAAGGGCAACTTTTGGTTCATAAGTATGTCAAAAAACAAACAAACAATTACATAATCCTAAGAGCCAACACACAAAAAAACCCCACAGAGACAAGAATACAGATCTTACTCCGATGAGTAAGAACCCACATTCTGCACTCGGAAAGAACACTTAAGAATGCTGATGTGGCAGAACAGTTGTGTCCGTTTTTTGTGTGAATCTTCAGTTCGTGTACTCACCTTGTCTTTGCCTTTGTCAGCCCTGGTGTCCAGGAGCTGCCCTTTGCTGCGCCCTCCGGCTCCCGCCGCTCTCCCTGCCGAGCTCGGGGACAGCACGGGCGCGCTGACGGCACACGCTGCAGTGCTGCTGCTCCCGTTCAGGGCGCCATTGACTCCTGAGGGGCACACATTGACAGAGTGACACTTCAAATACATGTGAGGTAGCAGATACTGTGTCTGAGATGCTCCAGTCGCGTTAACTTGGCTTCCACAAACACCTAACATACCAGACTACTTACAGATTACTCCCCATAGATGCCAAACATTTGCCACCAAGTGGCACTTCAACTTGGAGTTACTTCAGTTTAAACATACAGAGTACCCATGATTTAAAGGAAAAACACAATCAGTGCTGTAAAGGAACAGGGTGGGGGGAGACGGGGAAGAAAAAAATCTGAAATTGTCCATTTTTTAAGACACAGAATCACAGAATATGATGAGTTGGAAGGCACCCATCAGTATCATCAAATCCAACTCCTGACTCCACACGTGACAACTTAAACCACAGATCTAAGAGCAGTGTACAAATAAGCCTGTGAATGTTTTCCAACACCCATGTGAATGCCCAACTGCAGCTTTACACCATCTTGTGTCCTCTCATCAGACACCTGAGAGCAACACCTCCTTCTCCCGCCCCACCCGCCATAAGGCAGCCACAGACAGCAGCCAGGTCACCCTGAGCCTTCTCTGCTCTAAGCTGAGCAGATCCGGTGTCACACCCCAAACAAATGCATCTCGCTTCTTCTAAAGGCATGCAATGCCACACAAAAATACTGCAGTGCAAGCACATGCTCTTCTGGGGCTCCTTTCCCCACAGCCCCTCATGCCCCCCATACACAACGGACTGGTGCCTGCTTTGGATGTGCACAGAACAGCAGTCACCCCGCCAGTGTAAGGCCTCCTAAAGAAACCATGAACTTTAAAAGAAAAACTCTTCCTACTACCCAGACAAATTTGTAAGGAAGAAGAGGGGGGAAATATTAGCAAAAGAATATTTCATTATTGAAAGCCCACACTTGTCTGTCTCATGCTTAGCTAACAGAATCAACTTTTATAGAACTGTTTA
Source organism: Pithys albifrons albifrons (assembly GCF_047495875.1). NCBI lineage: Eukaryota > Metazoa > Chordata > Aves > Passeriformes > Thamnophilidae > Pithys > Pithys albifrons. The sequence continues at coordinate 380,288 of NC_092465.1, read as the reverse complement.
CAAAGGGGAAGAATGCTCAAAGGTAAAGCTCAAACTCCACATCTTTCTGTATATGCAGAAGTTCAACATGACTATATTCCCTCTCCAGCTTCAGCCATTACCTTTGTCTGTGCTGCTCCGACCGCCTTTCCCCGCAGCTCTCGCGTGGAACGGAGCAGGGTCGTGGTTCTGGGCAGCAGCAGCAAACAGGGGTGGAATCCCCAGGAGTGGGGGGAAAAAGGCTGCCCCGGGCCGAGGGTGAGTGTCTGCTGTTCGCCACCACTCTGCAGCACAGCGGAACAGAAACAGCTGCATTGGCCAACAGTGCCGTTCAACTCTTCAGTAAGTGCATTGAATAGACATATATATGCATATGTGTAATATGTGCAATACATATATATGCATTAATATAGACATTAGGAGAGACAGGGCAAGCAGAGTCATTAAGCCCAGAGGTAAAACAAAACAAAAGTTATGAACTTATTAAATGACACATATTTCCTGCAGCAATTTTGGTCTTAAATCATTAAAGTCATTCTGGTAAAGATGGCAATGCAGCTTTATTTAAATGCATTCTGAAAATAAAAACGAGGGGAAAAACACAAATAGATGAACTGGTTTGTAAAAATGACAGGTAAAATATGAGCACAGATGGAACTGTGCATACCTGAAACAGTAGGGAGAGTGAGTCTAATGCAGAAAGGAAAAGAAGTAGAAAGGAAAATGAACAGGGGAAGTGACCAGAAAGAAATAAATAGAGAGTTAAGCTGCTGTACACCTGGGAGGCTGGGGAAGGGCAGCACAGAAGAGAGCAAGCACAGCACAGCAAGTTAGCATGTGTTCAAAAGTTAGGACAGGCAAGAATTTATAACATAGATGAGAGACAAAATACAAAGGACCAGAAGTTCTGTAATACTGGTAAAGGAAATTTCAGAGGAGTTTCAGAGTTAAACTTCTGAAATAGCCTGAACACGGGGATGGAAGATAAAGCATGGAATTTCCAGACTGTAAAAGCATACATAACCAAAGAACAAAACAGTTACCAATGGAAAGAAAAAGCAGGAAAAGAATGACACAACGAACAGGGAGTTCATTTGTGCCACAGGTTAATACCAAGAACACTGACCCAGAAAACACAGCATGAAGAAGACCAGGCATTCCTTGTTTTCCAAGAGACTCACATTATGAACAAACTGATCACATTTCTGGGGACTTTTACACAAACCCAGTACTTGACCTTGCTTGTTAATCCTACTAGACACTTTCAATGTTATTACTGTGTTTGTGTACTTAATGGTTATTTCTGAAACCACGTCCTGACTCAGTACCTCATCATGCTGGGTGTTGGGAACACAAGGGATTCACCAGGATTGTTCATTTATTAGCAACTGCAAAGCAACATAATGGCAATACTACATACACAGTGCAGGGAAATTCCTCTTGCTGATTTCAAATTTCTGGTTTTCACTTTTCCTTTCTCCAAAACCCAGGTTCATTTGCCCTTAATTTCACTGCTGCTAATCACTGCATATGATGTGTATAGTATTTCCTTACACTTTTGACCTGAGCTTAAAAGCATTGCATTTCAGTTCTACATTGGCTGAACTCAGTTCAAATGTCTTTAACATCAGTTTGTAAATTATCACAAAATAAACCTGAACCACAACAAAAAACCCACCAAAACCCACCACAACCAACCCAAACCCCGTTTGTGTATCTTCTTCCACAAAGCTTCTCTCTCACAGACCACAGTGGTGATTCTTAATCATGCTGATAAACAACACTGCATTGCAGGGTTTCCTAATACTTTGAAGACTTTTTAATTTAAGATATCCTTTGAGATTGTTTACCAACTTTCCCCACCACACACAGAAAAAGGAGTTGGTAACTTTACACTATATTGCACATTACAATGGCTTTATAAAACCACTGTGTGCTACCTAAGCAATTATCTGATGTGTCCAGGAAAGAGAAGCTGTGCATTTCTACATACGCATTTAAAAACATGGAAGAAATAAAGAAAAAATGGAAGCAAAGTCTTATAATAATGAACTGAATGGTAATGACCCTACTATTTCCTTAAGTTTCCTATTTGAGTGTTTGCTCTTCAGGTGACTAACCTACCTCAGACACGTTCCACAGAGCTAACTTTCACATTAAACCCTACTCCTTAACACTCTTGCCTTACTTCAAATAGGTTAAATGTTTTTGAGGAGAACAGCTTTTGCAATTCTGCTGCAAAGATAATGATTGAAGGCATTACTCCAAAGGGCAACATACATTTCAACAATGCTGGTCTCTTAGTAACAAGGAATGATAACTGTGAATGCCTTTGTTAATGTTAATGAACTTCATGGTGCAACACAAGCCTTTCAAAGTAGCTAAAAGGAATAATACTTAAATAATGCCTTAAAACACAATGCATCAATGCCCCAAACAGCAAAAATACAAAAATAATGTGGTATTTAAGGGCGTTCCACCTTACACAGCAAATCTGGGAACTGCTTGGGGTGACAGAAATGACTGTGCATTTTCCTCCTCCTCTCTCTGTTGTCTTTTAATCCCAAGTTTGCCTTCTACATGTCTCCCAACACCCTTAAGTCTTCTTAACTTCCTTCCCTGTCTGAATGATTCCAAACTACTTATGTGAGTGGTTTCCTAGCACTGGTCTCTCAGTGTAAAGAGCTGTAAAGGATGGAAAAGGCTGGGAATGGTTTACACATACACAAGTAGCATCACCTACTCCCATCATTGGTTTGAAAAACAAAAGTTCTCATATGAATTGAGAAACATCAAAAATATCTCTTCATTTAAAGGCAGAGAAAAGCACTATGTATCTCAGCAAAGCACTTCAAAACCAAAAGGCATTTTAGTAAATTCCAAATATGTTCTCGAGAACCAAGCACACAAGAACTCATTCTTTAACTTTCCTTCAAAAATCAGATGCCAGACTTGCCCTAATTAAAAAAAAAAGCCATTCTAGAAAGGGATTGACAGAACTGTACACCACTGAGGAAGCTGATACATAATTTAGGCACAAACACTGCAGACAATTAACTTTTGAGGAGTAAGACTATAATGAATATACACAGAGCACAGACCTCCCAAGCTGCATTTTAAAAGGTATCCATCCCATGGTAACTCTCCTTTAATGCAACAACTACAGGGTGCCTGACAGTGCCCAAATCCAATGGTTTCCTTTATGCTCTAATATCTGAAAAAACAATGCACCAAACTCTTTCAATGCTGTTTCTAAGGACACTCCTCAAAAATAAAGGTGAAATTCCTTATCCAAACAATACTCAAAATTATTGACTCATCTGCATAATCCTTGTAAGACATACTAGATGAGGCAGAATTTTAAAACATGGAAGTACTTGAGTTAGACCCGTTAAAATACTTCCCCCCTCCTTTCTTCCTCCATAATTTTGCTTTTATGTCCTTCAATAAACTTTGAAAAGTAGATTTTTTTAAAAAAAATTCACTTCTGATTTATTATTATCACACTCTTGTCCTTAAAAAGTGTTTAGCCAGTGCTTGCACTAGTTTGCATCTGCAGTACAAACACTGAGGAAGAAACCAGGGAATAATATGAAGCAGGAAATCTGAACAAAGCTGGAATCATGTTTAAAGAACTTAAAGACTGCTTCTTAATTATATATATGTAAAGACATCAGTATTAAGACGAAGTGAAAATCTGAACTCTGATTTCCAAAACCTGGGAACTGTGCTGTGATTGTAGAACCCTCTGGACACGCCCTCAGCAGAACTGGCAATTCTTTGTACTCTGCTGTTGTTCCCATCCTTGTGTGGAATCAAAGCCTCTGCATCTCTCAGGATCACCATCTCATTCTCCCTCAGCATTCTGGTGTACATTTCACAAAGTGGAATCACTACTTGCTTTTTATACCATCATTTCAATTTTGCTGTTGCCACTCAGGATCCTCAATATCTCCAGAAGACAACAAATACCTACAAGCCTAAGATGAAAAATGTGACAAAACCAAGACTATATAAAAGACTTAGCAAAAAGAAAACTGTTTATACAGTTTCATAGTTTTTACTTTAGGGACTAAATCTGATCTTTCTCAGCATTTATTTGAGAAGCCACAAAGTCATTTTATATAAATACTGAGGCACTAAAAAATAGGCAGTGATAAAAAAAAAACTTTGCTACTATAAATCAGAACATCAAATGTGCATTTATGTTCACAACGTTAAAATTATTCTGGGTCTCATTTAAGGAGAAATCAGAAACTCTACAAATACTGAAGATCTTTGCATTGATAAAGGCAATTTCTGGTTTGAGAAAAAGATTTTTTGGTAGGGTTTTGTTTGTTGTGGTTCATTCTCTTTTTAATAAAAGGTTAGCAAACTTCCTACTTTTTGAAAACTAAAACTAAAGGACCTTACAGGTCTGACAGTATCAAAACAATACAACTCCACTGTTCAGCTTTGAACAGTCTCACGTGCTATGATTATTGCCCCTCATAAAGAAAACACACTAAATTACAGTTCTCATGTGAGAACAAGCTGCTAATTTATATTCTTCCAAAGTTGCTAACATTCTTGTGAGGGTGAATTTAAACTTCTTCCAGAGTCAATTTACTTTTCCAATGTGCCCTATTTTCTGCAACGGGTGAACAAGAAGAAAGCAAATAAAGTATCTGTTTACTTGATTAGAATGCTTTAATTATTCAGCAACAAGTCTGTACTAACCAGCTAAACTAACAGTATGTGATGTATTTTGTAATGGTTTTACACAGGTGCTCTGCCTTTTTGACCTGGGAATATGCCAAAATAGTTTACTTGTACTCTCCATGGCAAAGCAAAAAGCCTCCTGGTCCCAAGTCACCACGTGTCGTGGGGATCTGACAGGGAATGCAATCAAGGTCATTGCAGAGACTGCCTAACAGACTATTGACTGTTGCAAATAAAATAAAGAGACAAATTGGAATAAAAGAACCTCTCTAATCTAATGCATAGATTAAGATGCCTTTACCTTCTCTTGGTAAGAATAATTGATCATTCTTAAAAATTATTTTATTTTATTCGATACTACAAAAATGCATTTTTAAATTTGAAGATAATTTAATTATCAGATTGAGATTGACAGACACTGTTGGGGTTTCTTTAGAAGATCACAGAAGTGAAAAACAACTCAGTTTAGGAACAGGCTACAGTATTAGTCTACCCTGGCTACAGAGTAGCTTGTAAATCCAGGAATCTCAGTGAAATTCCCATTCCAGCCACAGGTAATTCATGGGAACAGTCTTTGGCTGGCTGACAGCACAAACATTTCCCTGGGATTTCTCTAAGGCAGCCAACACCTTTCCCCAGTGGCACAACAGTAACCACAGTGCACGGGCCAGCACAGAAACAGAGATATTCAGAAATAAAACTGATGGGACAGTTCTGAGAGTGAGATGCATTCCAGCTTGGGTTTAGGAAGATAAAGTGCCCTTAACAAAACGTTTCATCTCCTTCAGTCTTGCTGGATTTTGGCAGATCAAAAAAATCCTTTATAAACACACGCTATGGGACACACAGAATTACATCCTGTAATACCTACAAAGCAAAAGTAGCACAAGGAGATGTAAATGAATGACAGAAATCCTCTGGCTGGGACTGCATTTATAGCCACGTGCAAATGAACAGCGGGTGCATTCTGGGGACCAGCACGAGAACCATTCCCAATGGCCTGGGCTAATAAACATTTGATCAGATTCAGTCAAAACATTTGAAGGGAGGGACGGAAAAATAGGACACATTGTTATTTATTCACAAAAAGTTTTAGATAAGAACTCTTCTGGCTGACTTTAGAGAAATTCAAGTAAGCCAAATTCAGGTGAGCCATAACTCCAGGTACACAAACATTCTGGTCCTGCCTTCCTTCCTGGGGCAGCTGTAAACAACCAAATGCAGGATGGGAGAGGGCACTTGAAACCTACTCATTCTGTACTACCAGGGCAAAAAAGGTTTTCAATTTTTGGAATATATTTTTCCTCACTCTACTGCAGGAACCAAGTTTGTTTTGAAAGCACTGGATTTACCAGGTAAGCTGGAACATCTTCTGTTTACAATATATCTCATAAGAATCAGAAATACCAAGGCTAAAAAAAAAGTCTGTTCTTCAAAAGTGAAGACAGAAGCAGTAGGGAAGAGTTATTTACCATTTCTTGTTCTGTGGATGGCATAGGCATCATTCAGTTGAAATATTAGTTTTGTTCACAAAAAATTAGATTCTTGCATGGACAAATCTTTTATACATGTATCTGATTCAAGGCATTTCACTCTAGTCAAGACTATCCAAGACTATGACATTATGAAATTCACCTTTTCAATTTCAAGTTCTGTTAAAAGAAACTATTCATTCAAACATAAAAATACAGCATGGGTTGGGGCTTGAATGCTGAGAACATGATGTATATTCAGGAAGTTGATTATTAGATCTTAATCTGAAAGTGGCATAGTTTGCTGGATCAACCCTTTACTTGAACCTTGCTTTCAAGGCAGCCCTGCGAACTGAAATTTCTTCCATATTTTAAATAGGCAATTTTTAATTAATTTAATTCCTCCAATAAATAAGTACTACGTAAAATGTATTCACAGGAAATGAACGTTGCTGGGCGAAACCAAAAAACCTCAAACATTTTTCTCTGATGCATCTGTGCAACCTTATTATATTTGCCTTGTAATAATAATTACAAACGTTGACAAACACTAAAATTACATTGCAATATAGACTCGAGTCATTTTTACCACATGTGTTGATGGTGGAGCTCAGCGTCGCAGCCCCAGCGGAAAGGCCACCTTTGGGTCCCTCTGAAGCTCCTGCTGCTGCTGAGGACGCTGGAGTGGAAGCAGCTGCAGCAGAGGAGACTGATGATGGTGTCAACCGCTCTCCAGACTCCATATCTGTAAGACAGGAGACACATGGCTCTCTTCCGTGGCAGGAAAGGAAATCACAAGGGATCACAGGACAGTCTGTGCTTGCTGTCTCAGGATGTGCACTGAATTCTGGAGAGCTCCTGCAGCCCTTCCCATCAGAGGTGACCCCCACCAGCAGCCCCACCGTGGGGAGCCCAGCACAGCTGCAGCACTGGCAGGGAGGCCGTGCTGGTCAGACTTGCAGCACATTTCACAGCCTGAAGGCCTGTGGGAGCAGTACCCACCCCATGCCCGGGGGCTCCAGCTCAGCCCAACCTGGCCCCTCCAGCCCCAGTCCACCCTCTGCCCATGCCCAGCCCTCCTGCCCAGAGCCAATGTTCTACATCTCCTCTAGGATGGCATCAGCTCCCATCCTCTGCCACTCCTGACCAGACAACATCATGGATGGACTCTGGCCCTGAGAGAGTCCATTATTTTGTCTACTCCTGTGACCAGCAGCGTTCAGATCCCGTGGGACTGTGTCAGAGCCAGGAAAAGCCCTGCCTTTGTTACCCTCAGCTGCCAGCCTACCCCTCCGTTCCCAGCAGCCCTGCTCTGGCTGCTCCCTGACAATACCAGCTTTTAAGAACCAGTAGTGAAAGCCAGAAGTCTGTATCTAGATTCCTAAGGTAAGGGAAGACCCAGCAATTAGGGTAAGATAGTCAAAATATAAGAACTCCTGTAACTTGGTGGAGGTTTTTTTTGTTGTTGTTTCCTTGTAAGTTTCTCATATAAAATAAGACACTTAACTTGTGCCATGAATTGTCTAAATCAAAAGTTACCAGACTTATTTCATTGAACCAGCATGTGTACTTTAAGGAAAACAGACAATAAAATTATTATTAAAAACACTAGCTGTTGAGAAGAAGTTTCTCAAATACTTAAAAAAAAAGCAGTCAAGCCAATGATGTCTTAGCACAGCATCAACAGACTGTGTGACTCCATCTACCAGAGCTGCAATTTTTGGTGAGTCAGGATCAGAGTATAAATAAGATGCGGAAGAAATCTCCTCAGAGTCCCTGTATTTTTAAGAAAGCAGCAAGACACGGAACTCCGAACAAGGAAACTCCCAAGAAACCGGTTCCTGTCCTGGAGTCTCCCCTGGGACAGAGGCAACACCCTTTGCCACATTTACCACTGGAGAGTGAGGGGGGCGAGTGCTGAGCACAAGCCAAACAGTTGCTGCAAGGTCTCACTACCAATACCTGCAAACAGAATGCCACATGCACAACACAGACCCACTTTCCCAAATTCTGTTTTAACCAAGTTAGAAAACCGATGTGCTAAACAGTACTTGTGATCCAAAGTCAGACAGTGACTTCCCAAACGCCCCCTTGGAAAGCCAGCACAGCAGCTGTTAGCCACTGCTCCCTCCAGAAAGACCCAGTACCTTGGAGCCCCTGGGCCAGTAAAAAAGAATCTTAGTAAGACAAAGCAGATACAAAAGCAAAATCCATGGAGAAATACACAAAATATTGAGAAGTACACTGTGTCCATTTTAACTAAACTGTTCATGGTTTTCCTACATGGCCACTTCCACGTGCCAGTGAAGGCTCCAGGGTCTGCTGCAGAATGAGGAAAGGGCAGCACTGTTGGAAAGGGAAACTCTGCTGGCATGGGAGGGCATCCAGAACCACCCACCCTCTGCACTCCTGCAAACACACCCTCTTGTCCAGGACACCACCCAAAGACTTCACTGCTTTTAGTCTCTACAGCCCAATAAATCACACAGCATTTTCACACACGCAGAAGAAAATCAAGTTCTTTCTGCAAACAGAAAAATCAGCTACTTACACTCATGTCTCCAAAAAAGAATAATCTACTCATATACTGAATATGACGGCTATGACCACTCACTTCAGAACAATAGTAGAAGTCCCAAAAACTATTTCCTTTACGGAATTCATGAAGGAAAAAATATTATTAAACTTTTTTAATACAGGACTCTTAAATGCATACTTTTCTCCAATTAAACATTTTCTATGTACAGGAAAAGAACACATCACTGATTTTTAGTAATCTGTGACAATAATTCATCTAAACTGCTACCCAGTGGGGGCAGGCCACTGAAAAATACCGTATATACCATGTATTAGATACATATATGTCCATTACATTTTACAATTACTCCTATGGATAATAATTAATAAAAATCCCTTTCATAAGTGATTATGGTTTGCAGCTATAAATTTGCAACTACAGATACCTGTAGAATTTGCAAATACATGCATTCTTTTAAGCTACAAAAGAAAGTATATTGTTAATATACAGAGATCAGTAAATAGACACAAATCGTTATGACAAAGTACTTTTTTAGTCACTATGAATGAGCAAACTTATTTTAGCCCAACAAGCATTCCTTGTACAAATACAAATTTGTTGCATTCTGGTAGTCATTGTTTTAAGTATGGCTACAGTGACTTCACCGTATTCACAGACAGCACAAGGGAAATGAAACACCCATAACAAGGGTATTACTGCAGTAATCACTTGTAAAAGGGGAGGCAGTACTTCTAAACTTTAACACAAACTTCGCTCAGAACTCACGATTCAAACCTCACATTTTACTTACATTCCCTCTTAAAAAAATCCAGAACTCTCAAATTTCTAAAAAAAAAAAAAAGGAATCCATAATGTTATGTATAATAATACAGCATTAAAATAAGTCTTTGCCATAGAATCACAGAATCCAACCCAAACGGTTGGCAAATCCCTCCCAGCCCATGGAGCCCACCCTGTGCCTGATGCCCACCTTGGCAAAGCCCTGCCAGCCCATGGAGCCCACCCTGTGCCCGATGCCCACCTTGTCCCCCAGCCCAGAGCACTGAGTGCCACGGCCAATCCTGCCTTGGGCACCTCCAGGGCTGGGCACTCCAAACCTCCCTGGGCAGCCCCTGCCAGTGCCTGCCCACCCTTTCCATGCAGCAGTTCCTGCTGCTGTGTCCCCTGCCCTGCCCTGGCCCAGCCTGAGGCCATGCCCTCTGCTCCTACTTCTGTGCCCACTGGCTCCCCTCTCCTGGCAGGGATTGCAGAGCCAGAACTGGACATGGCCCTCGAGGGGTCTCAGCACTGCCCTGGGCTGTGGCCACACTAGTTCTGATACACACCACATGCCATTGGCCTCTTGTCCACCTGGGCACACCTGGCTCACCTTCAGCTGCTGTCCACCAGCACCTCCAGGGCCTTTCCCACTGGCAGCTTTCCAGACCCTCTGCTCCCAGTCTGGAGCTGCAGGGGCTTGTTGTGACCCAGCTGCAGGACGCTGCACATCACCTTGTTGAACCTCAGTCAGGTGTCCTCAGCCCACTCACCCAGCCTGCCCACAGCCCCCTGCAGAGCCTTTCCAACCTCCCTGCCCTCCAGCACGTCCTGCCCACCTGGTGCTCTCTGCAACCTTGAGGTGCACTCAATCCCTCGGCAAGGTCTGTGATAGATATTGAACAGGACTGGACCCAGTGTTGAGCCCTGGGGACACCTCTGCTGACCAGCCCCGAGGACTCATCTGCTGACCAGCCCTGAGCCCTGGGGACACATCTGCTGACCAAACCCAGTCCTGAGCCCCAGCTGGATGTAACTCCATTCCCCACCACGCTCTGGGCCCAGGTGTCCAGCCAGTTTCGAACCCAGTGAGCACAGCCCCAGCCTAAGCCACATCAGCAAGATTTTCCTGCAGAAAGGGTGCCAAAGGCTTTACTAAAGTCTAGGTAGACACATCCACAGCCTTTCCCTCATCTGCTGAGTGGGTCCTCTTGCCAGAGGGAGATGTGGTTGGTCAGGCAGGCCCTGCCTTTCCCAACCCCATTCTGGTTGTCCTGTCCATGCTGTGTGACCACTCTCAGTGACCTGCCGTGTGACCACACTCACACTGACCTGCCGTGTGACCACACTCACACTGACCTGCCGTGTGACCACACTCAGTGACCTGCCGTGTGACCACACTCAGTGACCTGCCGTGTGACCACACTCACACTGACCTGCCGTGTGACCACACTCACACTGACCTGCCGTGTGACCACACTCACACTGACCTGCCGTGTGACCACACTCACACTGACCTGCCGTGTGACCACACTCACACTGACCTGCCGTGTGACCACACTCAGTGACCTGCCGTGTGACCACACTCACACTGACCTGCCGTGTGACCACACTCACACTGACCTGCCGTGTGACCACACTCACACTGACCTGCCGTGTGACCACACTCACACTGACCTGCCGTGTGACCACACTCACACTGACCTGCCGTGTGACCACACTCACACTGACCTGCCGTGTGACCACACTCACACTGACCTGCCGTGTGACCACACTCACACTGACCTGCCGTGTGACCACACTCACACTGACCTGCCGTGTGACCACACTCACACTGACCTGCCGTGTGACCACACTCACACTGACCTGCCGTGTGACCACACTCAGTGACCTGTTGTGTGACCACACTCAGTGACCTGTTGTGTGACCACACTCACACTGACCTGCCGTGTGACCACACTCACACTGACCTGCCGTGTGACCACACTCACACTGACCTGCCGTGTGACCACACTCACACTGACCTGCCGTGTGACCACACTCAGTGACCTGCCGTGTGACCACACTCAGTGACCTGCCGTGTGACCACACTCACACTGACCTGCCGTGTGACCACACTCACACTGACCTGCCGTGTGACCACACTCAGTGACCTGCTGTGTGACCACACTCACACTGACCTGCCGTGTGACCACACTCAGTGACCTGCCGTGTGACCACACTCACACTGACCTGCCGTGTGACCACACTCACACTGACCTGCCGTGTGACCACACTCAGTGACCTGCCGTGTGACCACACTCACACTGACCTGCCGTGTGACCACACTCACACTGACCTGCCGTGTGACCACACTCAGTGACCTGCCGTGTGACCACACTCACACTGACCTGCCGTGTGACCACACTCAGTGACCTGCCGTGTGACCACACTCACACTGACCTGCCGTGTGACCACACTCACACTGACCTGCCGTGTGACCACACTCACACTGACCTGCCGTGTGACCACACTCAGTGACCTGCCGTGTGACCACACTCAGTGACCTGCCGTGTGACCACACTCAGTGACCTGCCGTGTGACCACACTCACACTGACCTGCCGTGTGACCACACTCAGTGACCTGCCGTGTGACCACACTCACACTGACCTGCCGTGTTGTCACACTCACACTGACCTGCCGTGTGACCACACTCACACTGACCTGCCGTGTGACCACACTCAGTGACCTGCCGTGTGACCACACTCACACTGACCTGCCGTGTGACCACACTCAGTGACCTGCCGTGTGACCACACTCAGTGACCTGCCGTGTGACCACACTCACACTGACCTGCCGTGTGACCACACTCACACTGACCTGCCGTGTGACCACACTCAGTGACCTGCTGTGTGACCACACTCACACTGACCTGCCGTGTGACCACACTCACACTGACCTGCTGTGTGACCACACTCACACTGACCTGCCGTGTGACCACACTCACACTGACCTGCCGTGTGACCACACTCACACTGACCTGCCGTGTGACCACACTCAGTGACCTGCCGTGTGACCACACTCAGTGACCTGCCGTGTGACCACACTCACACTGACCTGCCGTGTGACCACACTCAGTGACCTGCCGTGTGACCACACTCACACTGACCTGCTGTGTGACCACACTCACACTGACCTGCCGTGTGACCACACTCAGTGACCTGCCGTGTGACCACACTCACACTGACCTGCTGTGTGACCACACTCACACTGACCTGCCGTGTGACCACACTCAGTGACCTGCCGTGTGACCACACTCACACTGACCTGCCGTGTGACCACACTCAGTGACCTGCCGTGTGACCACACTCACACTGACCTGCCGTGTGACCACACTCACACTGACCTGCCGTGTGACCACACTCACACTGACCTGCCGTGTGACCACACTCACACTGACCTGCCGTGTGACCACACTCACACTGACCTGCCGTGTGACCACACTCAGTGACCTGCCGTGTGACCACACTCACACTGACCTGCCGTGTGACCACACTCAGTGACCTGCCGTGTGACCACACTCACACTGACCTGCCGTGTGACCACACTCAGTGACCTGTTGTATGACCACACTCAGTGACCTGTTGTGTGACCACACTCACACTGACCTGCCGTGTGACCACACTCACACTGACCTGCTCCACAGCCTTCCTAGGCTGCCAGGCTAGGTCAGGCTCACAGGCCCGCAGTTTCTCACATGTGCCCATCTCATTATTTTATAAATGAGCATAATCAAGAACCACCCACAACCAATCCATGACAGAGTCGTAAAGGGGAAGATGTCCTAAGCAAATCAATACATTTTAATACAGAAATGTAAATTTAGCTTTACTTGCAAGCGTTTAACCAACATAAGTCATCTGTTTGAACTGGTAACACAGCACCAAGTAAGAACTGGGAGAACAGTAATAAAGTGCCTTTTAAGGGTTCCCCTCCTTCCTCACCTCTACCCCTCTCCTTTCCTTTCAGTTTGCAGCAGGCTGGGAGGTGTTTTTTCAGCCTTTAATTTAGCTGCTTGTTTAAGTCTTTAATAGAGAACTGGAATATTCGTATTCCTGAGTTATTCTGAACTGAAGAAATTATATTCTTCTCCTAGAGACATGCACACTTTTGATTTCAAACTAAGTCAACCCTTAATTATGTTTAGTTAATTACTCTAACCACAGCAGATGGCTGACTCCAAAAGAGATAATCCCCGAAACAGTCGTTAGTCAGGATCAGCAATAATTACACTGTAGACCTAATGTGTTCTGTGACTAAAAAAAGTCCATACTAGTTACAGCAGATCCATATTCTTTTTAACCTCAAGTATAAATTAGACATTTGTTCCATTGCAGTGTATTTTGTCAGTCAATACTTATGATGTACTTTCATGATTGCTTTTTAATCTCTCATATTTATAAAAGAGAAAACCAATAAATAAAACAAGGGGGGGAAAAGACTTTTTATTTTCCATGTGTAATGATTTGTGTCAGTTCTCAATGCTTTTCCTGAAATTCCAGTTATTTTCCCAGATTTTTCCACAGTTAATAATAATCATTCATGTAACTGAACCCAATAAAAACAGAAAGTCTCTCAGTAAAAAGCAACAAAGAAGGGAAGCATGTGAAGCTTTACACAAGCAAATGTTGTCTTTTCTGAGAAAAACAAATACTAATGTTTAATAGGAATAGAAACACTAAAAACAGGTAAATGTTTACTAAATGAAACAACAATCACCATCATTTTCAAATGTAACAAGTTGAAATTTCTTTAAAGTAAATCACCTACCTATTTTATGCTCAAAACCTTTGCTGAAATGTACCCTAACACAGGAAAAAAACCCAAACCAAACCACCAAAAAACTTTCTTAGTCTTAAGTAGGTATTAACAAGCAACTCCCTTCATGGGATAGTCTCAAGGATATAACAGCTTCCTGTCAATGTTAGCTGGGATGTGTGAACACTCTGTCCTGAGGACATCCAAACACCAGGGGCTAACTCATCCCCAAACTTCAGTTTAGCCTCTACATTCCCATGTATTGCTTTACTATTTCAATTATTACCTCTAACACAGTGAAAAAGAAGTTGGGTAAAAATATGCTTCAGGCTTCCTCAGTGACCACAAACTATATCACAGCCAACTACAGAAAAGTTCCACAACATCTCATGCTCTCTTGCCTTACACGAGGTATTTGTGTCACACCCTAAAACCACCAGGCTGCAGCTATTTCTTGAGTATGAGAGCTCTGATGGCAGAGCTCTTGCAGCTGCTGAAGGGATGAGCATCAGAGTCTCTCAGGACAGCCAGTCCAGCACAGCAGAGCTCCCCACAGATGGGAAATGCCCCAAGTGCAGTGCAGGGCCTGGTGCTGGCTGGGAGCTGGCTCAGCAGGGCAGCACCCACGGGGCCACAGGGCCCAGGAGGAGCATCAAACCAGTGCTGTGCCAAAAAACACACACAACGAGCAGGTCCCCTGACCAAAACCTGGGGGAGAAGAAGTGCAGTGTCCACAGGAACGGGAGCAGCTCCCTGCACAGTCTGGAACACCAGAGGCTCCAACGATGCTCCCTGCACTGCTGCCCAGGGCTGCTCACACACCTCCCACACAGTCTACTGCAGCTACAGTGGTTTAGATGTGGAGATGTTTAATCTCAAATAAAGGTGCCAATATAATTAATACGACCCACTTTACATGTCTCAAATACTGTACAAACCTTAAAGGCCAAGTTAGCCACTAAATATCCCAAGTTTTGCAGAATGTCACCGTAACTGTCACTTTCAAGAACTTACTCTAAGCACTTTACATAAAGTTCTCCAGGGAAAAAAGCCACAACAAAACTTCTCTTAGTACATCCCCCAACACAAGAAAACCTTTTCTAGTAAACCAACAGCAAGACTGACGTGCATTTCACAGGTATCATTCAAACTATGAAGACACTTCTATGCACAAACACTCCTAATGCATTGCTGCCAGTTCCACTGTGGGCCAGACTGGGTGTTCCTGCACTACATTCTGAGCAGGCTTTACAGACCTCCCCTGTCTCATACTAGGCCAGATTCACGGGACCACCCAACCATTTTAAATAGACTCAGGACAAAATTACATTTTAAACAATGCATGTATTTTGACTCCATCATACAGGATAAACTCCTCATTCAACAATACATGCAAATTAAGTTTCAACCTCCAAACTTATTTTCACATTTTACAAGTATTTGTGTTACTTCTAGTTAGAAATAAGCAAAATTTTGAATACTTCTGCATTTAGACATTTCACAATCTTCATGATTATGGCAAAGAAATAATATTTACAAATGACAAAGGGCATTATAATTCACTTGCTTTGCAGTCCATGGAGGGAGGAGTGGCACACAGGTCAGGTTAAGTTACAATCCTCCATAAGCCTCACTACTAACCTCAGAATAGATTCCCAAAAATTACATAATGCTGTGCAAGAAATCAAATCCATCCCATTTGCACCACAAAAAGTGTGTGGCTGCACTGGGTAGTCATGAGGCAAAACATTACTGCAGAGAGGCAACAATGTTGGAGTGATCCAAGTCTGCCTAAAACAAACATTTCAAACCCAGAATAACAACACTAAGAGTCTGATTTAAATAAATATATAAATAGAATCATTAAATGGTTTGGGTTTGAAGGGACCTTAAAAGCTTATACACACACCCCACCATGGGCAGGAACACCTTCCACTAGAGGTTGCTCCAAGCCCATCCAACCTGGCCTTGAACAGTGCCAGGGATGGGGAATCCAAAACCTCTCTGGCCAACCTGTGCCAGGGCCTCACCACCCTTACAGTAAAGAATTTCTTACCAATATCTAATCTAAACCTCCTGAAGTCAAATCTATCTGCATTACCTGTTTTTCTGTATGAGCCTATCAACTTTATACATCCATATTTTGCAGTCACCACTTTTATTAAAAGTAAGCACTTCTTCACCTTCTGTTATTTTCACTTCTCTGCTGGGTTAGTGTCTTGGTTTGAGCTGGCAAACTGCCAGCCTTCCAAGTACAGTGTCAGAGCCTCCCTCCCAACACCGAGGAAAGGGAGGAAAAGAGGGGGGAAGGAAAAAAACTACAAACCACGTTTATACTAACACCACATGTATTTTACATAAAAGGAAAAGAATTAGAAGAAATTACACACACGAGCTAGAACACAGCACGACACAATTTCCCCACCCCTCAGCAAACACACAAATCCACAACTGGACCCCAAATCACTTCAGAAGACTCAGTCCCCAGAGAAACAGAACCCAAGCAGAGAGGAGAGGGCCAGAGCAACACATTTTACTTCCCTGAGAGCCAGTGGTGGGCCAGGCCTTCTCCATCTCCTCTGGGACAGCATCATGCATCCTCCCCCGAGGAAGGCTAAGAAGTGACAGCCTTAACCACTCTCACACTGGTTCCTACTTCCCTGGAGATGATGTCCTAATGAGGTGTGGAATACGAAATTACTGGCTAGAAGAAGTCAGCTGTTAGCTCAGCCCAGCTCAAGTCAGCTGACAGCTTCAGGCCTCTACTCTGAACTTTAAAACCTAAACTCAGGCCCACCTAGGTGAACCCATAACAGTTAGGAAAGGCAGAGTTGACACCACCACCCTCCAAACACAACAAAGAGATGGGCAGAGAGAGCTTCTGACACAGATGTGAACCGTCAGCCAGGAACACTCACCCTGCAACAGCAGCTGCACAGTCACTTCTGCAGCACAGCAAAGTTCAGTGAGGTGACAAGAGAAGAACCTCATCCTCCAAGGCACCTCCCCCAGTGGCAAAGCTGTGCAGGTCCCCCATGGAAGAGGAGAAGCAGCCAGGATTTAGCCAGCAGGGGGGCAGGGGCACAGTGCACACATCACTGACAGAGACATCACCCATGGAATGGAGATGACACTGAGTGTCTGGGGGTCCCAACACTTCTAAGCAGATGCTAAACAGCAAATAAGTATTGGCACCACCCAAAGTTCATGCAGAGCTGGGATTCATCATGACTGAAATAATAGTAGTTCTGGAGACCATTGTAATGCAAAGATTCTCTGGCATCAATTTAGTAAATGCCCAATGCAATTTCACCAGATTTTGGTAACAAACTGAAACAAATGATTCATCACTTCAGACCTGACATTTTACAAACCTTTCTGTTCAAAAATGCCCCCCACAAACGAATCACAGAATCACAGAATATGCTGAGTTGGAAGGGACCCAACGAGGACCATCGACTCCAACTCTTACCCCTGTACCATCCCCAAAAGTGACACCATGTGCCTGAATCACTGCAATATTTTATATTGTCTTGAGATTAGTATTAGTTTTTATTTTTGTGCCTAACAGTTCAGCTTAACATATTTCCAGTTTCTATGTAAAAGGTCACTCTTTCATTCCCCATATACCTATTTTTTTAATATCCAGGTTATGAGACTTTAATACTTGGTCCCTCTGCACCAGATTCTAGTACATCTTGTTCTACAGAACCAAGACTTAGCATGTTATACTATTACTTCATTTTGTGAGAGCTCTGAGCAAATTATATCCATAACTACCTCTGTAATTTTTTAAATAATGAAGTCTTATTCAATCTTTGCATATTGATAATCAAACAACATTATTTAAATACATAGCAAAAATTCTTGCTTAGGGTGGCTCTGAAATAGGTTAACAGAAACACACATCAGAAATCCTACGCAATAGTAGTTCAAAAATCAGTAAAAAAAAAAGAACAAGCTGAAGTCAATGACTTTTTTCCTTCTGCTTTTCCAAAATCTGAATTTCAATCTGCCAGAGGCCAGTTTTCTGCTTTTCTGCTGACATTTTGCCACTCAAACTTCACTCCCATCTAGCCCTTCTATCGTACACCTCTTCCCATGGTCCAGAAGCCAGACTTCACCTCTAGCTCAAAATCCAGGCTTAGCTCCAGGCTCCAGAGGAGCTGCAGAAAACACCGACAGAGGAAGTGCCCTTTGGAACCCCTGACAGCAAAAACTGCCACAGGCTTGGCTGAGAATTCCTAAAATTCACCAGTGCTTGTACCAAACATGCTTTTTAGTACTTCCATAACTGAACCTTGCCAATCTTTGCCAGACTTTGCCAAGGCACTGAACCAAAGGCTAACTTTTTGAAGTGTGAAGTATCAGCTCTAACACATATTTAAAAGAACACTCAAAAGAACTCACTACAAACACTGTATTTTGCCCACCTGGTATCATTTGACTTTGTGCTGGAAAAAATGGCACATAACAAATGACTGGGTACAGAAAACTTTGAACAGTTAACCTTTAAAAGCATAAGCTAAAGGACAGATAATTTGGGCAAGAAATAACCACAAGCCCAGTACCTGTTTGGTTGTATGAACTCCACATGTGTCAAAATAATGAGCTCAGAACTAGTTCACAGGCACTCTCCCACAAGAAGGATGTTAAGGATTCTTTTACCCTGCAATCCTAAACTTACAGACTACAATAACAGCTCATCATACATCAACAAGCAAGAAGGAGCAAGGATGTTAGTCAAAGTCTTTCCTAACAAATGCTCTAGAGGGCTTTTTTTTAATTTTTCATCCTAACAATTAAAGTTACTATTCTACATCTTTAAGTATTGCTGAGAACTAAAACCAACAACAAACTCTGATGAGAAATGAATTCTTGGGTATCAAGTCAGAGTTCCAGAAATGCATTCAGGAGAAACAAATCTTTCCAATGTGTACCTATACCAGCCTCAAGTTTTGCACTAGGTCCTGATTTTGTTTTAGAATAGAACCAACTTCAGTCTCATTATTCTAACATTAATATCATTTTAAGTTTAAATAAAAAGAGAAACATCCAAACATCTAAACTGTACATTCAGTTCTCCAATACCAGCAAAACCGTGGTTTAGCCCCCATGACAGTGAAGTGGTCTAAATATTAGTCTCTCCTGTCATCGAGTGAGTTTTGGCACCTTGACTAAAAAACTTGTCACTGAGGAATGCCACTTCCTCAGTTTTGAACTCTTCAAAGCACCTTGTGTGTCACCGAGCAGAAATGTAATGGTTCCCACTAACAGGCTGAGACATGGATAAATGGTTACCACATCTTCATGCAGTTGCACTCAGCTGGTTCTTTAGACACCCAGAACCAGTTCTAGAAGGAAGCAACTCTGCGCCACAACAGCCATTGCTTTGAGTCAGCCTCATCATCAGTATCCACCTCCTTTCCCAAAATATCTTCTTTAGGCTCTTTGTTCATTGTTTATTCCAGTTTTAAAGGCATGACAATATTTTTTAAAATTGAGACATTAAGCAAAACAAAAACCAACCAGACAAAACCTCACAAAACCACCGAGTCTACTGAAGTTTACCTAAATAGAGTAACTAGAGGGAATAATAACGGAGTTCTTAAGATACAAAGAAATAAAATCAAGCCTCAAAAGAAGCCACAGCAGCTATTACCGTGGCAGAAGACTATCCTTGCTGGGCTCCATTGATCACATTATTTTTACAAACCAAACAGATGCAAATCTAACATCTTGATGTTATTTACACACTTGAAGGAAGTGGTTAGACATTAAAAAACCTGACAGATCACATTTTTGTTTCCACATACTGGAAAGAAAGAAGATAATAAGCCATCTGTAGTTCCATCGACAAAACAAAAGTACTGTATCTAAATTTCAGGTTTCTAACAAAGCCACATGCTAAACATTACATTTTCCTACATGATTAAAGAACACTGGTTAAAATACAACAGTCCATTTCAGGTGTTTTCTTGGCAAAGTTTGGAAACCATTTAAAGATTAACAATAATACACAGCATTCTTTCCAAATTCAAAGGCCCTCTGCAAAGACAAGCCAAGTCAATGCCAGTCGTATCTGAGTAAGAGAAAACTGTGGCTCTTGGGTGGGGTGGGAGCAGTGAGCCCGAGCAGCCTCAGCTCCTGTCACCCTCCTCACTGTAAGAGGGTGGCACACAACGGACAAGAGGATGGCACCAAAGGATGACACCAGAGGATGGACAAGAGGGGCACCAGGAGGGTCTGCAGCTGGCTCCAGGATCAGGAGCTGCCTTTCCCCATGCAGCAAGAACAGCTTCATCCCTTGGCCACGCTGCTTCCCAGCCCTCCCTCTGCCCAAGCAGCCCCAGAGCTGTAGCTCCAGCACCTCCCACCAGGGCTGTTCCACCTGTTCTGTGGGAATCTGGTTCTCTGAGGCAGGCTAAAGCTTTGAGCCAGCAAGGTCAGCTGGAAGGCACCGAGCTGTGGGTTTCAAAGCCTCTGTAGAGGCAGAAAGATCAAACTTTTTCAAAACACCAGGACTGCAGGATAGTGGAAAACACAGAGCAGGGGGACAAGAAGTCAGTGGACAGCAAGGGAGTCTGCTTGAAGACAGTCCACGTTATTGCTGGTACCCAAGCTAGGATGTTTCATAGACAGTGTAAATACCAAGAACATTAAATTATATGAAGTTTATCTACTAACAGAAGCAATTCAGTGTTTCATTAAAAAAATTAATGGAATCCTATTTTGTATTAGACATCAGCGTAGAATAATACCACAGGTCACTGGGCTTCCAAATTAAATAAGGGGCTTGTAAAGGAAACAGCAAGTGTATGAAATCTAGGGCTATCCTGTGAAACCTTTACCCTGCTGGTAATGTTCTCAAGATGAAGAAGTCATAGTTTCATAATGATGACTGGTAGCCATTCCTCAGTAATCCTCAGAATACATGGATAAGTATCTTGGGGGAAAAACATTTCAGATCAATGGCTTCCCATCATCAGATCTTCACAACCTGATGAGAACCCTTTGTAGGCTGAATCCCTTCTCTTCCCCATGGCATTTTTCCTGCCTTGTTCTCCTCAAAATAGACCTGTATCTACATGCTGTCCACACCCTTTTCTCTACAGCGAACAATTCCTGTGAACTAATAGGTCAAGCATCTCCAAAACCCTCTCTCTACCCCAAGCTGGAGGAACACTGTTCCTCACCTCCTTATTTTGCTCACACTGTGATCAAAACAGGTTTCTCATATATGCTGTCTACTTCATAAGCTTTTTAATAAGTTATTTCATTTTAAAGTATCTTTTTTGTAATAATCTATTATAAAAATCTCTATTTCTATTAACTGAATGATAGCTTTTCTCCACAGTGAAGTTTCAGTTTCTGTTAAGATAGTGGATACCTCCTGTTACTAATGAAATGTACATCAAATTGTTTCCACACTAAGATACAGTAATAGAAAAAAATGCACTTTTGCAAAGCAACAATGATTAGGAACTCACTATTTCTTTTCATACTCTAGCTTACAAAGGCAGGGGAAAAGAAAAGAAGGCTCTGGTACCAATAAAACAGTATTATTTTCATATTGGGACTGTAAAATTTGATTTAGCAGTGTTATTTTCTAAATTTTCACAAAATAACCAAGCACATGCATTGGCATTATTTGCTATAGAACTCCAGTAACACTTACCATGGTTCGTTCAGCACCACTGCAAATGCTATGCTATTTATATTAGTGTAAGTAAGACCAAACTTAGTAAAATCTACACAGAGCTGTTCAACAGAGACAAGACCAAAAATGCACTGCAACCACTGTTTTACAGTATGAAATGTGTTAGACTGATACTCTTGAGCAAAATAAAACTGGACCTGTGCACTGAGTGCCAGCTGTGACACTCTCCTGGTCCTCAGCAGCAAGAGCCCAGATAGTACCTGAAGTAAAAATAACACATCAACTGTAACAAAGACAGAACCAGAACTTATATAGTCATATAAGAAAAGCTGCCCAAAAGGCTCTTTTGTTTTATTAGCAGACTTTGTTAGACATGGAACAGTTCTGCAAGTGACAAAAATATTATGAAATATCCACACTGTCTTTGTCCAATGAGCGTTCACTAGAATGTTTCATAGAGTTAATACCAGTTGTCTGAAACCAAAATACACTTCAATGCCTTTTAAACCTCATGAAAATCAGATATATTTGTTCATCACTACTATCACATAAACATTACAAAAAGCCCGCGTTTTAGAATTAGTTTTAAAAAAATAAATTTGTAACTCTATATATTGTTTTCCAGGCTATAAACACTTCAAACACCTATCGGAGGGGAGGCGGGGGAGGAAGCACAGGAGCAGAGGGAACACGCGCAGCTTACTGTGCTGTGGGGAGCCTTTAGTCGGGAGTGGCCATGAGCCGGTCCTGCGGCGATGCGCTCCGAGCGGGCCGGGCTGTGCCGAGCCGGCCGGGGCTGTGCCGAGCCGGCCGGGGCTGTGCCGAGCGGGCCGGGGCTGTGCCGAGCGGGCCGGGGCTGTGCCGAGCCGGCCGGGGCTGTGCCGAGCGGGCCGGGGCTGTGCCGAGCCGGCCGGGCTGTGCCGAGCGGGCCCGGGGCTGTGCCGAGCCGGCCGGGGCTGTGCCGAGCCGGCCGGCCCCTCTCGGCCCGGCAGGAGCAAACACACCCGCTCTCCTGCCCGAGTCCGCCGAGCCCGAAGGGCAATACACGCCTGTTATTGTCCAGCGCGGTCCCAAACGCGAAATCCGAGAGAGCGCTGAAGGAGCCGCGGCTGAGGAAGCGTCTGAAACTGCCACAACCCCGCTGTGTGTTCTACACAAAACATGGCTGTCTTATTCGGAGATTAGCAATTATTGTAATGAGATACTGTGCGAGAGGGTCAAACAGCGCTTCCTGCAGTGTACACATGTGGGTTTCCTGGTAAACAAGGCAGCGGCACAGGCGGGCGGAGCTGTGCGGGCAGCGACCGGACCGGGGGCAGGGACCGCACGGGGGCCAGCGACCGCACCGCGCCGGGGCCAGCGACAGGACCGGGAACAGGGACTGGACCAGGGGCAGCGGCCGGACCGGACCGCACCGGGGACAGGGACCGGACAGCATCGCGGACAGGGACCGGACCTCACCGGGGACAGGCATCGGACTGCACCGGGGGCAGCGACCGGACCGGGGACAGGCACCGGACTGCACCGGGGGCAGCGACCGGACCGGGGACAGGCATCGGACTGCACCGGGGGCAGCGACCGGACCGGGGACAGGCACCGGCTGCACCGGGGGCAGCGACCGGACCGGGGACAGGCACCGGACTGCACCGGGGGCAGCGACCGGACCGGGGACAGGCACCGGACTGCACCGGGGGCAGCGACCGGACCGGGGACAGGCACCGGACTGCACCGGGGGCAGCCTCGGCGCACGGGGCAGGAGGCAGCCGGGAAACGGGAAACCAACTGAGCCATGAAGGAAATGTTTTCCACAATGTTACACAGCCATCAATGCCGAGCTCCGTTGTCTTCTTACTTTATGCCAAGACTAAGAAAGATATTTTTATTTTAAGTGATGCTCGTGTACGCGCACGCGCGCACACACAGAGACACACACAGAGACACACAGACACGCGCGCACACACACACGCGCACACAGACACGCGCACACGCGCGCACACACAGACACACGCGCACACGCGCGCACACACAGACACGCGCACAGACACACGCGCGCACAGACACACACGCACAGACACACGCGCACGCAGACACACACGCACGCAGACACACGCGCACACGCAGACACACGCGCACACGGACACACACGCACACGGACACACACGCACACGGACACACACACGGACACACGGACACACACACGGACACACGGACACACACACGGACACACACACACACACGGACACGCACACACACACGGACACGCACACACACACGGACACGCACACACACACGGACACGCACACACACACGGACACGCACACGGACACGCACACGGACACGCACACGGACACACACACACACGGACACGCACACGGACACGCACACGCGCACAGACACACGCGCACAGACACACGCGCACATGGACACACACGCACACGGACACACACGCACACGGACACGCACACACACGGACACGCACACACACGGACACGCACACACACGGACACGCACACACACGCGCACAGACACACGCGCACAGACACACGCGCACACAGACACACACGCACACGGACACACACGCACACGGACACACACGCACTCTCTCTCCAGAAAGAAGTGCCCACAAACTTGTTTTGGTATGAGAAAGTGCTGTGAAACAATAACCTGAATCAACCCTGGAAAAACCTGAAACCGAGAAGAACAAATACTAATCACTGCATTTGAATTCAACAGCAACGTAAAAAAAAAAAAAGCCGAATTAAAAAAACCTAGCAATATTCAGAAATTAAAAAGAATAATTAACATAATTTTAAAAGAAACTTTTTTTTAAACTAACACTTCTTCCACAAAAATAAAATAATCAAATCTGGACTAAACATATGGTAATGCTTCAGTGAGATTATAGGTTGTCTCCGACATATAATCTTTACAAAAATTAATTTTCACAAGCTCCAGTTTAAAAATCATCTTTTCAGAGTTAACTAAAGAGCGCCCTAGGCTACTTTGAAAATTAGGGAAAAAAGAAAAGAAAAAGCAAGCCCCAACAAACAAACAATGCCCCCCCAACAATAAAAGCCTTGACTAAGAACAAAAAGCCCACTATTCCTAAGCAACCAGAATAAAGTATTTATTTGGTCCAAAACTAGAACACAGTTCCAGGGCAGTGGATCAATCTTTTCTCTCAGAAATTCCACAGCATGGAAGACGACAAGTTAGGAATACACCAAGGTGACATGTCTGAAAAAACAATTCAAGGAACAACACACTAAAGAAATTTCTAATGACATTGTTAGAAATACGTTGCAGCCATTTGCCATCTTATGGCCAGGAAAGGCACAAAGGTAAGATATGAGAAGAAAAATACAGAAAGCTTTACTGGAAAGATCGTGAAATATGAAGGGATGCATCTGTATCAGCAAACACTGACTGTGAAGATGCAGCCCCTGCCAATAAAAGAATTATCCTGCTGTCACCATCTCCCAAACAAGGTAAGATACATTAAACAAGAGGGATCTCTGCAACCAAAACAATACACCACACATGAATTTTGGAAGCTGGGCTTGTTACCAGATATAATTAGTGCAGCCACAATTTCCTCATCAAGCACTTGGGTAGAACTCATTGCCTTAAGTAAAACCACACTAAAACTTCATCTGGTTTTCTATTTTTCTTCATTTTACAAAAAAAGAGCAGTTTTGTCAAACCATGTAGAGCATTTCTGAAGAAAACCATAAAAATCCGAACTATCAAATGAGAAAAACCTGCAAAGTCAAGGAAAATCAGCAGCACAGTAGCCTTGAAATAGTTTTAAAAAGCAATGTATGTTGTCTTTAATCAGGGTAAGTTTGGTACTAGTGTCACTGCAAACAAGCTCTAACTGCAAGGTTTAGGAGATCATGACCTGAAGTCTCTATCTGCTAATTATTCTTAGTGTCAGAAATTTGCAAGCTAAAGGACAGCCACCATGAACTTGAGTCTTACGTGACTCTGGGACGATCACACACAACAGTTCTACATGTTAAAATAATAGCCCATAAATTACACTTTTTCTAAAATAATTTCAATCCATGTTGCTCATAGTGTGAAAAATACTTACTGTGGAAGAGCTATTTTACATTGACAGAGCAGTGAAGGAGAGGGAAACAAAAACATACCACTGGAAAGAGCCAACCAGAAGGGTCACACTGACTTTCTGAACCCCAGGCTTAACCAGACCCAGCCCAGGAACAGTCAGTGCCACCTTCAAAGCAGGGATTTGATTTCCACCACTGCAGCTGTTAGAGAAGCTGAATGTTTGAAGTACAACCCAGTTAGTCAGCAAGAGAGTAAGAAAGATTCAGCCATTGAGTTCTCAGACAGAAATTATACAGGCTACCAAAACAATGGTGCTCAAACACCTCTGCTCTATGGAAAATCATGTTTATCAGCCAGACCACCTAATATGGTACAACAAATCAGCTAATCCAGCTATGGCTAAAATACACATCAGCACCTGCCCTTCTGAAAGGCACAGCACCAGCCTGGGAAACCCACCCTACTGGACAGTTACTGGCCTTCTGAAAGACTTGTAAGAGTATTGCTTTCAATATACCGAAATCTAACTATAGATATGGGTATTTATATACAACTCTAGCTATAAGTATTGCAAGATTAACTCAATAAAAATTTAAAATCTTTAAAAAACAATACAAATGGTAACAGTAAGTAAAGTACTGAAGTGCCCTTGTACTGAGATTTTAAACATTGCTCAAGGGAATTAAATTTGTGGTCCTAAAGAAATTACTTTCTGAAATCCTGAAAACTTTACCTACTAGATTTGAGCCTATCTAGAAGTACCTATATCATTTAGATAGCTCTATTCTACAACAAGTTTTGATTTCAAACTTCTTAGTTTACCCTCAGATAAACACATATAAAAGAGTTAATGAATTTTACTTACAGACACTTGAAAGGAGCGTGTAATCTCTACGCAACCTCCAGTGAGGGCTAACAAAGCCAGAGATCTGTACTTTGCATCATACCTTGATGCAAACTCCAAAATTGCTGCAGGAAAACACAGATTACTTCATAGCAGAAACATTGCTTAAAATACCAAGTGTTTTATAAAAACAAGCACAATACCAAAATTCAGCACCACCCGTGAATATAACCTGCAGCAAAGGTATTGGAGAGTATGAACTCTCTGCAGTTCATTGAAGCAATATATTTATTTTATAAAGTTTCAGGTGCAGTATCTATCTATCTTTTGCTTCTAGCAATTTTAGCTACAATCTTCTGACACCAATTGCATGGACCAGTAAGGTGGGGACAAAAGGGACCATTCATTACTTAGACATAAAAGAAGTTCTAAATCATCTTTTTACTCAAGAAAAACTAACAAGTTAATAAAAGTGACCTCCAATTAAATTACAGAAGATGGGGGGCCCTCAACAAGGGTTGAACCAACCAACCAACTTTCCTCCTCGTTCTCAGCCCATGACAAAAGTCTCAATCACCTTTTCCCCTTCAGACACCTTCATACAACAGGAAGTCCTGCTCATGTGCCTATAAATTAAGATTCTGACAACATTCACAAGTTCCAGTACCGTTTTCTTCCCTACCGCAGAAACCACTCTTGAGTTCCACTGTTACACTGAGTACCACTGGCGTGGTCTAAACAGGTCTTCAAACTGAAAACACAGACGCATCAAGAGACAGATTTCACATAGTTTCTCACTACCAAGAACAACTAGATCAACCACCCTTTAACACCCATCAGCTGACACTAAGTAATCTGATCCTTATAGTGGTTATAGCCCCCCCAAAGCTTCCTTCCCCAGGGGCAGGAGAGGCAGCAATGTCCTCTTGGTTCTATCTCCTCCACGTTCTGGTCACATTTACTGGTCCTATTGCTCATGATTTGGCTTCTTTTTAAAGGCCCTTTGCTCCTCCTTGAATTACTTACAACACATGCACACTTCATCTATTAATCTGACCCTTAAAATAGCATCTTGGAATTGGAATAAACACAGTAGCTACCACTGAACTGTCACTCGAAGGAGCCACATCTACTATTACTACACTCATCTCTTCCAAAACCCTCCTAAGTACAGGATTGTTTCCAGGCATGTAAAAGTCTCTCACAGAAAAACACAGAAAACTGGCTTATTCTCTGCATTACTCCAATATCCAAAAGAAAACTATTAAAAATCCCAAATTTATTTAGTAGCATTTCAAACATTCGCTACAAGATTTCAACCCCACAGAGCATATATAGAATAAATACTGAAATAGTATAGAAAAATAACAGAAATAAATAATTTCAGTACATTTTCATTCTCCTGTATGAAAGCCT
This sequence comes from Pithys albifrons albifrons, assembly GCF_047495875.1. Taxonomy (NCBI): domain Eukaryota; kingdom Metazoa; phylum Chordata; class Aves; order Passeriformes; family Thamnophilidae; genus Pithys; species Pithys albifrons. The sequence continues at coordinate 352,049 of NC_092465.1, read as the reverse complement.
CCTCTTATGTTCCTTCTCATTTTTAGTACAGTGATTATCAAAATGTCTTAGTATGACTGGAACAATGGTTTTAACTGGCAACTTGGAAACAAAAGAAACTGAAGCACACCAGTATCTCCAGGAACCCACTGTCCTATGCACCAAACATGCCATTTCATAACAAAGTTAATGTATCTTACAAGAAAGTTCTGTCAATATTCTTCAGTGTAATCTACAGAAATATAAAGAGTGACTTGACTTTTAAGAGATTTGAGAGTGAAATGATGTTTGTTTCTGTGTTCTATATACATGACTACCATCCATTTTAAAAAGCATTAAGGAAATCAAGTCTTACTTTTCTTTTTTTAATATATATTTGTATGTATGCATGTATATATGTATGTTTTTACATATATGTGATAAATTCAGTATTAACTGCTGTTTAGCCAAACTGGAGATTTTTGAGAAAAGATCACATAGGTAGCAAACACGGCAGAGAAATGCAGAGATCGAGGGTTAAACTGCTATTATTTTCCATAAAAATAACCATTAATTTACCACATTATTGTAAAATTGAAATTAAATTATTTTGAAACTATAAGGATTTAAAAGTTTTAAAAGCTTGGAAAAACTATGAATGTATTCTCTCTCATCCTGATGTACACACAGACACACAGACCCTCTGAGAATACAATACTCATTTTGCTGCAGAAGAACAGACATTGCATAACAATGAGATTTGCTAATGAAATCAGCCATCAACCTGGAATACATATGTATTAAACCAAGACCTCAGTGTCATTTTCTTTTTGCATCGTTTGTTCTTTCTCTCATTTTCCCCCGACCTTTCAAGTCTCCTGCCCTGCTTCCTCTGCTTCAAGTACAGCAATGCTGCAAAATACTCTGCTAACACTGTATGTACAACACTTTATTTTACAAAATTTCTTTCTCTACTTAATGCTAAATGTAGATTGTAATTGCACGGGTTCTATCAGCATTGTTAATGTAGCCCTGAAAGAAAAATCAATGGATGCCACAGAGACAAAGGAGACCTCTCTCCTCTGTAAGCCAGCAGGAAAATCTAATAAAAATTGGCTGTCACTTGAAACAAACTATACTTTCATAGCTCAAGTTGCACGCCCATTAATACAGGAATTTACCAGAACACCACAGTTTAAAAAAAATCCCCTCTCCATTCATCTAATGATTAAACAGGACAAAATTTAGAATCTTTACATGAATACAAGTGTAATTTCTTTGCCTGAACATGCAAAATCACCGTGAAAACAAGTAAGACGATCCAGCAAGTTCAGGGACAGCATGTTTAAGAAAGCAGAACACAGCAGCAACACAAAACACTTCACTGAAAAAGAAATTAATACAGAATGGAATTATTTATTCTACTACTTAATAAAAATTTCTACGATTCTACTATATAATAAAAATTTAAACATTACAAAAGTATTTTAAAAGACATTTTCCTCTCATTATACCAACTAACACCATATTGGTTTTGTGGGATATAAGTTGTCTTTTATTTCTTAGATAAAAAGCAATGAGTTTGTACCCCTAGCCCCAAGAATATTAAACCTTTGTTTTGAAATCACACCAAAACTATTAAAACTAAAATACGACCCACTAATTTTTTCGACCATTCCCATTTTACAGATTTTTTAAATGGAGTTAATACAAGTAACACATTGTTACTATAATGGTACTATCAAGTTAGCATTATTGTTGATAAGCTCAAAGTCACACCAAAAGGAAATATGAAACAGTAGAGAATAAATGTTTGCTGACCTTTTGGGCAGGGTTGGCTTTTCTGTTGGGGGGACCCACATGTGAGTGTGGGTGTTTGCTTTTCTCCTTTCTTTTTCAACTAACAGCCCAAAACTCTAACTCTATGAAAAAGAATGGACACATAGTTACTGTAGTATACAAGAACTCCCATGGAATAAATGACTGGAATTGGTAATTTATTTTATCTTGAGGGGTGTAAGGAACCATTCCATCATTCTATAGTTGCGACGGCCTTCACAACACCAAAGAAACAGGAGGCACAAAAGCCACTGAAAAAATAAATAAATGTTAGAAACAGACTGAGCCACCCCTGAAGCCCAGTCAGTCATGTCCAATCGTCACTACACAACCCAGGGAGAACACCAGCAAGGCACTGGACATAATGAACTGTGTAAGGAACTGAAAGCATAAAAATTTCCATCAACTCTCTTCGTACGTGCTCCACTGCTAAGTTTACAAGCACCTGTGTCATGGAGAGCCTCAAAAGCATAAAACACATGGCCTTATTTTTTAATTCCATTACTCCCACTTCTTAAGATCTGTGGCTACAGGACATAAGCATCAAGACACATGCCACATGAAGAGGTCTTACATTCATGCATTACCATGTCCTAATACAAATATGTACAAAGACTGTTCTCAATCACACCCTATCAAAGATGCTTATGCTTCCATTACAAAGCATTTGTCCTTCTGCATCAAAGCCACCTCTCACCACATTCCATCTCCAAATGACTGTAACTGAAGAGAGAGAGGAAGCATGATTAATTACAGTGGGCTCACCTATAAAAACAAAGACTATGTGACCATCAGGGTTTGAAAGAAAGAAGCTCTAATGTAACAACCTTGACCCTTGAAAGTGCTGGGTCATTTTCTTCTGTGATGAACAGTGATTGCTTTCTGTATCTCTAACAGTTGTCAAGTAGGCTAAAGAGTATGGCTGGCAGGTGATAGTTGTGAAAAGCTTGCACTTTTAACAATGATTTATTGCCCTGTAACACAGATCAACTGTCCAACTGAGCATCTTCCACAAGATGTTCCAGGCCATACACTGCAACAGCTGCCATCACTGGTTTCATTAGGGATCAAACCAGTGCCTATGGAACCTTAGAAAATGGGAACTGTTAAACAATACAGCCTCAATTCCAATGACTACAGGAGAAAGACTGAGAGATGCAAATCATATGAAACACGTGATTCTGATACATAACTGTTGGCACCAGGTAATCACACATACACCTTAAGTACAGGTCAAAACTTCAAAATTCACACAACTTGGCATGAATTTCCCTACCAGGTATGAGAATGCAGAAACCAGTTATTCTGCTAATAAAAGTGAACCCTCATTCTAAAACATATAGATTCAACCTCATACAGATGAAACCATATCAGCAGCACACAAAATTAAATGCTGCAAGGTGCTAAAATATACTTGAATTTTTATCAGTAAGAAAAAATGTGAACTCAGAAATTAGACTGAATTTATCAACCATATTTATCCTCTCTAACTAGACATGGCTTCCTCAATACATAGTCTCAGACTCTGTCCTTTGCTGGAATAGATCAAACAGAGATGCTCACAGCATGAAGATATTCAGAACATTAACACTGTCCAGTTTACACTGTTTAAAATATTCCAGAGAGCAGTTCACATACACAGATTTCATATAGTGCTGTATAGTAGTCCTACCTATGCACACAAACACACCTTTATGGTCAGTATTACAAAATGCTTAGTTAAAAGCTATTAACTGGCACTTCATGCAGAAATTACAAGCATACTTCAAAGCTCACTTTTAATACCTAGCAATAAAGCATACTTATGTTTTTTTCACAATGAAATACCACAAACTGTATTGAATTATGATGACTATTACTTATCTACTTTTAGGGAGTAAAAGTGGAGGACGATTTATTGAAGTACAGGAGGAACTCCTGAACACTGGAAGGTCACAGCCTCTGTGCTGAGCTGCTGAGCAAAAACATCTATGATGTTGCAGAGCTGCCATTTTTCTTCCTTGACAAAGCCTCCATCTGCCACAGAGCCATTTACAGCCTCAGAGTCAGAATATCAATGATTTCCAACGATTCTGCGAGTCTGCTCTCACCTTGGCATCACCTCTGTAACACATCTCAAGCAGATGATACACACAGCCCCTCAAAAAGCTCCCAGTCCATGCTTTATTCAGCTGATATGCATTTAAGCAGAACTCTTCACATATCATTTCCTTAGTTCCTTTGAATTGTGCCAGAATATTAAAACTTCAAATTCTACATCTTTTTCATTGCTGTGTTCGCCTTAAATAAATTACCTTTGGAAAACCTAAAAAGAAAACCTTTTGAATACTGAGAAAACATACAAAACGAGTTAGAAAACATCTGACAGTTTTAAAATCTGTACTTTGCATACATGCACAGCATTGCAATCTACTTTTTTCTTTTCCCAATAAACAGAACATGCCTGGTAAGATCCTTATTACAGACCTCCATGCAAAGAAACTATCATAGTTTCAGTGAAACCAACAAAACTACATTCGGCTCTATGTCTCTTGATGTATATATAAAGTGATTTTTAAAAAAATTTCCAGGTTAGAGCTGAGTCAAAACAGGAAAGAGAATTTTGCCTTTTTGAATGAGGACCTAAAGAATTTGGTCCTCAGACAAAACAGATTATACCTGGCCTGATAAAACCAGTCACAGACACAGATACACACACACACACACACACACATGCACACATAAACTCTCTGTCAAGTATGAGAACACACACTCCATCACCAGGCTCATTACAACGTGACTTTAATGAAGTATTATTAGATAGCAACTTTGGGAGTCTTGAAATGCAGATAAATGTCGGAACTCTAGACAAGTTTTAACACATGCAAATCTGCAGCTTGCTTTTACAGTGGAACTGGGCCTCAGAAGAGACCATTTTGTGTTCCAAATACCTGTGCAAGCACACACATTGCACAGCCACATCTCCAGCTGCTCCCTCACTAACCAGTAAATGTATAGCAGCAAAGTATTTGAACACTAGATGAAGCTTGCAAGCACCTTTATGAAAATTTACTTAATAACACCTGCAAAGCACATATTTTGCAATCTGAACTTTACCTCCCATTCTTTCTTTTCATTATGTCCTTACTTCCTCCTATTACAGAACTTACAGTGTCAACACCTTGATAATTTGAACCTGTTCTATTTCTATCTGTTCTCTGCCCACTTCACTTTGTTCAGACTGCATTTGGTATTCCAAAAATAAGCAGAATTGAAACCCAGGATATTTTTCTAAATTTGTATGGAAAACAATGTCTCCTCATGTCCTCAAGTACCTTGCCCCCTAGAATTTCTCTGGCTAAATCCCCCTGGGGCTTAGGCAGACTGCACTGTAAGGCTGAACTAGTTCAGGTGTTACCTCTGTGCCTGCCTTAGGAAGGTGGGATCAGATGTCCACGGATACATATCCCACATGTTTATTTGATGACTGGCAGGTATTCACTTGACAGTCTCATATCACACCTCTCACTCCAAAACCCCCCAAACCAACCAAGCAAAAAACCCCACCAAATGTGTTCAGTTTTCCACCTGCTATCAATATGTATTTTGCTACTTACCTTGTCTGCAACTGAACTACCTCTACCCCAGTCTCCTCATTGGCACTCACTACTTTGGGTTTTCAGTGCTGTTAAAGTGTGCTGACAAACTATACAACACAAGGGAGCACCTGCATGACACAGACTTTCTCTGAGATTAACACAGAGCAGCACTTCATTGCTCACTCATTTTTGCACTTGAAGAGCCAAACCTGAAGAAGGGCACCAAGCTGCATCCAAATTTAAGACAACTGCTCCCAAACTGAGGAAAACCAGGCTCAACAGAAAAGCAACGTAGCACATCTTTGAGAGGATGTACCATAAGGCAGTAAGAGCTAAGAAGAAGCCAGGTAAGATATTCAGGCATGGCCAGATCTGAGGGACAGCACCAAGCTAAGAAAGATCTCACTGAGGACACAGAAGGACAGAGGTAAAAACAAACGATGAGCACAGTTAGAAATTCAACACCTCTCAGTCTTACATGACAGCTTTCTTTCTACCACTACACATTCCCTGCAATCCATTCCTTAGGAAAGAGGCAAAGGGGAAGAAAAGGAACATAGTTAAGAATTCTGTAGTTAATATAGAATCATTCAGTTGTGTAGACTAGAAAGATCTTACAGGGGTCATCTGGTCCCATCTCCTGATCAAAGCCCAGCTAACTTCAAAGTTAAATGAAGTTGTTCAGAGCCCTACCAGTGAACAAGATACAGCTTTTGCAAATTCTCTGAGCACCCATTTCAGTGTTTCACAGAACCACAGGCTGGTCTGGGTTGAAAGAGACCTCCAAAGATCATCTAGTCCAACCCCCTCCCATGAGCAGAGGCATCTTTTACTGGACTGGGTTGTCCAAAGCCCCATCCAATCAGCTTTTGACCACTTCCCAGGGATGGGCATTCTGCTACTGCTTCAACATGTCCTGCTAGGCAAAAATTTCTGAAAACAAACCTTTTTTACTTATTTACCTACAGTTAAGATCAATTGTTTCATGGAGTACTGATGTTGCAAGCACCAGAATAGAGATACACCCACAAATGCAGACTAAGCCAAGGGCTTGTGCCTTTCCCATGTCATTGAAGAGGTTCTACTCACCTGCTCCCCTGATCAACTTGTTCTGTTTACACACTTGTTTCCCGTAACATACACATTTAAGCTCTTCCAGTTGTCAAGTTAGAAAAGCTCTCACTCTTTATTCAACCAGTTGCCTTCTAAGTTTTGAATCTTTTCATTCCACTATTTTCTTTATTATCACAGGATTTGCTACCTACCTTAAAATAAGGCAGTAAGTAATGTAAGTTTAGTTTTGCTTAAGGAATTTTAAGACTTTAAAAATATAAGCAAATATAAAATTACTGACAGTAATATTATGAATTCTGGTACACAGCAGAAAAACTCCAAGACAGTCTTTTCTTGGCAATTTGCTTCTATATTTTAAAACCAGTAACTGCAATGGACTTTTAGTGGATCTGACGGCAAGAAAAACTCTTCACACTTTTTCTGTTGCAGTTTGACTTCACACATCCAGCCACCAATCCCAAGTAGGCCAACGTACACTTTGTCACCGTGAAAAGAAACCAGGTAGTTTTCAAAACCTGTCAAATCCTTAATTATGCTTTCTGTAGAAAGCTTCATTTCTGAATCTTTTAACATTTTGCTCTTCTTTGCTGGTTTTTTACCTCCACCCTCCCCTTCAAAAAAACGGAGAAGGTTCCCTTCAGTGCAGATCTCGCCCACGAGGATTCTTCTGCAAACAACAACATTCACCAACTCCAGTACTCCTCTAACAGCAACGTCCCTCAGACCTGCCTTGTCATCACAATCTCGGTTAAAGGGGCCTCACTTCTTAACTTCCTAACTTAACTCCAGAAAAGTTTGCTCAGCCTTCTGCTGAGCTGACCTTTTACTTTTAGCTCATTTGTTTCATTATAGACATTAATAACTTGCTTAGTTACAACCATATAAAAAATTTTTAGAAAGTATTATCTGCCCAACTTTCAAGTACTGTGTCAACATTCTAAATTATCTGTTTCCACAAATAAAGTGAGACTGTTAAATTCACCACCGCCACCTTTTGGAAAAAGTAAAAAGAGCCTCAATTAGGAATTAAAAGAATTTTGTGTTTTGGGAGCAGAAAAAAAAAACAAACAAATAAACCAACAACCAGCTGCACAGCTCAGAACACAGAAGGAATTATTACTTGCCATTTTTCCTAATCTTTTCAAGCTCTCTTGAGCAACCTCTTTGTTACAAGGAGGGCACACTGAAGTGCCATTTCTGTGTGTGGATGGAAGGGCTGCTTTTGCTCCATGGAGAAGGAAGGATGTTCTGTAAACTAAAGAACTGATTGTATTCACAGAAATGCTGGAGATGACTAAGGACATGGGGTTTTCTGCTTATTCAGAGATTTGATACTTTTCATCCTTCACAAAAGAAGTTACAGTTGGACATAAACACACAGGCAAAACAAACTGGCACACTGAGTTAGTACCAACAGACAGCCCTAAGTTAAAGCTTGTTGAAAGAGAGAGATCTATGCCTGGCTATTATTCTCTTGCATTTTTTAATGCCTACAGGAAAACTCATTAAAAAGCACAAATCTTTCTATAACTTTCTCCTGTTCTTCTCCAATTGTTTATTTAAAAGGAGGAAAGTTACGCTGAACCATTTATTGAGCACCTTCTCATTTTCTCAGTAAGGCACTTTTTGGTTCAATTCATCCTAAGGTTTCCACACAGTAACAGAGGCAGCTGGCATCTTGCATCCCATGGTTGTAGGTCTAGGAAAAATTGCCCCACAAAGTAGGATCTAGACTTACTTGTAGGTAATAACTGCGAAAACATTAAGGAGGAAGTTAAGAGACAAACTTTTAACCCAACCAATGCATATGTATTCTTAATGGGACTGTATCTCCTCCCCAGGGCAAAGGCCTTCTTTGTTTTAAACAAGATTTCACAAGTCAGGAATTTAAGCAGGTTTGGCTTTTCCAAGCCAAACATACAGGTAATGTTTACTACCAATTACATATTACATCCCTTATCACCTACAAAACTGAAAGCTGCTTCTAGAAAAATTCACTATCTTTCTTCAGACACTGGAGGCTGAGAAGGCAACAGTCTCAGGGCATCCCAGCAAAAAATGTTACCTCACTAACGAGGTTCAGCTTTTATGAAATTAAGGCTTTTTCATTAAAACAGCTCACCTTATAGGAACTGGCAGTATAGGACTCCATTACAGGAAGTTTCACAGTATCTGATATGGGCAGTAAATGTTAAATCCTAGATAAAGTATTTGTATTTCTATTATTGCAAATTACTTAATGACTTTCCTAGTTCTGCTTTTTAATTTTTTAAATGGTTCAGAATGCTGTTCCTGACTTCAAATAAGCAGGTTATCCCACCTCCTGCCCTTACCTGCTCTTTGTCACTGACTGCTAAGCAGTATCTTCACTTTAATTCACTTGATCCCTCCTATTCAATAGATCCACTGTCTCCATATTAACCTATTCCCTCTTTGAATTCAGCAGCTGTTGATGCTCGTCCCATTCCTGTTAACACTGTATTAAGTCACAAGTAGTGGCTGTAACAGCTCCTCTGTCTGCACTGTACAGAAAGCACTTTGTAAACTCAAGCTTTTAAAATTTAATCTTAAAAATTATTTTAATCAGCATGCAAAACCGATTGATTTAGACTTCTTTTTCTCCTACTGTCAGTGCAAATTTTATCTCTACTGATTGTAAAGTTACGTCTGGGATAAGGGCAAGAAGGGCACTACTGAAACGTGAGACTCACACAGGATCACACAGTCCTGAGCCTGGGACCCAAACAAGGCTCTCAGCAGCCAATGGATCCCATTGCTGTACATAGGCTTAGAATGTCTTTACAAATCTAAGTACCTTACTCACTATTTTCACAGTACTTTATCATAAGTATATGAAGAATTGATGGTCAATATGAGCTACATGAAAACAATAAATGTGAAAATCCTAACAAAGGTATTTCAGATTTCCCTCCCCTGTTTTATGAACCTCACAGACAGGAAATCAAGCAGCAGTTAAGAAGCGCTCCTGAAAGTTGCATTTATGAGCTAAACAGGCAGGCTTTCTGCTAAAATCTGTGTTGGCTGTCACTGTTAACTTTGTCCAAAGCCAAGGAGTGGAGTAAGGCACAAACAGGTTTTTTGTTAGCTATCCTGAAAAAAACTCAAGCAAACTGATGGAAATGCAAAATTCTTCATTTCCTTGTAGTCTGGTAAAAGGGTGTAACTCCTCATCGAGCAAAATATCATGTCTTCTCTGACTACACAAAATGCTTTTCAAAGCCACAAAAACTGACTTTGGAATCCAAAATCTCAGCGCAAACTCTCAATTAGTTTTAAATATTCCCTAAATTGTGTAACATCAGACACCAAAACTACTAACAGTATACACTAAAATTACATTCTATTATATTTCAAGCCTACAGGCAAGGTAATCCAGAGAATGACAACAGTACTGTGGACATGAATTGCTGAAGTCCTACTCAATAGTTAAACCCAAAGCCACAAACGTAATTGCACTGATGGACTAAAACTCTGTAAATTTTAGTTAATGCTGTGCTGAACGTCTGGCTGGAACCAGGACCTGGATGCAGATTGTAGCACTAAGCTATGCAGTAGGTAACACTGTCCTTTTCCCTGTATGACCCATCCCTCCCAGAAAACTCTCAGAGTGCTTTTTGCTGCAGCTCACTTACCGTGAGGAGCGTGGTCAGTTCTAGGACATTGCTGGTTTGCAACCTGAAAACAGAAAACAATTAATGATCGGCTGAGTCATCAAGTCACTTTTACAAGGACAAAAGACACATCAGAAAGAACAGTAAAAATTCTCAAAAAAAAGTATGTGAAGCATTTCCAGCATAGTGAAAACTCTTTTTTTCCCACTGCCAGATACGAAGCCATTTCAACAACAGCTGAAGCCAACTGTTACATAATCACACTTGGTTTGTTTGCAACCAGCAGTTTAAATACACATCCCCATGCTCCTCTTACTAAATTGTGAATGAGATGGTGCGATGTGTTCCCCTTTGACGTACACAGTAAACCAAAGAAATCTTTCTGTTAAAATGGCAGGAAAGAAAAAATTCTGGCCTCCCAAAATTCAATGAAAATTCTCCCATTTTGTTCTAGTAGAACCAGAGTTTCATTCCATTAGAGATGCTCTCCAGCATGAGGATTTCAAGTTCTCCTCATGCTGTACGAATTCAGAAGCGTGTCTGTGTCAGTACAAAATCACATATTTCACTGAACATTTAAAACTGAAAGTAATTTTGAACACTTGTTTGGATTGTTTATGTCCCAGACTTTTTTCCCTGGGTACATGAAGTTTTTCTAAACTCACAGTTCACACAGACTGTATAGGACACAGAGAACAGCCACTTCAGGAAAATGTTACTTGCTAAAGTAGTAGAAATCCTAATACTTCCTAAAATTCAGTGAAATTTTAGAGTTTGATATTTTAAAAATATCTTCCATAGCCTTCAACATGTAGTTATTCTACAAAGCTCAGAGAGCTCTCTTGAGCTACACTGACAATTTTAATTAAGCAAATATGTGTAATTGCCTATGTATCAAAAATGTTAATAAAATGGCATTTCAGAGTTTTTAGAAAACAAATGGGCAGAAAATTGGGCATTTTCACACTAGATTTTTTTCTAAAGCATCACACTGATGGAAGCAGGAAGTTCTCCTATCTCACCATGGCACAGTCAAAAAATCACATTAGTAAATTTGCACAAACAAAACTTCAGTCATCTGCTGGAGCAGCAACTTCTCTTACAAAGTCAGGCGAGTGAAGTAACAATTTAAATCTAGGCAGGCAGTTGCATCAACAACAGCCAGGGTTTTTTAATTTAATCTTAAATTACAACCTGTAAATGTGTGGGCATTAAAACCAACTGCTTTTTTGTTTGTCACGGCAAACAATGTCCAGCCGCACTCCCAGGCCTGCCAGGAAAACAATGGGTATTTTTCTCCCTTGACAAAGGACAGCCAGGAACAAATTTCCTCTCAACAGTCAGTGGCAACAGCATCAACCTTTCTCCCACGCAGAAATCTTGACATGAGTATTCCCCTTCTCTCCCCCACTGCCATACTTTGACAACATCAAAAACCTCAACCTACTAGAACCAAAACAGGAAGATAGAAGAGATGGAAGACAACACTACACAGTAATTACACAATTTAAAAAGTGGAAGCAATTCATTAGACAGAGGAAAAACTTTAAAAATTATGTATTTTGCTACACTCTCAACCATCCTATTGGCCGACTAGAGCCCTCACCTGTCCGCCAGAAAGCAGAAAACAAAGTTGTATTTCTTAGTTTCTAAGTTGAAAACATGGTGTTCCCTGAGTTATCTGAAGCTGAAATCTCAAGTACCCACTCTCTGTTGAAATTCTGCACACTCCACTTCTGGCTAATCTATTCCTGTGGCCCTGCTGAGTCTGGGCTCTGGAATCAGTCCTGAAGGCACTGAACAGTCCCCAAAAGCTGCACCTTGGTGCAAAGGTTAGAGGCTCAGTAGAGCTGAGGACAGTGCAAAGAGCTCTGAAGTTCTGCCTGCACGCCCCAGAACGATAACCAGGCCCTGAGACAGGCAGGGACCTGCACAGCTCCAGCCCTCAGCCTGGGATCCCGCTCAGAGAGAAGGGAAAGGCACCCTCGGACCAACCACACCGGCAAAGAGCCTGCTCGCTTCCCACGGGGAACAACTCTAGGACAAGGGAAGACTGGGAGGAAAGAAAAGTCTCCTTTTTTATCCTTAGTACATGGAAAGGGCCAGGACTCGGAAAAGTCTCTGCAACTTTACTAGAAGCACAACAAATTGTAAACAAAGTCTCCCCAAGAAACTGGAATAGGGACTTAAGACACGGAATACAAAAGATGCCATGACTGCAAGCAGAAACAGGTTAACAGTTTTAAAACCAGGTGCCCAAAACCACAGACTGGTTTTGGCCCAGCATCCAAAGCACCCAGTGAACAGGTGCCCCAAGTGCCAAACTAAGCTAGACCTCAACAGGGAGGGTATGATTTGGCACGAACTTGAGGAAGTTATATAACACCAACTTCTCTAGCCAGTAGAAGAAAAACTACCTTAAGGGACCAAGAATATTGTTTCAGACTAAATATTCTCTTCCTTGACATAACTGCACATACACACACATGGAAAGCTCAGGATTTACTATTTAATTGAACAAGAAGATAAGTCCTTGAAACTAGTTTTTTCTTCCATTTAGTACTCACAGTTATTCCATTAAAGCCCAACAGGAAAGCATTTTTCTGGTTTATTTTTAAATTTGTTTTTAGAAGCAATTACTACCAAGTAAAAAACAAAGTATCCTCAAACACAAATTCCTAATGCAACTTGAGAATAAAAGGCCAGAAACAGCCAGTTTTTCACACCCAATGGAGACAGGTGGAAGTTGAATATTTAAAATAACAGAAAGAACAGAAAACTTAGTCAATGGAAGAATGAGACAGTTAGTGTGTACAAAAGTGATTTTATTGTTTATTTTCAAATTTCATTACTAACTATGCAACATTGATGTAACCTAATCAGGTTTTCCTGTATTATTTCCTCATTGTGTACCCAGTAAAGAAAAAGGAAGCTTCCTTTGCTTAGTATTAGCACATAAATGGAGCTAATTGAGGTCTGACTCCAGTGGGAAGACAGGCTGGCGGGAATTCTCACCTTTGTTATTGTTATCACTTTGCAAGATGGGTTTTAAAGCAAGACTAGAATAACTGGTTTCCATTCTGGCAACGGCACCTTCCCAGTTAAAGCAAAACTGAGTGTCTGAAAGCACTGCAGAATGCAGCAAAACCTGCACCATTTTCATAAGCTGTGAGGGAAGGCCTTTTCTTTCTTGAACTACGATTTGCCTCTTTCCCTGACACAAACAGTACACAGGATGTGCCCATCTTTTAAAAACTAACTTGGTGCCCTTTTGAGTTATACTGCAAGGACAGAGTGAAAGAACAGAGGCCTCCCTGGCTGTCATTACTAACTCAGCACTTGTCTGCTCCAGAATTTGACTGTGACAGGACAGCAAGAGAGTTATGGCATTTATAAAAGACTGAAAAAGTGAGATTAGGGAACTTGCTCAAACTATTTCATACTTCTATTAACATCTGCAGCCAGCAGTTCTTGAAAACCTTATAGAAAGAACATTCGATAAAATGGGCGCCCTTGTACCCTACAACTTGCCAAAGTAAAACTGAAGCAAGTTTCTCTATATCAGACCAGATATGCCATTTTTGATAGTTTTAAAAGGCTTAGCAGTAAAGTCATTAATACCTATTAAAGACTAACACATGACATTCTTCTTGAAAATCCCCTCTACTGGAATAGTCAAAAGGAAAAGAGACGTCATGGCCCTAAAATACAGTTTTAGAAAAGTAATCTGATTAAAAAGAACCCCACGCATTTTTAGAATTATTTTTTTAAATATTTCTATTTCCTTTGAAGAACTAATGGGAACAGCACACTACCAAAAACTAACTCCTCGATCAAATTTCCTTCCTTCCTATTCCACACCACACAATCCTCCTCATAATGGATCAAATGCCATCTTCAATTTGGTTTCCTTCTCCAATCTTTATATTCCTCAGGTTTTCAGCCTAAAACCGTTCTTCATCAGCTTAGCCCTACTAGTTTGAATTCTACAATTTCTCTGTTCTTTACATCATTTTCTTTGGAATTTGTGGCCCACGGGGCAGGAGTATGCAAGCTCTCAGCTTTTAATTTTGCTGAATTAAACCAGCTTCAGCTCTTCCAAACCCTTCCGTAAGTCTCCAAATTTCCCTCAGAATCCTAGTGTCTGTTCTCACCTATTTTATTTCACATTTCCTGAGTATGAACAATGCTTACGGTACAAAAGAGAAACCCGCTCTATTGCAGCCGAGGCCTTTTCAGGACACTGGCAATGCAGCGATGATGGAGGAGAACCATCAGAGCCACTGCACAGAAGGTTTCCCACGCAGAGATGGCACGTTCCCCTCAGCCACTCATCCCAGTACTGCCCATGGAGACAGAGCTGTCACACGCTCCCCTGCTGTCCTGCAGAACCCGTCACTGGAGAAGATCTTGACAGCTTCTGCTGCACCTTCTGAACAGGAATAGTGAAACTGGGAGGGGGTGGGAAATGGGCATCCACCAAAAAAACCACATACTGAAACCTCTTCAATTTTATCAAGTTCTGCTCAGTCTCATTTCTTCAAGATCTTCTTGCTTCTTCCACTCATTGGCAATTGTACATTCCTCACGCCATTGGGTATTTGAAAGGAGAAACACAAGCATAACTCCTATTCATGCAAATTGCCCTGGTTTTCCACACTATTACTTTGTCAGTCCTCAAAACACCAACCACTCTTCAGCCTCATTGGACGAAATTCTGGAAGTGGCAGAAAACGAAGGCCTTTGCCCACATTTTAACTTTACCCACATTTTAACGTTGTGCAAACAGAATGAAGAAATGTTAATTCAGTTTCATTGTACTACGAAATCATCTTCTGAGCAGCAGAAAATGGGAGTTGTCCCTTTTTATGACAAACCTCCTAAGAGCGAGAGGCCACACCTTCAGTGAGAAGGTGGCACTGCTTTGTGAGAGCAGGAGCCACAGCAGCTCTTGGGTAGGGCAGCACCTGACCCCTCAGTGGGCACACTGAGCCCCTCTGTTGCAGAGGAAATGCAGGACTTGGCCAGTGCCAGAGCACTGCAGGCAGCAATAATGAACGGGCCCCAAGATGCCTGGGGCTCTGGCCCACAGGGCCACTGCATCCCTTAATCCAAGGAACTTTCCTGTGCAGCTGCAGACTTGTCCCATATTCGGTTCCTGTGCACAGAGATCCACTGCCATGGAGTCATTTGGGTTGGAAAAGGCCCAGCAATGCCAAGGCTACCACTAACCATGTCCCCAAGTGCCACATCCACAGGGCTTTGAAATCCTCCCAGGGATGGTGTCACGACCCGCTCCTGGGAAGGGGACGGGGGTAACCGAGTTTGTTTTTAATCATTCCCTTTGGGGTGGATTAAAGTGAAAAGACACTATATAATCGGTGTTTATTTTGACAATTCCATATAGTGTGACATAGAAAATAACCTTAGTGGGGGGGAAAAGATGCATAGGGGGAAGAAAGACAGGAGAAGGGTCCAGAACAGCAGGGAAAAAGAAGAGATGAGAGAAGGTGAGAATGGAAAGGTTACACAGTCACCGCCCAGGGATCCAGCGTTGCATCTCAGCAGTCCTGCAGGCGGGGGGGTGAAGAACAGAACCCAAATGCCCAAAGTTACCAGTCCATTTTTACACCCTCAGCATGCCCTCTGCACCTCCCTCCGAGTCAGGGGGTTGTTTTCCATGAAGCACCATCGCCAGCCGGGCTGCGAACCCCCACAGGGCAGGGCAGCGGCTCTTCTCGCCTCTTCAGGCTGCACACCTGTAGCACCGGAGGAAGGGATGGGCACAACTGCCCATCACGGGTGTAAAGCAAAACTCAAAAGCCTGCGAAGTCTCTTAGAATGCATAAATCATTAACCGTTTCAGTCTCTGACAGATGGGGACTCCACCACTGCCCTGAGCAGCTGTGCCAGGGCTGGACAGCCCTTCTAGGAATAAATTGTTCCTAATATCCAACCTAAACCTCTCCTGCCACAAAACTGTATTATAACATGAAGTAAATACCCTCTAGACAGAGTCCTTATTCTCCTCTGAACCATCATCTTTCTTTAACTCTCCATTAATTTAAATTAAATTAATTTAAATTTGTTTGACTATTTTCAAATATTTTTAAAATATTACTAGTTCTCGTAACAAAGCAATTACACATTATTTGACTTCCAAATGCTGAAAATCTCTATATTCAGTCTATGAAGAACACAGAAGATTCTCCTTTGTGCTTATGTCTTTCAGTGCAACAGCCCACAAAAGCACAGCAAACAGATCTTTAGTTCAGTAGTATTAAAAAAATAATTCAACTTGTAAGTCCTTTTTGCATTCTTCAGGTAAAGTGTGTCTGCAAAACATGCCACTTTTGCAGAATCATTATCCTCTTCCTAAAATAGAATTCAAGTTAAAAAGTAAGAAAGTTAAGAACACTGAGATACGGGGGTTTATTCACATTGTTGACCAGTTTGTGCAGGTTGACAAGGTAAGATTCCTACACTCAGCTACCAAGAAAAACAATCCCTTTGGAAGAAACAAAAGCTGCAGGGACTGTCCAGCTCCATCAGCACATCAGACACACCTTTGCCATGAACCTTCCACACCAGGACCTACACCTCGGTGGTGGCTGAAAGCAATGACATCAGCTATGACAAGGGCTACATCATGGTGAGCTATTTTGATCAAGATTCAAAACTTGTGAAAAAATTATCTTTTGGCAAAGCTTGCCCAAGGGTGGTGACAGGTTTCTGCATCACTTAATTAGTTTTCATCATTCCCACATTCTCCAGACAGAATTCTTCTCTGACTCAGCACGCACAGGGATTAGCAAGCACACTTATGACTAAAAAGTGGGGCCATCCTACGTAACCTCCCTGTGTGTCACTCCCACACATTTGAGAAACCAGAATTATGCCAAGGCTATTCACTAACAAGAGGGTACATGTTGATTAACAACTCTTATCGTGCCAGTATAAAGTGAAGAAAGGAACACTGTCAGTCAAAACTGCTCCCCTTCCTGTCACTGCCAGCAGCGGAAAAGAAAAATGTGAAAAGAAATTTTTCTTCTAGCAAAGGAAGTTCCATTTCATCCTTTAACATCCATTTTGGTCAGAACAACAAGATAAAGTGAGAATTACTGCACTGGAGGGACTTGATGGTCTGTTTGAAGACTGACGTTGAGAGTGTGGTGTTTGCCCTGCAATGCTGTGAGCTCTTGAAAAGCAGAAGGGAGCAGCAGGACAGGACTGCAGCACTCCTGCAGCTGCCAGAAACACCCAGGAGTTGTTCTGCACAGTGCCCCAGTACCCAGAAATCCCAGTCACAAACAAAACTTCACTGCATTTTAGGTGACTCAGAGAACCTGGACAGTACTAAAGAAAGAAAAAATCACACAGATACAAATATGGTGGGAAAAGAGAGAAAACAAGGATGAAAAAAATCAGTCAAGGGGAAGAACATAAAAAACCAAACCCATTAGAAAGTCGAAAAGGTCTTTTTTTTGTTTGTTTTTCAAATTAGGAACAAAAATGCAAGGCAACAAAAATGGGGGGAAGGGTATAGGAATTAAGTGACTACAACGATGATGAATACAAATAATTTGAAGTTCTTTGATATGTTGCAAATTTTCACCACCGACACAGGCACCTTTACTGGGCATGTGGTTACTCACACAGCCAACAGAGCTGAGACACACTGAAATGTCAGTAAGTCGTCCAGCACTGAAATCTGGTAACATAGGCTTAAATGAGGTGTGAAATATAGGCCTGATTCATGACTTTATCTACTACACAAGCTAATATCAAGAGTCCTACTCAGAAAACTGTAAGCAAAAGATAATTCTTCCCATGTAAAGATCTTATTCCCAGGTCCTTAACAAAGGTTCTCCAAAACTTTGAAATTTGGGGAGCTCTGATGTGACAAAACCACCTTGTATCTGCTCTAACAGAAGCAATTACCAGCCACAAGCTAAAGCACTTCATCAACCAAATGAGACTGGAAATTAACTGGTTATCAAGCACAGCTACATTTAAACATCCTTTGCATCACATCTCCTATTTGTGTATTTCCACATCAGTGACAGAAACATTGCCCTGCCTGTCAAGAATACCAATTAATGCAACTTGTAAAAATAAATTCAAAAAAGTATGTATATATATGTTTGTATATATATAGGGACACCTTCCACCAGCCCAGGGTGCTCCAAGCCCTGTCCAACCTGGCCTTGGGCACTCCCAGGGATGGGGCAGCCACAGCTGCTCTGTCCAACCTGTGCCAGGGCCTGCCCACCCTCCCAGCCAGGAGTTCCTGCCCAATATCCCACCTAAACCTCTCCTACCAATCACCTGGCATTTACAGCCCAAGATACCATGGGAGAAAAAGACCACCCATATAGTGTGACACTGAGGAGTTACTTTAGACCTAATGCAGAAACAGCATTTCTGAGGCAGAAACACGGATACTGTTTACATTTACTTGTAATTATTCTCTCAATGAGCAATACATACAAAAATTAGTTTTTCAGAACAAATCCACAAGAAATCACATGACCTGAAGCAGGTAGGACATAACGTATTTTCATAAAACAGATATCACAAATTAAAATGTAGGGGAAAATAATCCTGAGCAATGTATTTGAAAGCTTATTTGGCAGAGGACTACTGGAACCCAAAACCAAAATGACTTCCAGTAAAACCAATCTTAGATAATGCTAAGATCACACTATTTACTACATATCATGACATATATTTTACAGGCACATCAGAAAAAGACAAGAACAGATTTAACAGTAAGAACATTTTAGCAATGGAAACAGCTTTCACCCATAAATATCTGCTAAGGAACAACAACAATCCACCATCATTCTAATTCACTCTTGCCCGAGGTATCCGTATTTTTATGCACATGTCTAACACTTTTATGCACTGCAATGTTCTGCTCACAGAGATCAACAGTTGCCATTAATTCACAAATCAAGTCAATATAATACAACTCTACAATGCACACACTCTTCAGTAGGGCCAACACTTAGTTTTCCCAAGACAACAACCACAGGCTCCTGAGCTGGCATCTGTCACACCAAACAGGCCAGAGTAACACTCATTTCACTCAGCCCACGGTCCTTAGACAGCAGCAGCACATTCCCTCTGCCGTATCTCCCAATGCTGCTCTCACCTTCCGCGCTGGAGAGCCACAGTCTGTGCTTTCACACTCCCCCAGGGAAGGCTCAGACTCGGATCTCACTCCAGGGAGATGCCAAACCCAAACACCGCCAACAGAACCAGCACAACACTGAAGGACATTAAAGAAGCTGTGAAAAAAAAATACACCATACCTCACTGTATCTTCATTTTTGTTTAACAGTGTTTAGTAAAATATTTTCTTTGAATTAAAAATCTTGCAGTACACTTTGTTAGTTTACATCACTACTGCACTTAGGTCGGAACGTTGCTCTGACTGCGTTTAATAATCACAGTGGAAATTCCAAGATAATGAATCAGACAGTATGTTTCTTAGCTACATGTATAGTGAAGGCAGCATTACTTTTCCAAACAACCACAAATTATGTAAAAATGGGCTTTGTTATTACAAGCAGGGTTCTGTTGGGTGTTTTGTTTGTTTTTTTAATATTTGTTAAATTTCTGAAGTTTACAGCCTTACCAAAAGAAGGCCCTGCAGTGGGTAAGCAAACTTGAGCACTGCAAAGATCAAAGGGAAACACAGATCTTCTTAGTTTTAAAAATCACAGTATGTTTATATATTACCCATTAAGTCTTCATATTTGCAGAAATGTTATTAAAAGGTGGAATTACAACTATAAAAGATTAAACTAGTGAACAAATTTTATCAAATTAAAACAGTATATTACTCTCCAGGAACAATAAAAGGCTTCAGATTGGTCAATGTGCAAATAATCACATCAATGGCAATAACAAAGCCTGTATGACACAACCCCAGCAGTACTAATGGACATCTTCATTTGTTTATCCCTAAACCATCGAGACATGACATGAGCCATCTAACAGGCACAGAGAGCTGATTTATCGTATCACCTGGTGAGTACAAACATGTTACCTGAAAAAAGCAAATAATCCACACCAGTGGGTGAAGTCTATTCCGTCCCTTGCTACAGAAAGTTCCCTTCCCTGAAGCTGAAAGACAAAGCAGGTACCGCAACAGAGATGACCGCACAAAAATCTGGAATAGAACAGTTCTGCTGCTCCCTGGCAGCACATGAACTGTAGTTGACAGAATGGAGCTACAGACATGAATGTCACATATTTGGGGTTTGCACAGATAAATTGGAATGGAAGCAATTGTTCTGTTTTGGGGGAAAAACAAAGGAGCAAATTTTAGTAAAAGAAAAAAACAATTTCTCTCCAGGTTTTCGCTAAGATAGAACTTGGTAAATATATGCAATAATCCATCAAAGACAGAATTGAAGAACTTCCTACTAAGCTTATAATAAAAGTTTAATATACCCCATTTTTATTATTCTGAGGAAAAGCAATAAAAAGAACAGAAGTTAAACCTACAATGCTCAGGATTCGCTGTATTCACACTGTTTATCATGAAGTTACTAAAACCATCTGTGTCAACATTCTCTTCTAACATGATATAACAGCAGCACAAAAAAAGCCATTTTGTACTTGCCATATTTGTCGATTTCCTTCAGGCACACTTTTATCAAGTCCTCCTGTCTCAGGACATTGTGCATTAAATGTCCAAAGAGTATAAACTAAGAAATTACAGAACAACAAGAAGTTATCTTGTTGAAGATCGCACTGGGTACCTTGTATTTTTAAAACACATGCATGTTATTCCAGTGAATCCTAAAGACCTCAGAATTTTAGAGTTTGTTGATTTTAAGACTGGAGCAACCTTCTACTTTTCTGGTCAAAATTTGACTCTGCATGCTCTCCTAGTGTCATTTCAACCCAAACTAAGTTTAAACAGCTCACCAAAACATCCTAAAATATACGACAAGTGACACAGAATCCCAGAGTGGTTGAGACTGAAAGGGAGGTCATCCTGTCCAACCCTCTGCTCAAGCAGTGCCTCAAAACAGCTGCCCAGGACTGCATCCAGACAGCTCTGAGCACCTCCAGGGCTGAAGACTCCGCAACATCTCAGGGCAAGCCATGTCAGCACTCAGTCCTCTCACAGTCAAGAAGAGTCTCCTGGTGTTTGGGGAAACCTCCCGGAACAGGTCAGGTTGGATGTGACCACAGATCACCTGGTCCCACCTCCCTGCTCGAGCAGGGCCATCCCAGAGCACACGCCACAGAGCCCCCCGTGTCCCCCCCTGCCTGGGGCTCCTGTGCTGTCACTGGGCACCATGGAAAGAGCCAGCTCCGTCCCCTTTGCACCTTCTCTTCGGGTATTTGTAGGCACTGAGGGGACTCTCCTGAACCTTCTCTCACCTGGAAGGAAGAGTTCAAGCTCCCTCAGCCTTTCTCCACAGGACAGATGCCCCAAGTCCCTTCAACATCCTAATGGCCATTTTTGGACACTATTCCGTAGCTCCATTTCTTCCACACTGAGGAGCTCAGCACCACACACAGAACTCTACAAATCTCACCCCATCCCTCAACATGTACTTCAAGCAGTGAAATGCCATAATGAATTATGGCAACAACCTACCAATTATGATAATTCTTCTGGCATAAAGCATTATAACAGTTCAAAGAAAGAGAATTTGCATACAGATGTTTCTCCATTACTGAAAAACACAGTTCCATGGTATTAATGAACAAAAACACTGAGATAGTGTTGTGGCACCAAAACAATAGTCTACAAGACATACCTGGAAGTTGAATGGATAAAGCAAGTCAGCAATCTTACTAGTCTAAAATAAAATTGAGAATTAGGTATGAGTGATGGACTCTGCTGCCAGGAGTGCCAGAGTTTTTCTATACTCCCTCAGTTTTGCTGAAACTATGGTGTAAATCTTGGCCACATATGAGAAGGGGGAAAAAACAAAAAGAAACAAAAAACACCTGTAAGTTTGACACACAGAAAACAGAGAGTCTAAAATAAGGAGCTAGTGGTAGTCATACATGTTTTAATTCAAACCATTCATATACACTACATTCATTATCCCAGCAACATTCTACTACAAAAGCAATGTACTAGACACTGTACTGGGCTTCTAACAATGACAGTAAATGAACAGCAGCAAGGATTACAGCAAACCTGAAGACTTTATTAATCAGTACCTATTAAAGATCTATTATTTGTACTTCAGATTCTTTTTCTTCTGCTTCCCAGCTCTTTCAGAGCAAAATAACCTTGCAAGTTCTTTCTTCTGCTCTGTGAGCTTTCAGGTTCAGGATAAGAACACAGTTTTGACAGGGTAACTTAAGAATCTGTAGAAGGAAGTTGATTGCCCAGTGACTGAATGAGAAAATAAAGAAAGGGCACTAAAACCTGAACGCAAGGGAGCACTGCAGGGCACGGGTGCCAAGAGGCCAGAAGCCACCTGAAGTGCCAAGAGTTTCTTAGTAGAAAATCCTTGTCTTTTGATTTCTTAAAGGCTAGAGAATGAAACTTCCACTGCTGCTTAGCACTAATTAACTCTGCTACTAATAGAATTCAAAGCACATCTATCAAGAACATCAATGGAAACGCTAAGCCCTTTTTAAATATTGCCCTAAGTATCAACTGGTATCTAAGTATCTCAAACAAAAAAACACTAAAGCCAATTAGTAATTATCCACTATGGAATAGTTTGAGGGGTTTTTTTAGCACACTACATTTATTTAAAAGGAAAGACTGTCAAGATATAAATTTGTTCTAAAACTTAAGACACTTGCTTTCAGTTTGGCATCTACAGAGACCTAGTCACGTGACCTCTGACTGTTTCATTATGGCTCATTAAAAATAAGCAGGAAAGCAAGCAACAGGCAAGTTGAAAATTAATCATCCTGAGCCCATATACTTTAAAAGACACGCTTTATGATTATTGCACTGGTTGCTACATGTAAAAATATTCCATTATTAAAAAGATTAAAAAGAAACAAATACATGTTTTAAGAAACTAAGCTTCTCTTCAAATTCCATAGAAATTGTAGTCTTACGCTTTTGCTGTTTAAAATTGGTTAAATTGATACTGGTCTAATGGCACCTGACTTCTGTTTGATGAATCAAAACATATTGAAACCTTTTTTAAGCAATAATATAATTACTTTTATTCTAACATCAACAGAATTCCTGGCACATGCATGAACCAATGTGATTTATATTACAATAAAAGCAGCCATTTATGCAGCAAGTCTGACTCTCGCTGGTCTGGCTTCCAGTTTACAGGACGGAGTGACTCAGGTATGATCCACCCCATCACTGTGTTCCATGGCACTGGGGGGGCAGGTGGAGACTTCACTGCCATTAAAAAATAGCTATGACTATACTTTTTAAACCTTATGGTTTTCACTCACATTTGACTACACAAAATGGCAAGTCCTGCTTTTACTGATGAAAGGGCAGCCAGCTGTCTGTGAGCTCTCCATTTCGCAGGGGCTGTTACACACACAGACTCTGCCTCTGGAAAACCATCAACTAAAATGAAAGCACTGGAAAACTGTATTATTATGTGTATGGATTCCATACAGGCAAGTTTTCATTTCACACATCAATGCAGATGTTTGTTCTTTCATGTAATACTGGAAAGACAACAAATCAGCATGACTTGTGCAGGCCTATCTGCACCCTCAGTAAGAACTAAAAGCACACACAGGAATGGTTCTAAGGTGATAGGACCAACAGAAAGGACTGGGTTACTCACTGTGCACAGTCACAGCTGTGAACATCATTCTAGTCATGTTACTCATAAGTGACCAACGTTTTCTAACTGAAATCATACTGAATTTATTCTAAAAACAAAATCTGGAACCAAAAAAGTAAACTTTAGTATCCATATTCTCCTGTACACAGAAAACATGTAGAAGGCACCACATAAAAGGTTTTCACTACATATTTCCTTACACGCCTGCTACTTTTGAACACTCCTGTGAGCACCGTTCTTATGATGGTCCTCTGCCTCTCCTGCTGCCATAAACCAGATCCCCTCCAGGAAATACAAGCCCAGTACAACAGCTCCCTTGGCAAGAGCAGTGCTGGCAGTGGATACACCTGCTGGGCAGTGCACATACAGTGAGGAGCTGGAGAGC
This sequence comes from Pithys albifrons albifrons, assembly GCF_047495875.1. Taxonomy (NCBI): domain Eukaryota; kingdom Metazoa; phylum Chordata; class Aves; order Passeriformes; family Thamnophilidae; genus Pithys; species Pithys albifrons. The sequence goes on along the minus strand of NC_092465.1, from coordinate 327,817 downwards.
TGCTCGGGGCAGGGCTGAAACAACGCTCCTACTGGCCTAGCCCTTCCTCAGCGGGTAGGGCTAATCTGTGCGTCTTCAATACAGGGATTAATGTTCACAAACTGCAGAACCTGCCTGTCGAATGTCTAGCCTGCTTTCAGCTATGGCTGCAAAGAAATGGCAAACAAAAGTAACTGCATGGAATGGACACGCACGTGGCCAGACAGGTGAGCAGGCACAGCACTGTCATAAAATATCACCAGTGTTGACAACAGGTACTGAGAGGGAAAGAGCCACAAAGGAACCTCCTGGGTAACTGGGAATAACCAAAAGCATTATAGCAGCAGTTGAGTTTTATGAGAAATGACTTTTTCCATTTCATAAACAGCATTTGAGTTCAATCTCTATTCAAAATGAAATGTTGTACACATTTAATCTGCAAATTTAATCTGCAGCTCCATGGCTAACAAGCTCTGGATCCATGACAATTGCTAATTAAGGACTGTTAAAAATCTACAATATGCAGAATCAGTATAGCAAGTGTGTTTCATATTTTTAACTAATGCTATTCTATGCATCATAGATAGCTTTTTCATTGGGATGGTACCTCACATCGTTAAGAACCACAATGTAAATAGTGTATGTGCACCAAAGCCAAACTTTCAAGTGCAAAACAGTGTTATATTCATTGGACTAACAGCTACATGTAACAGTTCCCTTCTTTCTCTGACAATTGGGTCTAGAAGAGGTATTTATCTTTAAAAAACAAAACGAGAAATGCTCAAACTTGGAACCTGTCCAGAAAAAACACCCTAAATTTTTACAGCCTACATTCTTCTGACTACTATGATTCAGTATAAGTAGGGTAAACATTTTTCATAGTAACGAAGTTACCGGTTAATGAAATGAGATTGTTGAAATATAATAAGTCATTTCTGATGAGAAAAAGTGCACATTATTATTAAAGAAAAAATTACAAAAGGTATTAAAACACTGTTAATGGTACTACTGAAAAAAGAGACCAGTCACTGACTGACTTAAGGCTAAGATTCTGCAAAACAAGTTTACATGCTTAGCTCCTCTAAGTGTGAGGAAAACAAATGCCAAACAGAAGGCCTCTAGTATGCCATCAAAATGGGACATCCCTATTTTGTGTTCACTTATTCACCCGTTGCCTAAACCACCCTGCCCTCCGAATCCTTCTCCACTGCATTAAAGGTATGGCTCAATTCAAGTGCTCTCTCTACCAAGCAGCCAGAAAGACACTGATTTTTGGAATATATTGCTGTGATTTTTTTCAATAATCCACAATCTTTCATTGCCTTTAGTCAAGACTTGTGAACTCAACTTTCTTTGAGACAGTAGCTTTTTTATATGGTTTATGTTCACAATATGGTGGAAAAAAAATCAGTCACTGCCTGCTGTTGTCCGAGTGTCCGTGATCACTAAGAGGAGGGTGGATGTGTATCCATTTCAAATGACAGACCCTCCTGAGCTCGAAGGGACCCACAAGGACCATCCAGTCCAACTCCTGGTCCCCAACAATCCTACCACATCCCTGAGAGCATTACCCAAACACTCCTTGAGGTCTGGCAGCCTTGGGCCCACAAACACTGCCTTGGGGAGCCTGTTCCAGTAACTAACCATCCTCTGGGGGAAGAACTTTTTCCTAATATCCAGCCTAAACTGCACTGACACAGCTCCAGCCATTCCCTCAGGTCTTGGCACTGGTCATGGAGAGCAGAGCTGCCCCTCCACTGCCCCTCGGGGGAAGCTGCAGACCCCAGTGAGTGTCCCCTCAGTCTCCTGCAGTTGAACAAACCAAGCAACTTCAGCCACCCCTCACATGGCCCCTGCAGACCTTTCACCATCTTTAGAACCCTGAGTAAGGTAATTTCAATGAAAGAGCCAAAATGAGACTCTCAACTGTTTCTCGTATTAGACTTGGTAAGTAAAAAACCCTAGGAATTCTCCTTGCTTCTTTGAAAGCCCCTACAATTGTGCTACGAAGAAATTGTTTCTGGCATTACCACTCCAGTAGAGGTTGGGGCCCCAAATGATCTATGGACCACTCTTGTGCCTCACTCTTCTCCTCGACCACACAGTTGTAGTCTGAACTATTACCTCTGATCTAGCTCTTGCATCAGCATTGAAAAGAAGCAGTGAGTTGCTTAAGGCAGCTCCAAGGATGAAAAATGATCAGAGATGCAATGGAAAAATACTAGTTTGCATTTTTTTATGGTTTATCTTTTTCCAATAGCTGTAACTACTTAGAAAAAACCACAGCTATAGGGAGTGATAATATCTTTTATTAAATCAACTCATAAAGCTTGAAAAACTTGACTCTTTCAGACATGCTTGATATTTTTATCTAACAGAGTAAGAAACCTTCCTTAATGGCTTCCCATTTTCTTGTACATACATATGAAGTAACAATTTATTTATAACTTTCCTCAGCAACACTTTATATTTACATCAGAGGTTATCAGTTAGTAGCAAGTTAGTAACTTACAACATACTGGATCAAAAGATACGTGGAGAGTGGGCATATTGGGCTCACTTTCATTCCTACAGCAAACTAAGGATGTTAGGAAAACTGATTTTTATAGTTGAAAGTATATTTCTCCTTATAAAAGTTCTCATCACCAGGGCGAACAAAAATACAAAAAAGTTATCAGACTAAGTGCATAACCTTCATGTAAAATACCTCACTTAATTTCTAACTTGGAAAAGCAAAACAGAATGAGGAAGAGGGAGAAGAATCAACTTTCCATCACAGCTTACATGTATTACTAACTAATATTTCTAAGTATGTACTTCTCAAATTATGACAGATAAGCCTACCTATGTGAGAATGCAGTTATTTCTAACACATCCATTATTTTCTCCGTGTGACACTCAACAAGGCTGTGTTTATTACTAATTTTACTACACCTTTACTTTGTGTACTACAATCACATTTTATTCTACTGGGTTATTCTCCAAAAGCCTTGGGCATGCAATGCATGGAAAGCACAACTTTCAGCCAGCACAGTGTCAGCAAGGTATCGCTGAGTAAATCTAACAAGGACTACAGAGCTTGGCTGATGGCACTTTGTTAGGCTGCTTTACATAACAAGATTTTCTGTCTAAGATGTATGCCACTGGTCACCCCTCTGCTTTGTTTCTTCAAAGCACTCCGTTTCACATTTTATTCAGCATTTAGTTAAATATTTAATACGGAGGTTGTTCTATGATGCAAGCACAGCTAAAATGAAGGGTCTCTGTGGCTCCAGTGGACCAGATTTCAAATGCAGGTAGATCAATAAAAAAAGCTCCAGCAAAGTCTCCATGTGTGAGCAGAATGGTTTAGAATAGCTTGCAAACGACTGCGCTTACTGTAACCAGCTGTTCTTAAATTATGAATACGCAACCAATTTGTGTTAAAGCCAAATCCCAGCACTATTTCTACAGGGACATCACAGTAGGGTTTTTTTTTTGTTTGTTCCTATTTGTTCCACATGTTAGGTCTGTTAAGGATACAAATGGCAGTAACAACAGAACGCACAGCCCCAGACTCTGGGCATTCCATGCCCCAAGTGCATTAGCACAGAAGGGCTGTCAGTGTGGACCTTCCCTGCCATGGCTCAGGGATACAGCTCAGCCCTCAGTCCAGCAGCAAGGCTGGCACGGTCTCTGGACCTTCCCTGCCATGGCTCAGGGATACAGCTCAGCCCTCAGTCCAGCAGCAAGGCTGGCACAGTCTCTGGACCTTCCCTGCCATGGCTCAGGGATACAGCTCAGCCCTCAGTCCAGCAGCAAGGCTGGCACGGTCTCTGGACCTTCCCTGCCATGGCTCAGGGATACAGCTCAGCCCTCAGTCCAGCAGCAAGGCTGGCACAGTCTCTGGACCTTCCCTGCCATGGCTCAGGGATACAGCTCAGCCCTCAGTCCAGCAGCAAGGCTGGCACAGTCTCTGGACCTTCCCTGCCATGGCTCAGGGATACAGCTCAGCCCTCAGTCCAGCAGCAAGGCTGGCACAGTCTCTGGACCTTCCCTGCCATGGCTCAGGGATACAGCCCAGCACACCCCAGCCCTCAGCCCAGCCAGCCAGTCTGCCCAGCCTGCTGAAGGCTTGCTGCAAACACTGACCAACACCAGCCATAAAAACAGAGACAGGACACTGAATTACACAGGATTAACCTGCAGGGTTTGCATACAAAGACCTCCGATTTATTCACGTCCTGGCACATTAAGAGCCTCGGTACACTCTGCTTTCCCCCAAACTGGCTGCCATTCGATGAACCTCTCTGCCCTCAGCAGGAGTGCAGTGTCTTTGATTAGTGAGCACACGCTTGTGGGAAAGTGCAAGAACATAAAATGAGGCAAAATCCACACAATTATGTTTCTCTTTATCTGATGGACCACTGCAATAATTTTTGTCAAACTGGTTTTCTGTTGTAGAAAGACTGAGGTCTGAGAAGGGGGTTGTGGGGTTATTTTGCTGATTATACTTGGATAGTACACACTATTCTTCTAAAATAAGTATCTGGTAAAATGAAATGCATTATTTATTAAAGAATCTTTCAGTGTTAGAAAAACACTAATTCATTAACAGAAATCAATTAATAAATAGGATCATAATCAAAAAAAAATTACCTACATACTCAAAGTGAAGAAAAAAAAACTCTCTAGAAGATTTTAAGGTTTTAGTTTCTCATTCAATAGTCTCACAACTGAGATTCAAGCTCAAGAACAGTTAGGCAGATTACTTTGTGGCTTTAAATTTCTGGATTTAAATACTCTAAAGAAAATCTAGCTTACACTTCCTGTAATTTACAAGAACACACTGGCAATGTGTGATTCAAAAATTACAATTCTTCATTATCCTTTCCAACACTCCCAGAGCAGAACTAAGTCCTGTGTGAGGCTCCAAAAAGACAAGAGCATTATTTGACAGTCCCTGCATTATTTCTAAACCTACTGTCTTTGCAAGGCTTTACACTGCAAACACTACCCAGACAAGTCTTTATACTCAGCAGTGCCACTGATTTCAGTGGGACCATTACTAATGTAAACAGTCCATCAGGTAAACCAATTTTTCAGACTGTGTCTTTACATTTTGAGTAGTTTGAATTTAAAAGTTTTGGGTGATTCCTCCCTCAGGGGCTAGAAAAACCTCTGCAACCTCTTTTTGCAAACTACCAAGGCTTAACCCATTCAGCCCTTTACAATGCCTGACCTACATCAAGTGAAAAGAGTCTTATGTCCTTTGCACACAGAAAACAAGACATTCAGGAGGCCCCGAAGGGTGTGAGTAGCAAGGTAATGGCAGAGAATTCAGGCTGAAGGCAACGGGCATCATCTGGACACTGAGAAGCCCAGCCCAATTCTTTCTCTCAGAGGCTGTTTGAGAGATCATCTGTCACTAGGTAAGTTTTAAAAATGTATACCTTCTTTGATATTTCTTTTATCCAACGAACTGAATGACATTCACATAAAAAGAGAAGAAACTGGTATTGAGAATTCTGTCAAATGCATGAATTAATTCTGTTAAACTGAGCAGGGAAAACTCCTGTATCCTCCTTTCCTATTTCTATCATTAAAAAGCTGAAACAAGTGTAAGACTTTTTCACACTCCAGACTGTTTCTTTCAGCTGGTGGACTCATGAAATGATAGTATCACAATAAAATAAATCACAACTTCTCCTCCCTCTCCCCCAAAAAAACAAAAATCCAAATGATACCACAAAATTACTACATTGTTTCGGGGGGGTTATTTCCATTTAAATCTCAAAGGAACTTAAGGATGAGACTTAAAAAGTATAGTTATTTTTTTCTGTTTAAGGAATAACTCAGGACATAATGTAAATTTAGGACAGTAAAGAGCTAAAACACTAAACAAGAACTTCAGACAGCTCATGTGAAACTGTGTGCTAACTGAATTATACATCCTACATACCTTTTTTTCCACTTAAAATTATAAAATTAAGAAACAAAGTAACAGCAAAGTACTGTATCTTGCCTGGCTCTTCTGCAGAGTGAACGGAACCAACACATGGTCCCAACTTCTTCTAATGCCTGTGTGCACTCAGCTTGCCCACCCCAGGGGCATCACTCTGCGGAGTAACAAACCACATATTTGTTTTCCAGGAAACAACTACCCAGCACACTACAGACTAAACTCAGTGAAGGCAGCTCTCTTCTCTGCCTCTACTACCAACTTCTTGCATGTTGGTAAGAGACTAAACCCTTCCATGCATTAGAGTCCTTTGTAATCATGAATCTTGTACAGTTTTACCTTCATAAAAGTACTAAGAAACAAATTCAAAAATTAAGGTGAACTTACTATTTTCCTCACTCTAATCTTCTGGTGACTCCTTATTGATTTGTTTGTTGTTTCTTCTGAGTTTTGTTTGTTTTAAATAAGCAGGCAAAAAATGGAGGGGGGGAGCACCTACTTTAATCTTACTGATACAATTTCCTTGTTTCTGCTTTTCATCTGTAAAGACTAAACAAGGAGGAACTCCAAATGCCCAGCACTCACTTAAAGATGCACCTTCTTTCTAACACTACACAGAAAGAACACAATAAAAATAGCTTTGAAGTAAAAATGTAGTATAACAAGAATTTTTAAAGCATAGATGTTAGTTACAAAAAGCATATTTCATTTCCTTCTGTGATGCAGTGGGAAGATCATCTGTACCTACATTCTGTTTAGTGCATCATGTTCCTCAGCATAAACTTCCAGTTTCTTTACCAGACACTGACCAACACATACTACATTTTGTCCACACTCAGAATGTTGTAAACTATCAATCACAAAAATCACTGATGTCTTTGCTACCAGCTTCTGGTGGCAATTTACAATCACAAACTAGTGGATAATGTGGTATGACATAATTTATTGAATGCACTGCAATAAAACAAAATTAACTCAGACGCTGAACCACACTTGGACAAAACTGGTAGACTTTGGGATTCTGCATTGGGCCAAATTACCCAAGTGATGCAAACACTAAGCAGCACTCTTACGTAATTATTTAGAATGGTTTGCTGATTAAAAAAAGAAACAAAAAAAGCCCCCTACCATTGCTTAGTTTTAGTTAAAGATGCCTGTATTAGGGTCTGCCAGGTGGATCACAGCGCAGTAACCTGGACACGCCTCCACACCGTCAAGTCCTTCACCTGTCAGGGCTGGGGGGTGGCAAACTGCACTGTTGGTTGTACATCCCAACTGCCAAGATTTCTAATTCCCAAACATGCCATCATAATAAAATTACGAAACTAAAAGCAGTCAGGATATGAGACAGTGAACACAAACTTCTTTTTGTCATCAACTGTGATACTGCACGTTTTAAAGAGCAACAGAAAAGTAGCAGCAGAGACGTTCCCAACTGCAGTTCAGGCTGGGAGGACCATTCTGTTCCAATTCAGTGCCACCACCAAGGGCTTCAGAGCAGTTCCACCACACCAACCAGCTGTCAAGGCGATGCATCAGAAGGAACAGTTATACACTCCCATAAGAAAAAGCAACACATCAGGATGTTTTGCAAAACATCTGCTCCTTTACACTGCAGTTCTATAATAAACATGCAGACAAAGAAAACACAAGGAAGGGCAACAGGACCTAGAAAGAAAGACTTTCACTACCTTCTTATTGGCATTTTCAGTGACCCTCATAAAGACAGAAAAACTCAGTCTTGTAGCACTTTCTTCTTAGCAGTATAAGGATTAAAGAAATATACTACAGTGGTCAACCAATGCCTGTTCCCTCCACAATATAAAAATATTGCTTGTTTATCTTTGGAAAACACAAAGCACTGTATTACATGTTAAAGAAAATCAAGTTTTTCTTACCAAAAGGTACAAAGCATATATTTAGTTACCTTTCCTCTAACACTACTCAAAACATTTTACAATGGTATTGACAACCTACAATAACCTACATGGACAAATCTTAGAAAGAATTCCTTTTTGTGGGAACACTGAACTGTAAGGAACCCAGTGCAGCGGAATTAAGTTTTAAAAAAATAATCTGGATGAGAAATATCAGTCTGTCATGGTTTAGGCATGGCATTCCCCAGTTTAGTGCTCTCGATGAAACTGTGCCACTCACTCCCTCCTTCCCTGCCTCCCCCTTCCCCACAGGATGGGGAGGAGAACTGGAGGCACAAAAAGATCATGGGTTGAAATAAGAACAATATACTGGAAACAGCAATGAGATAAGAAAATGAACAGTAACAGCAACAATACTGATAGAGGGTATGTGAAATTAATGATTCACATAGAAACAACAATTCCTGATCACTCTCTTTCCCTCCACCAAGCTACTCCGACCTGGAAGGACCCTCTTCTCCCAGCAACAGACTCCCTTTCCACCCACTTTCGGCACCCACGTGAGGTGGGCTGGAATACCCTCTGGGGCCTGGCCACACTCCCTCCTGGCTACTGCAAACATTACCCCTGTCTTGGCTGGAACCAGGACACAGTGCCACAAGGCCAGCTTATTTTCAGTATACAATAGTCACAAAACCTTATTTTGTGCCATCCGGGACAGATCTGGGGTCAGGAATGAAAAGGAAACATTACCTGATCCCCTGAAGAAACATTTTTTATTCTCCAGAGAGTTGTTTATGAAGAACATCATCACAATCTGATATGAATACTCCACTGCTTACAAGGAATTGGTATCATCTCTTATTAAACAAATCCCCTGCTTGAAGTGAACATTAACATTTCTTGAACATTGAAAACCCCTTAACAATTCCTAATGCTTCCTCTACATACACTTTACAAAAACTCCTTGGGATACCATTTTCTTAATATTAATGTAGTTTATTGATTTTGCAGCATTTTGACAAAAACGTGTATGCAGTTTTTTATGTGATGTCAAAGCTATACTACCATTTTCTAAAATTGCTAACACTCTGTTGCTCATCATTTATTATCCATCCAATCTTCTAGACCTTTGCTGCATTTGTAATCCACAATCACCTGCTGTACGTGCTTTCAACAATTTAAACATTTTAAATTACCCAGGAGTCACAAAGCTGGCTAATACTGAATCCAACCACACTTTCTGATGCATTTAAGAAAGAAAAATAAAATAACTAATATCTGACATTTGTTCCAACATAACTCTAAGGATGCTGTAAGTACATCGTTCAGTACTGACTTGGATAGAAGAAAAGTCTTGCTGTACAAACAGCTATTCCTATTACTTTCTATGTTAATTTTTGTCAATGTTTTCCCAACCCTGAAGACAAAGAAAATGCAAGTTACATACAGGTTCATGTTCTCGATAGTGTGACTAAATATGCAGCAAGTCAGACAAGCATAGAAAGGAAAACAGAACTTTACCTACAACAGCTATTCCTTATAAAGTGCCCGTTTCACCAAGTCATATCATGTGACCCGAAAAACTTCAATGAGTTTAAAAAAACTGCAATTTATAAGTAAATCAACAGTATCTTTTATTGTTTTCCTTTTCAGAACAGCTGATACAAAATGTGTAGTCGGAGGGTAAGAGTTTTGTTGTTGGTTTTTGGGTGGGAGGTTGTGGTGGGGCTGCTTTTTTCCCTAAGTTTAGCGCAGTAACCACGCTTAGCCACTCACATTAAACATAACCCAAACTACATGTAATATTTATAGGTACTTTCCAGATGGAACCTTTTAATAATATAGCTTAATAAGTTTGTTCCTTCCGAGTATGTCCCTTTAATCTGTCATTTAAAAAGGGACCTCTGTATTTCCATGTTCCTTGTGCCAAAGAAACACCGTTTATTTCTCAGGGAAGATCCTGTATCAAACGTTTCACGTAAACTTCATATTAGATTGCTCCTTTTCTTAATTAAAACCAATGAAAATCTACAGATATTACGTTATTTAACGTAAGCACTTTAGAACGTTTATTTAAACAATCAAACAGTTAATCATTACGTATTAAATACTAAGGACAGGGAAAAAAAAAGAAAAGGAGGAGGGGGGAATAACTCAAAAGCAGGATTATTTCCCTGTTACAAAACCAGACACGAGATAAAGAAGCACATTCACAATGTCCCCTGTACGTGCACCCTCAACTAGGAATCTTTCTCTTTAAAGTGCAGTTTGCAACACATTAGATAAGGAATTCCGGGGGAAAGCAGAGTCATGGAAAAAAAATCCCCTTAAACTTTACATGACGTCACTGTCTGTCCCTGTAACATTTCCTAAACTTTGAGGCTTATCAAAAGGGCTTTCAAGTTCTACTCGTTCCCTCCTAAAAGAGACGGGCAGACTTTGGAATAAAAATTTGCCCAAGATGGCGAAAGGCTCGTTGTTTAGAGGGCAGAAAAATGGAGGATATTGTAATATACA